>NC_090440.1:840857790-841175290 GCF_031143425.1 Pleurodeles waltl
TCTCTGCCTTCCTTCCCAAGGTACTTGATGCCATCATCTCCCTCACACCCCGCCACATCAGCTTCCCTAACACACAGCAGAAGCAGCAGGAGACCAAACAGTTTTTTTTTCAAATTCATGGCTTTTTCCGCCTTTGCTTGGTGCCATTGACTGTACACGTGTACGGATTGTGCCACCTGCTGCAACGGAGCATCTATACCTAAACAGGAAGCACACACACTCCATCAATGTGCAGGCCATTGTGGATCACCGTGGGTTGATCACCAACATCGTGGCAAAGTATCCTGGGAGTGTACATGATTCATTCATCTTCCGCCACAGCACCATCAATCAGCACTTCCAGGATGGACGATATGGCAATGGCCTACTTGTAGGTAAGTACATAAACCGAGGAATTTACACACAGCACACCAACCATGTAGGACACACAACACATACACCACTACATTGACACGTGGCCAGGAAGACACTGAGGTTGTGACACTGGTAGTCATGTTTGATATCCTGGCCCAATGGGATGCACACCTATAGACAAATGACAGATGCAAATAACAACAGATGCCACTCCAGAGCCACACAGGACCAATTTAAAACCACACAGTGACAATGACATGGCCTTAACTGGCAGTACAACTTGGATGATGAACCTTTCAATATCACATCAATAACACTCAATCACACACCCTTCCAACCAATACGTCCTGTGTAAGAGGTGTGTAATGTGTTTTGCTGCAGGTCAAACACCATGAGACATAACATGATGATGCTGACTCCATTGAAGGTGGCATGGAATCATTGATGCAGTACCAACAACTCACATCACTCCTGGGGTGACATTCCCAGCTAGCAATTAGGAAGTGGATTGTGCTATGAAAACATGTGGATGTGACACTAATGCAAAATGCACACTGCTACACATACGGATTGAGACAATTCCAAATATACATAACAGATGTATAGGCACATGGACCTTCTGACACTAAAACCTTCACACCCACAACCAAGTTAGCCAGCTTACCTGGAGCAAGTTCAGTAGTGTAGGTACATATTTGCACATGAGCCAACTTGGTGAGGGCACAAAAATAGGTTTGCATAGAACTTGTCACACATGGGAAAATTGTGCCTTGTCAATTGTGAACACTTCAGTCCTGCCAAGTTATGGAGATGTGTTGTGCATTGTCACCTAGCCAAATCATAGGGCCTCACTGTTGCATTGCACATGCAATTACATATGTCAAATTGGATGGGATGTTCAGCCCATATAGTGCAACCGTGTTACCACCACAGAGGAATCGATTGTGTGTGTGGAAGTATTATGTCACCTCCAGTGAAGGCATACAGACACTTCTTTCACATTACATAATGCATGAGAGATACATACTGAACATCAAGTTTCGAAATATACTACTGATATCAGGTCAATCACCCAAACACCAGCTTTGATAGTTAAACAACCCAATGCAGACAGAACATCACTGAAGCCTAGGGTTCCACACAATACCACAAACACTGAAGAGTCACAGACGACACAAGAGAACAACTGCCATGCAAAGTGATAATTAAGGTGCAACCAATAACCAAATATTAACCCTCATTTTCTCTTTCAGCTGATCAGGGTTATGGGATCCAGCCATGGATCATGACCACGTTTTCCAACCCAAGCACAGCAGCAGAGCGTGCCTATAATAAGGCACATCGTAGGGCATGCACCATAGTTGAGAGGACTTTTGGCATCCTGAAGTCCAGATTCAGGCGCCTGGACATCACCGGAAGCAGCCTCCTATATTCACCTGAAATGGTCTGCAAGATCATTTTGACCTGTGCCATCCTGCACAACATTTGTGTAAGGAGGAACATTCCCCTCTATGAACCAGACCCACAAATGCCTGAAGAGGAGGAAGAGGAGGATGCTGTCCATGAAAAAGAGGGGGGAACATCCAAACACAGCTGCAGTATTGCGTTGCAGACAACACATTGTACTAAACTTCTTCTAACTATAGTCACCATCACCACTTTGTTATCATATGTCATTAAACACCTAACTTCATCACTCAATCATGCTCAGCGTAATGTTTTAGGCATCACACAATCCCTAGGAATCATAATCAAAGTTTAGCTTCATGGTGCATTGCAGAAATACAAATTAGGATACTGAAAAAGCCACATCACATTTGATGGGTATGAATGTACAGCCAACATCACACACAGTGTAAATGACATATATCCTGTCTATTTCACATGTGAAGGGCAACATCAGAGGACCACAACTAAGAGACACATCCATGTTGCCAACATGATCCATTGCAGCAAATGACACACAACTAAGACACCATCAATCATAAGATAAAAAGTGTCTCATACATGAGGCAGTGGATGTGCTATTGCATTGGTAACAGGAATGTATGACCAGACCCTTGACAGCAGTAAGTGTGACATCAGCTATCTCCACAAGGAGCATGTGTGACAAGAAGTCCATCTAAGCTGAAAATGGATAGCACGAGTGCTCCAGGTATGATAGGCATTGCTCACAAGACATGCCCTGCGCAGTCCATCCCAGGTAACAAGTCCTGCCACTGCCATGTTTTAAGTCTCTCCCCACCCTTCTCTAGGGGGCCCTGTAAATGGACTATCTGTACCCTGAGAATCTTCATCTACACGCACTCAGATTCCCATTCTGACTTCTGTGTGCTTCCCACTTCAGGATGGCATGCTATAGTTATAGTTCATCAGTCTGCATGGACTTCAGGTCAAATAATGCACTGCCTGGTAGTTGGTAAGACCTGTAATCAGCTGTCCATTGCTTCCCATGTGAAATGTCCACTTGGCACTTTTAACTTGCTTTTCAACTCCAGGACTTGTGAGAGACTGAAGCTGCACACACCTGTGAGCACTACCATGCAGACCAGACATTTCAAATCAAATCAAATCAAATCATAAACATTTATAAAGCGCGCTACTCACCCGTGCGGGTCTCAAGGCGCTAGGGGGAAGGGGTTACTGCTGCTCGAAAAGCCAGGTCTTGAGTAGTCTCCGGAATGCGGAGTGGTCCTGGGTGGTCCTGAGGATGGTGGGGAGGGTGTTCCAAGTCTTGGCCGCCAGGTAGGAGAAGGACCTCCCACCCGCCGTGGAGCGGCGGATGCGAGGGACGGCGGCGAGAGCGAGGCTGGTGGAGCGGAGAAGACGGGTGGGAGCGTAGAAGCTGAGGCGGCGGTTGAGGTATTCTGGTCCCTTGTTGTGGAGGGCTTTGTGTGCGTGGGTGAGGAGTCGGAAGGTGATCCTTTTGCTGACGGGAAGCCAGTGCAGGTGTCTCAGGTGTGCGGAGATGTGGCTGTTGCGGGTTATGTTGAGGATGAGGCGGGCGGAGGCGTTTTGAATTCGTTGCAGACGTTTCTGGAGTTTAGCGGTGGTTCCTGCGTATAGGGTGTTGCCGTAGTCCAGGCGGCTCGTGACGAGGGCGTGGGTCACGGTCTTTCTGGTGTCGGCGGGGATCCAACGGAAGATCTTCCGGAGCATGCGGATGGTTGGGAAGCAGGAGGATGATACGGCGTTGACTGTTTGGTCATGGTGAGAAGTGGGTCCAGGATGAAACCGAGGTTGCGTGCGTGGTCTGAGGGGGTCGGTGCGGGGCCAAGGGCCGTGGGCCACCAGGAGTCGTCCCAGGAGGTCGGGTGTTTCCGAGGATGAGGACTTCCGTTTTGTCTGAGTTCAGTTTCAGACGGCTTAGTTTCATCCAGTCTGCGACGTCTTTCATTCCGTCTTGCGGGTTGGTCTTGGCGCTGGTGGGATCCTTGGTGAGGGAAAGTATCAGCTGGGTGTCATCGGCGTAGGAGGTGATGATGATGCTGTGTTTGCGTACGATGTCGGCGAGGGGGCTCATGTAGACATTGAAGAGAGTCGGGCTGAGCGAGGAGCCTTGTGGGACGCCGCAGATGATCTCGGTGGGGTTTGAGCGGAAAGGTGGGAGGTAGACTCTTTGGGAGCGGTTGGAAAGGAAGGAGGTGATCCAGTCTAGGGCCTGTCCTTGGATCCCGGTGGAGCGGAGGTGGGTTATTAGGGTGCGGTGGCAGACGGTGTCGAAGGCAGCCGAGAGGTCGAGGAGGATGAGGGCGACTGTTTCTCCGTTGTCCATCAGGGTTCTGATGTCATCTGTGACTGAGATGAGGGCGGTTTCTGTGCTGTGGTTGGCTCGGAATCTGGATTGAGAGGGGTCGAGAAGGTTGTTGTCTTCAAGGAAGTTGGTAAGCTGCTTGTTGACGGTCTTCTCTATGACTTTGGCAGGGAAGGGGAGGAGCGAGATGGGGCGGAAGTTCTTCAGGTCGCTTGGGTCAGCCGTAGGTTTCTTCAGTAGGGCGTTGACTTCAGCGTGTTTCCAGCTCTCGGGGAAGGTAGCAGATGAAAAGGAGCTGTTGATGATGGTCTGAAGGTGCGGGGCGATGATGTCGTCGGCTTTGTCGAAGATAAAGTGTGGGCAGGGGTCCGAGGGGGCACCGGAGTGGATGGAGTTCATGGTGGCTTTGGTCTCTTCTGTGTTGATTTGACTCTGCCCTGCCCTTTCTGCTGCCTGGAACTGCTTAGAAGCTGCCCTATTCAGAATTTCCTTGTTGTGCATTGGCATACAAATCACCTGTGTACCTGAGCCCTTGGGGGATTGTGTAACGTTGCAGACCACAGCACAAACTGTTTTTAGTTCCCACAGTGTTGCTCCAGCTTTTCCCAGTCAGAGTCTGCTCACTGTGTATTTGCCGTGTTCATGTTTGTTCCTGACAGAGCCTGCATCCTGTTAGCCTGACTGGTTTCTGTCTTTGCATTAACCATAGAGGTTCCCTGTGGCTACATTTGTCTCATAGTTGCTTTCCATGCCCTCTCTTTCCTCCCGGGGTATTGTGTCTGGTAGGTCTATGATGAATCCTCAAATAGATAGTATAGTTTAATCATTTTACTCATCCTATTCAGTTCTGGGACATGTATTCAAATTGCCTAATCCAGCCCCCATCCCTTTTCTGGTTTTGCATGTATTAATTATTTCCAAACAGTGACAGTGTGCTATGGCTGTATGCATGGATTCGGTACGGTGCCTCCAGCACAACAAACAAGGCTTGCCAATGTGTATGTGAGGACAAAACATGCCTGTGCCCTGACGGTCCATGCACAGATTAACTTCTGCTGCCACCTTTTGATGGTGCTTGCATGGTGACTAGCTGTGAGATGAATTAGCACAGAGGAACTGATGTTCCCTGTTGCAGTGGGAATTGTCAAGCCCACCCTATGTACACATGTTGTACTGAAAGCTGCCTGTTTCCAATTACTCATCCATGAAGTTTTTAAGCACACCAAGGTTGCCCTGTCGTCAGCCTTATTAAAGTTCTGCAGTGCCATAGCTGGACTATCCCCATGTGTGTCGTTAGTTGATCTTTAACTTTAGGTCAAATCTGCTTTGAAGGTTACTCTGTTAATTCAGGGAATGGCTCCACAGACTCATGACTAGACCTGCACGTAACCGTGACAACATGGAGGCCAATACTGACACAGAGTACACATGGCCACACACTTGAACTGGACACCTTTGTGCAATGAACCACTGGAAATATGTGAACACATGCAGTCCTCCACAGCCACAGGAGAAACATAGGTCATTTACATGACTCAAACAGTGGTGTACGTAAAACTTTACGGATATGATTTGAGTATCTTTGTCACAAACACTGTACCTACCTAGCATGTTCAAATGCCAGACTCCTGGGTAGTATACACACAAGTGACCATGAACTGGTATCCAAGATTTCATTACATGTGATGTTTTACATTTCTGACATTGCCATTATCAACCGTCCTCTATCTATCCTGTGTAGAGTTTGTCATGGGAAATGTTATGTCCCCAAAGTCAAGGAAGTACACATAGCATAAGACGCAACAGATATAACAAACACATATCATGACTGATGTACCTCAATGAATGGCATCTGATGTTTATTCACAGTTACAACACATTCATACATGCACATTATGAAGTACACTTCTTGTGACGTACACACAGAGGCACAACAACAATTGAAATAGACAATTCACAGACATAAACACACAGGCCCTGAGTCTGTTTGTTTAGTTGTGTAGCCTTGCTATCCTCTATTGATGCAACACCTGCTCAAACTAGAAAATACCAATTTTATTCCAAAAGTTTGTGTTGCTGTTGCGTCAGTTAAGAGAGTTAATCCGGCGCAACAACATGAGTATTATGGTCTGAAGTAGTGTGGTCGGCCACATGTGCCAAAACAATAGATCACATACAGCAGGTCATTACATCCTATCTTTGTATAGTTATAGGCTTCATGTATGTAAAAAAAAAAAAAAAAAATGACACAAAAACAGCTATAGACAGATTTTTTGATGCAAAAGCGTAAAGAAAGATGCATATGCATCAAAATATGATGGCTCTGTGTTAAAAATTGACACTCACACCCCTAATACATCGATTGGTCCCTAGCGTTAATTCCAACACTGCACCACATGAAATTTGTTATCCATTAAAAATGTATTGATCCTTGAATGCGGGGGAATTTTTAAGCATTTGCGCCAATAAATTTTTATGCAAAGCCTGTAAGCATCATAAACTTTCACGCAATATAATAAAAACGCACCGTATTTGAGACAGGAAGTGAGGTAATAGGATATCCTGTTTACAGAAATGGTACAGTGGGTGTACTTTCACTTTCACTTTACAGTCTGTGATTCTTCTAGACTGTGTGGCTGTGTATAGAGTTGTGTCTGTGAATCTTGTCCTTTTGTCTCTTGTGTGCTATTGCCATTGTAATCTGTTGTTTCTGTAAGTGTCTGTGTAGATCTGTGTAAGTGTGTTTCTGTCATTTTTTTTAATTAGATTTGTCTTTGTACTGTTAGGAGTGTGTTAGTGGGTATTGTTAGTTGGGGTAATGTTGGGCTGTTTGTGGGTTCTTTAAGTTTCCTTTCCAAACCTCCTTTCCCTGTTTTTCCCTCTTTACCCTTTTCTATCCTTATTATTGTTCTTATTATTGTTGAGATGTTGGGAAGGCCACATCTGGGGAGAATGGGTGAGGAGGAGCTGGGGGCCTTTGTGTGGCTGGTTTGCCACTTCCTCCCCCTCATTTTGGAGGCTGGTGGCAGGGTGATAAAGGGGTATCACACGGAGGCTAGGAGGCTCAGGTGGGCAAAGGTGCTGTTCCACCTAAGAAGATTCTTCGACAGCCAGCGCAATGACCACCAATTAAAACATCGCTGGGCTGACCTGGTGGCCCGAGAGCAGGACCGGGTGGACCACCTGGGCTGTTGTTGAGTACAAATTAGACTAATGTGTACAGTAAAATGCTCTGTAGTGACAGCTGCAGATTTTGTGACATGCTGCATGCAATGTTTGTGGACATGTGGAATGCAAGTTGAACAAACAGTGGCCCTGATTTATACAAATTTTGCAATGCATTACCACCATTTGTTGACGCAAAAGCTGCACAAAGTTACAAAAGACAACATTATCATGTAAATTAGTGCCCCTTTGAAGTCAATAGATGATGGTAATGTGGCACAAACAAAAGTATTATTCAGGGCCTGTGACTGTACCAGGAATGGGATGTATTTCACATGCTAATGCAAGGAACCAATGTAGTCCCCAATTTTTTTAAACCATGTCTGAACAGTATTCATGGCCATACGTACAAAGATCTTCCTAACCTCTGTTAATATCTTAGGCAGATATTTCAACTTTGTTTGTGGAGCATTTAAATTAATTCTGGATGCCAAAGTAATCCACACTTGATAATATCAAAATATTTTGTGCTACTTTCCATAGCTGTAGGGTAAACAAATGAAGCAAATGCTACCCATAAAAAAAAACATTTGGCCCTAAGTTAATTGTTTCTGTGTTTTTACGTCTGGACAGATAATCTTTCACATGGCCAAACCTAATTGTGCCCGGATTCTACCTGATTGCAGTAGCACTAAACAGGTTCATCTTGTGGCTTTTTGGAGTAGGCGTAGAAATCCTATCATTGAGTAGCATGGCCCAACAACATTTTCGCCTTGGGCACAATTGCTGGTACAGAGCTGGTGCATTTGTCATCTGTGTCACTTTATAGCCAAACAATTTGCTAAAGTTAATGGGTCATCATGGGATCCCTGAACTTTGTGAATGCACAAATTATTTATTTCCATGATGTTGTGCAAGGGACCACTGACTGCTTCCATCATACATTTAAATTGACTAAATAGTTTGCTATTTCACGTTTGGTACACCCCTGCTGATATAGTGCAGCATATGTACAATTGTTAACTTCTCAGTATGAAGGCTATCACAGACATGGTGGTATGCTAAGATCAGGCCAGCATTCCTGTGAGTGCCACCATTCCCAAGGTGCTTACAAATAGAGATCTACCTCATCAAGATTGCAGAGGTACGGCATTTGCTTACCAATGTTTTAATTAGCGGACAGTGTCAGTTTGGATGTATTACCACAGATCACCCAACTTGGCAATTCTGAGATAATGAATCTGGCAAACTGTGATCTACAATGCCTGATATAGGGCCCAGAGGAACACATTTCAGGTGCAATGACTACATCTGTGCCCATGCATTCTGTCACGGATGATCAAATTAGACACTGTCAGCATACATGTTGTTGTTGTTTTGATTTAGATAAATGGCCAATCCATGTTTAGCGTAACATTGTCATCAAGTAACACACAGGATCCCTGCCATCATGTTGTCAAAGGGGGTATATACGGCTCTGGGTACACTGCCAATGTGGCATATGTAACCTACATACAACATACCCACACATATAATGGACCATTGATAACATAATAATTCCAGAACAAAACTCAACCCACATCAGCATCACACAGTAACTCTTTGTCCCTTGATGCACAAGCCATTATACCTGAGTCACTGGTATTGCAGTGCACCATAAATGTGGCTTTGCATGTCTCTCATAATAACACATGATGAAATGGAGTACTCTTTAGAAATATTTAAGCACAACATTGAGTATTCATGTTTGGCACCACATGATTGTTAGGGCCAGTGCATGTGTTCATATGTGTGTCTATCACTCACTGGAGTGACAGTGTCAATGCATGTTTGCATGACTATGGCCCTCATACAGCCCTGGCGGTCGGTGTTAAAGCGGTGGTAATACCACCAACAGGCCGGTGGTAAAAAAAATGGGATTTAGACCCTGGTGGCTACCGCCATCCAACACCGCCACTTTAACACACCGACCGCCAGGGTGGTAATGGCCGCTGGGCTGGAGACTTCGGTCTCCAGCCCGGTGGCCATCACATTCCTACTCTCGGGATTATGAGCTGGCCTACCGCCATGGTTTCCGTGGTTTCTGTACCTCCATGAAAACCATGGCGGTAGGCACTATCAGTTCCAGGGAATCCCTTTCCTGGCACTGACAAGGGTCTCCTCTGCCCCCCACCACCTCCCAAGAGTGCTCCCCCACCATCCCCCACCCACTCCTGCCCCCGCACATATCCACACCCACACGTGCACCCATATACACACATGCACACATGCATACCCACCTCCACCCACGCATGCACACATACATACCCACACACCACAAAACACACCAACATACCTTGTCACACACATGAATCTACAACACACAACACTCACAATCACTCATTCATGCATGCATCCAACGTGACTCACACACGCATGCACACATCCCAAACATACACACACACCCCCACATACACACAACACGCACACCACCTCTCCAGTCGGGTAACCTAACTTACCTGCCTGTATGGGGTCCTCCGGCTGGAGACGGTCTGTAGTGCTGCTGTCAGCAGCAGCGTCTGCCAGCAAAACACCGCCAGGCCGTATCATTGCTCATGATATGGTCGGTGGTGTTTTGCTGCCGTGGTGGTTCTGCTGTCAGCAGCACCACATTACCGCTGTCCGCTGCCATGACCGTCGGCGGTGTTCCGCCAGATTTCTGGCAGAATACCGTCAGTGGTCATAATACACGTTGCCGGCTGGCAGCCACGGTGGCGGTATGTTGGCGGGCGTCGCCGTGGCGGTAGGCGGTCAATACCGCCAATGTTGTAATGAGGGCTAATGCCTATTAGTGTGTCTACATGCCTGATGTGCTGCTCTATCATATAAAATGTCACACACAGTAATTTGTTGATGCAAGTTTTGTACAGTGAGCAGACATTGAGCACATTTCTTCCATGTGTTATAGGTGGACCCTCCCCATATACAATTGGTGAAGTGGCTCGATTTGGGGACCCAGACATATCCAGTAAGTGTTAATATGTTTGTCCTGTGTTGTGTTTGCAGCTGTTGTATGATTGACTCCTGTGTGTGAGACTCATTGCAAGGTATGATGTGCTGGCACATGATCTGATATGTGACTTGACTGGAGGTTGACATTTTGAATTGGAAATTCTGTGGTGGTGAGTCATATATAGGGAGTCGAGTGCTGCGCTATAGGCATAGGCAGGTGAACAGGGTGAAATGTTGCTACATGTATGCCAATCATTAATTTGAGGGTGACCAGTGTCATGATCTAGTCACCAAGTCATACCCTGTTTCACACAGACTAGTGATGCTGAAGTCTTACCCACAGACTTGAGCATCTCTGTTAAGTAATGAACATGTAGGACTGTATGGTTGACTTTCCAGCAGTATCTAGCTCCACATGTTGTGCTCCGTTTATGTGGCACTTGAGTGAAATGTCATAGGTGTGCATGCAGGCCAAGGCCAGATGGGTGCTTGCATCAATGTGCCTGATTTTGGAAAGGTGTCAGTGAGATGTGATGATGTAGACAAATGTCCACATTTAGAAAATTAATGTGGATGTGATTGTCCAATCCTAGCTGGCAGGCCTCCTTGCCTGTGGTGGACTGACTAACCCCATGGACAGCTGTCCAAAGCTTCCTGGCTGTCCTTGATGTTTGAAAGTATGTGTTGCATGTCCATTCCACCCTGAGGCACAGGGTAAGGGTTAGGAAATATGTGTACCTAGGTGTGAGGATCCTAGTGTAGAAGACAGACATTTAATTCAAACATTCATGTGTTTGAACCAACAATAGCCCCTCATGATTACCAACTGCATACCATCCAGCCAGTTCCATTTACAAATCACAGGTCTTGTGGGCCTGGATTGTCATCCAGAAGATAGTCATTAGTTGGCCTGGCACATGTGGAGTACTTGCAGCATTTGTTATGTGACTAATAACAATACAAAGATGCACAGATCATTTAATTAAGTACACACCTTGTTGTGCACTGCTGTGCTGTTAGATAGTAGATGTGTAGGCTGCGTTGGCATGAAATTCCTCAGGGACATTCTATCATCTATACTGTGATTTGGACTGTATGTGCTATTTTTGATGAAGTGTTAGAATATCATCTGTAGATGTATCACACAATGATGTCACTAATGTTTGGCTTTCTCTATTTTGACAGTTGGCAACATGAATGCCCATGAGATCAGGGAATTCCAGAGGATGGCAATGCGTTACTGCCACATACTAGATGTGGAGGCTGGGTTCCGGAATATGGCACACCGTTATCACCATGAGAGAGCCGCAGGGGTCTGGAGGGAACTTGCCCAAGGGGGGCCTTCCTTGCCCACAACAGATACCACCACCACCACCACAGCTCAGACCACAGTGGCCTCAAGGATGACAGCCACTGTAGCAGGTCCCTCAACTTCATCTGCTCCAGACCCACAAGCAGCACCTCCTGCACCTCCCCCTCCAACCACGGCACCGACACAAGCAATGGCATCAACAAGTGGAACACAAACAACCCCAGCTGCTGTGATAGACAATACGGACATACAGACACTGAAACGTGACATGCAACGAATGTTGCGCAGGATGGACAGGCTGCAGCAGGAGGTGTCCCGCAACAGGAGGCTGCGGGGTATCAAAAAGATCATGCGGAGGGCCAATTTGTGACAGTGGATCCTCACCCATGATCCCCTCCTTCCTCTTTCCTCGTTCATATCTTTAGTTGGTTTAGGGGGCTTAGTGTTAGGTTAGAGTAGGCTGTTTAGTTAGTATAAGTGGGTGGGGATTGAGGGGGTTATATTATTACTTTTCTTTTGTGGGTGGGTGGGGGATGACGTTGGGGTTTATGTGTATAAAAAAAAGAAAAATACAAAGAAATATTAAAAATATTTAAAAAATACAAAAATATATATATTTGTTTAGGATAAGTTAGTGTATGTTTAGGTTAGTATATGTTGCCCTATATGTGTCCCGTCATATAGTACATGGGTATAAGGGGTTGATGTTTAGAGTGTTTAGTTAAATGTGATAAGTAAGTTTAGCTTAGGGTAGTCAGGGCCAGTTGTGGGTAATGTATAGTTAGGATAGGTTAGGTTGGTTAAGGTGTTTTCCCCTAGTTTAAGTTTCCTTTATTACTGTCAAATAAAGTTGTAGGTACTCCTTTACAGTATGTGTCATATGCTTGGGGATCAGGGCCTTGGCATGGGTGTACAGGCTCAATTTAGTATTTGCATTTGTGTTCCATCCTGCATCAGAATCCCATTATTGACATGCTTATTCCCACTTCCAAATTAGCTGTCACTTTGGCAGCTACAACAAAGCTACTTCTCTATGCATCTGCCATCTATTGCACCCACCACTCAATGTTACTATGGTTCCCAATGTGCGGTAAAGGTTGGTGTGTTTTTTAATCTGTCATCATTTGAGTCCTGAATTGGAATCTTGGGCACTGTGGGACGTCTGCCTGCAGCCTGATGTTCATGTGAGCCCCGATAAGCTGAGTGAGGTTATAATTTTATGTAGGTCTGCATACATAACTCACACCTATTATTTCTTACATTGTCCTCCATGGTTACATATTTGTCCATACACTCGCACACATCCATTCCTGCTGCATGGTGTTTATGTGTGATTAACGTTTGTAGTCAGCTGTCACATACATAAAGATTGTCTTGAAGGGAATGTTGGCCCCATTAAGTTTCAGCTTATACATACTTTGAAGCTGACCTTTTCTGTTCTACACAGCATTATACTGTGTGTTCTCATTTAACTTCAGAAGTAAACCTAAGGAAGCACAGATGATGATAAAATCCAGACCCCAGTGCATAGTTATGAGCCCACATTCTTTCTACACTGTTGTATTGACATTCAAATGCTTTGACATATTACATACATCACATATCTCCTACACAGTAGATGTGTCACATTACACAGAGACAAAGTGGTTGTGTGAGTGAAATTTATTTAAAAGTGCTGCAGTGCAATATTGACATAGTCCAGGATTGTAAGTCCATTAGTGTGACGCCTTCTATTGTGATGCAACAAAAGTGCAATGGTGAGGGACATGTCATTGGACATGCTGGGGTGAAGGTACATGAATTGCCAATGAGGTAGTGAGAGACAATTGCAGTGCATAGTGTAAGGTAAACAGTGTGCTGGAGAACAGTGCATGTTACCAACTTAGCAAGACTGACATGTTAACAATCACAGGACCTAGGATATCAGTGCCCATGCGGCATGGACTTGTGCTACCAGGTACTCCTATGGGTGAAGGTGATCCGTTCCACATCTTCATCTTCTAATGTGTGTGTCGTCTCCTCTGCCCTTGGTGGTGGCGGGTTTGAAGGGGCAACACACACTTCTGTGTTTGAAGACGTGGAGTCAGAATTCCCGGTACCTGCCAACTGTGGGGCTATTAAGGACATTACTGCAGCAAGGAGGAGCTGCTGATTCTTGAGTATAGCAGCTATATCACTGTGGTAGGCAGCCAGGTCGGCCCTGAGGGGGTCATGATTGCATATGTGCACGCAGTGAAAGGTTTTGGGATGCCAGGTGTTGTGGCAACTCCCTAACTGCTGTGGTGAAATCCCTCACACATTGTTGTAGTCCTTGCAGGAGGGATGGTAGCGCTTGCATGGCTGATGCCTGTTCTGCAGATGACATCATGCATGTGCGCATCCCCTCAAGGCTGGCTGCCATACTTTGCATCCCCATCCACACCTCCTTAGCCAGCTCCCGCTGTACTCCCACTACTGTGATCCCAAAGTTGATACCAGTGTCCTCAGAGTCTTCAGCTGTATTGGAGCTGGCAGGTCGTACTATTGGGGTGGTGGGTGGATCCTCTGTGATGGCTGCTGCATCTGTACTCCTCCTTGTTACTGGAGGTGGGGTCTGGAGGGTTCCAAGGACATCTTGGAGGGTCTGCTGGCTAATGTTTGTCAGCTCGTCATCCATGTCATCAGGGAAGTCCAGTACAGGCATATCCACAGGAGAGCCATCGTCCTCTGCAATGAGATATTGTACAATTAGTGTGTTGTGACAATGTGACGTCACTGACTTTCTATTAATGAGACATTGTAATCTTGGTTCCTGTTCATTGTTCCTGTCATTAATATTAGCATTCTCACAGGCCTATGCCCCACCCGCATGTCACATGTAGTGTGGGCAGTTTGGGGATTGTCTGCGTCACATCCTCTAGGTGTAGGTTCTGTCCAAATTGTATGTTGCCACCTTCTTGTCCTACTCAACCCTTCGTCTACTTCCATTAGCATGGTGAGGCATTGCATTGGCTGTGGGTGTTCTGATGCCACTTGCACCACACGTCACAATATGGGACTGACCCAGTCTCTGATATTTCACATCCACCTATATGTTGCTGAGACCAAACACATACTATGTATAGCATTGGCATGGCACAATACAGGTGTCAGTGTTGGTTGTGTGTAATGTTGATGTTGGGGAATATGTGCTACATTAGATTGCAATGATAGGCCTGGCATTGTTCCGTTTCCTCTTATGACTGTGCGGGTGTGTTTCACTAGCTAGACACATATGTCCTCCCCCTCAATGCTGTTGTCTTAGCAGTATGACAGTTGGGATGTTGCAGGGTGGCATTGCAGCTATTGTAACACAGGCACGGTGTAGACCCTGGAATGGGCAGCATGGTTATGATATTACTGCTGTGTACTTCATTCTGTAAGTAACACTACCGGATGTTTATTGCACCTATAGACATGAGCATTTGACACTTTACACTTTGTTAGGAATTACAGGGGATTGCTAACGTTGTCATCCTGATCCCCTCTATTTTGGGTGTGTTTGATCCATGGGCACCTAACTGCCATTTGCTACTTGACCAGCACACACAGCACAGGTGGTAGTGGCAACTGTCGTCAATGGTACATGCCACTTGCGGATATGGCCTGAGACTGGAAATTGAGCCCTAGGTCATGTTGTAACAATACCAGCTGTCGTGTGACAGCAGGCCAGTTTTACGTTCTACCCTACCCTCCGGGACTGGCTTTGCCTTTCCAACATCCTTGGCATGTCAGAGTACCCCCATGCAAATGTTGTTGGTTTAGTGTTGGGCTGTGCCCCTGGTTTCCTCTTGCACAGCCCATGCACCCGTAAGGTGCCCCTTTGCCCTTTCCACTGCCTGATTTCCATGGCTGACATGCATTGTGTAGTAGGTATGTACCTCCTCCTGCTTGCAGTTAACATTTAGGCATTTTTGTCCCCCATGCAAATTACCCTGCATCTGTGTTGCTTCCTGGTAGTCTGCGCTGTCCTGTCCTTGAATCCCTGTGACGATCTCCTCTGGGTTGACATCTGGCACCATCTCCTCCATTTAGTTCAGGGCCCCCTGCGGTGCTGGACTCCCACCTCCAGTCTGCAGTGCTTCCTTCCTGTTCCGTGCCATCTTTTCCTTGGTCCTGCGCTTGCAGTCATGCCGGCGTTTCTTGCACTCAGTGACTGTTCTCCGTACTTCTGCCACACTGTTTATCTTGTCCACAATTTGTTGCCAAATTGCCTCTCTCCTCACAATTGGCAATTTTGAGGTGACAAAAAGTTGATGCTGGTGATCCATCACCTCTTTCACCAGTATTTCATGCTCCTCTGCACTGAAACAACACTTCCTTTTCTTCTTCTCCCTTTCCTGGGTCTTGTCTGGGCCCTCCTGGCTGGTTCCTGGTCGATTGGAGTTTTCTTGGGGTCTGTCCTGGCTTCTGGGATCAATTTTGGGGCTCCTTAGCACATTTTGCGGTGTTTGCGCCGCTTTTTGATGCCCTTGCGGGGAAAAATGGCGCTTATCCGGTTTGCGGCGTCGTATGCCGGATTGGAGTCATTTTCGCCGCGTTAACGTCGTTTTTCTTTATGATTTTGAGCAATGGTTAGAGTAAAAAAAAATGACTCTAACCTGTGATTTGCGCCACAGATCGTCAAAGTATCAATTTGACGCCTGGGTGGCGCAAAGAAATGGCGTTAGCCGTCGTTAAACAGTTTTGCTTCAAAAAGTATAAACATGGCCCTATATTCTCACTACGATAACTGACAGCGAGGATTGAGGAATGGATGGAAAACTTGGAAAAAAGGTCCAGAAGAAATAACCTGTGATTTATGGGCTTCCCTGAGATGGCAGAATGCCCATCCGTGGAGCTCTTCTTGGAAGATTGAATCACTAAAAGTATGCACCTACCACAATTTTTCAAAATCTTCCCAATCGAGAGGGCGCATCGAGCGCTGCTCCTTATACCAAATTCTGGTGCCCTGCTGTGTTCCATTAACACCCATCTCTAGGGATCACAATACAATTCTTCAGCACTTCCATATTAAGGGTCAACTGGCTTTTGAGGGGTGACAAGTATCAATCTTTCCGGACGTTTCCCAAAAGGTTTAAAACCGATGCAAAAAATATCTGGATGTTAAGAAAAGGCTATGCAACCTTAATCTGCGTTGCAGCCTGATGTTTCCGGCAAAGCTCTGTGTTGTGCATAATGGAAAGGTACATTTCTTTTTTACAGCTGCTAAGGCCAGTGATTGGATGGATATATTGTCCTGGAGCCCCCATCCAAAATTAATCTGGTGATGGAACACCTTCCTCCATAGTGCAGAATCACTTGGCATAATTAAAGAAATGAAAATATGGATGGAAGTCCTCCGGGGATGAAGGCCCTTTGGGCCAAATAGTGGTGTGTTCAGATGGCACCCTCAGAGACATGGAGACGGTGCTGGACTCCCGGATGTCCTTCCAGGTTTAACAGGGTAGCCCTGGATTAGGCACAGATAGCACAGATGTCGGTCCACTGTGATACCTATAGAACAGTGCTGTAAAACTACAATGATGTGTAAGTCCAAAAGACTATCTGGTGCTGTGGTGCCTTTTGTGCTGTGACCACCATTCACTGATTAGTGACCGTGAACTTTGTGTTACTCCTGGTGAAACTAATTGAACTATCCTTGAATGATTGCTTGATGGTTCTTATTTTTGCCACTGGGTCATATCCTTGTTAGTACAAGAGGACGGGCTGTGGGGGGAGAAGTTTATGATTGTATCTGTTTCATATTATAACAGGTTGGCAGAACAAAAGGTTTTAAGGGGCACAGGCCCTGGCAGGGCTGAATGAGAACCACTGCCTTGCGGCCCCAATGGCATACTGACTCCTTGCGTAGCATATACTTCTGTAATTTTTTGAATATCTGTCTTTTTGAGCTGATTATAGTACCAGGGGGAATGGGGTGGGAAATGCTAGTTTTTGCACTGTCTAGATTTAGGCAGTGTGTGTTTGCTTTACTGCCCAAGTGGTGGGGGAAGTTGGGAGGGGAAGTTGAATTCACTATTCACTGGTGAGTGAGACATCCTGACTCAAGGGTATTCTCATGTTACAAACCAGCTGCAGGGATGCATAGCCACCTGGACTACTGCTTTTATCAACTGGCCTGACACAGAGACTGAAAGAGGTTACTTATTTGGCATGCTACCTCTCAGAACACTCTCCATTGTTGATGAGCCTGGAGAAGGGTTGTGAATGCCCGCGGTCCCATTGTGGTGATTACCCGTGGAGGCATTTTCAGACCCACCATTTGCTGCAACAATCCATAAGGATCTGTCTCATTATTTCCGTGAAAACTGGGGCCTTTCTAGAAGTAGGGCTCACAACTGGGAGGAGATGTAAGAGGTGATCAGAGGGATTTGCCTTAAGACCTCATATGGTGTTAGACAACAGTTAGAACAGGACCTATCCCAGAAAGAACTCAAGCCATTAAACATAGAAAAACACAGCACCTCAGGGAATGGCAGCAAACCCATAAAGACCTTCTAGATGACTGGTGTAGACTGGAGAAACACACTCACACAGCATACCGACAGCGATTGCATGCAGTGGAAGACAAAACTGAGGCAATGCTAGCAGAACTGCTTAAACAGCAGGAGTCCCAGGATCCGGTGTTGTCTCTGCGAGATCAGTCTGGAACATTTGTTTACTTCCAAACTATGATTAATGAAGTGTTTCGTGCCCACCTCTCCACCACCTATGGAGGAGGTGGTGTGCGACCGGGCGATTATGGGAGAGAGTTCCTCGATGGAATTGTCCTTCCCGGGTTGAAGGATGAGGAAGGAACTGCAATAGATATTTCCATTACTAAGGAGGAACTACGGGCGGCGTTGAAGTAACTAAAACCCACTAAAACTCCAGGAGGCGACGGTCTCCAGACCACATTTTATCGAAAATATGCAGAAAAGATTGTAGAAAAATTGTTGGAGGTCTATCACAAAGCACTACAATGGGGAAAATTTCCTTCAACTATGTGCGAGGCCCTGGTGAGTTTAGTACTGAAGCCCAGCAAAGGCCCAGAGATTGTGTCATCTTACCACCCAATTTTACTTTTAAATGTAGACATTAAAATATTGAGTAGTGTACTGGCAGGACAGTTGCTCTCACATTTAACCTCATTGATCCAAATGGGTCAATGCGGGTTTAGACCACAGAGAAGCACAATGCACAGTATTCACAGGTTGTTTCAAAATCCTTCATGCCCCACACTTATAAGAGGATCACTATGCTTTGTCCCTCTTGGACATCGAGCAGGTGTTTGACTCCATTGACCATCCTGGAAAAAATGGGACTTGGTCCCAAATATATAGCATGGGTCAAATTGAGATATATTTACCCGGGTGCCAGGGTACGGACAGGTGGTATTGTGTCTGAAACATTTGCACTGTACATGGGCACCCGTCAGGGTTGCCCCTTATCCACATTACTGTTCACCCTGACTATGAAACCTGTGGCAGGTTTGCTGCACCGTGAGCTGGTTCCTTGGGGAACTGCAGTAGTGGACACCATGTATGTGGTGTCCCTGTATGCTGATGATGCCCTGATATTTATGGCCTACCCGGTGGCCTCTGTCCCCGTGATGCTGCATGTTTTTTTAAACCTTCGCAGAGGTGTCCGGTCTCTTTGTTAATGTTCAAAATCTTAACTGTTGTTGATCGGTAGCTTAGCGGAGTTGTGGATGGAGTCACTCCCATAGCTGGGACTCCTGTGGGATTGGGAGGGTGTGAGATCACCCGCACAAAACAAAAATTAAATTTCTTGATCTTAACATTGGCAGAGTGCTGGATGGTTTAAGGGCGTCAATCACCTCCCTTTATCACTGATGGGTAAACGGTCATTGCTAAAATAGTGTTGCTTCTCAGATGTGAATACACTCTTAAAAAACACTATGTATGAGATACCCCAGAAATATTTTGTGGAGATAGATAGCTTGATTACGTAATTGCTGTGGGTCCATTACTGGAAATGCATAGGGCTCTCTATGCTCAAACAAACATGGGAGAGGGGAGGACTTGAACACCCCAATGTGGCGTTTTACTACTTTGCAGGTCATTTACAACACGAGGTCCAGTGGCTCAACGAAGGTGACAACTGGGAAAAAAATCTTCTGAAAGGCTCCTATACAGACTTGCCGCTTCGGGATCTGCTATTCGCAGCTCCCGGATACCTGTGAAGACTCCCCAACTGGATGCTGAATCAGTACAAGGACCTATTTTAAGAAACTAGGCAACAATAAACTCACATTCAAATCAGGGATGTTAAAGTATCAATTAAGAGGCAAGTGAAGATGTAATAGGTAATTTACGACCAATGACTTACTACAGAGGAGTACAATTATATTGTAAAAACAAATTGTAGCTATTATTGTAGCTGCCGGGTTGGGGAATGGGCAGTTATGACCAATACAATGCGCATCATATACATTAGATATGCCACTCTGGGCTCTACTATCATTTGCGAGAATACCTGAGGTGATATCTGTGCAACATTGGAGAGTTGGCGGTGCATATTTCTGGGAGATTTATATATTGGTGATCAATCTATCACCTGGGTAGACGCTGGAGGTTTATTTACGTTCGGTCCCAGGCAATAACTGCAATATGTTAAGATACTGGCGACTGCACAAGAGATATGGCCTTGTTTCCCTGAGGAACTAATGCCCTCACAGACTGATCTCACATCTTTACCGCACACTGAGAGCAGACCGGCCAAAAAATGTGCCCAAGGCACAGGAGAAATGGGAACACACACTGGATGAGTGACTCACCACCCGAAAATGGGAACAGGTTCTTGAAAGGGCTTGCACAGTGAATTATAATGCACCCTTTAAGCTGATACAGTACACCTTTACACACCAGGGATACCTTGCACCTACTACCATACAGAAGATATGCGCCACTTGCTCATCTCAATGTGATTGATGTGATTTTCCTGCGGCAGACTTTGTGTATGTGGTGTGGCAGTATTCTCTGATTGTGCCATACTGTACAACAGTGTTGGAGACTTTAAATAAGGTGATTTGATGGGAGGTACCACGTTCTCCACAAATGGTACTGCTGGAACTCATCCGGACCCCAATGAAAAAGAAACTCAGCCACTAGTTCGTTCTGTCCAGCCTGCTGTTGGCAAAAAGGCACATCCCCATTAAATGGATGAGTGTACACCCACCCCCATTACACTGATTGGCTTGGAGATATCTTTGAATGGGCAACGGGAGAGGTAATCAGAATGAAGCATGTAAGAAAAGATGAGTGATTGGAATATGATTTAGTTGCCTGGGCACTGATGGTGACAGAGCTACAAGATGGGCAAAGGGCAGGAGTGCCTGAGGGAGACCTTGATGGAGGAATGAGTGCAGGATTCTAAGAGGAACGAATAATGTTGGAGAGATGATACCTGATTGGCAGGTCCAGATTATTCTTTCACCTGGACTGTGAACAAATGACCGTACATTCTTGGATTGCTCACGCACCGCTCAGTTGATGTCCAAGTTATTTCTTCATGAGTAATAAGATTACAACACAAAAATGTATCCTGCAACAATTAAGCAGCATGAGGCGGTGGGGGATAAATGTGGATTTGTTCATTGTTCAAGTATTGTAGTAACTCTAGCTTGTAGTGTATACTGGATCAATTGAGTTTTGATGTGGAATATTGCTCCTATGAAGTCAATAAAGAAACTCGGAAAAAAAAGAGTTACAGAGACTTTCGCAAGATCACCAATTTAAAATTAGAGCAGAAATAAAATGCTGAAAAATACTGTGATCTCAAAAGACTCTCATAGAACAAATAGCAGTCAGGCAGCATTTCTATATGCTAAAAGCCCCAGGGAGCCTACCCCCAGGGTGAAAAACATTTATTTGGGAGGGTGGTGCGCGCCCCTCCAGCTGATCCATTAGAGGCCTCGGGAAGCCCTCCCACAGGGATGATTTTATGGGGGTGATGGGGTACCTGGGGCCAAAATAAAACCCCATTGAATGTAATGCTGAGCCGTAGCGGGTAGGGTCCCCACAGCTGAAATAGGCCCAGAGAGGGGGCTGTGTACCCTCTGCCCCATTCAAAATGGCACTGGGCCCTGGGGGTGGGGTCTCCAGGGACAAAATTGGCCCAGGAAGGGGAGGGGGCAAGTGACACCTGCCCTTTAATTTTAATGAGTGGCCCTGGGGGTGGGGTTCCCAGGGCCAGGCCATATTGACAATTACCCATTGTGCATGGGCAAATGTTGTGTGCAGTATGGGTTTGGATGCATGGGGAGTGTTGGCTGCAGTCAACCTCCCACCACACACCGCCAAAGGCTGTGCACATCAGGGTGTTGCTTTCTAGTATGGTAATTGATTATTACTTATCATTGTTTAAAAAAATATAGCAACTCACTGAAAAAACTAAATTAAGGTATCATTAAAGTTAGGTGTAATAAAAATGTGCGTTTTTGACTGAACCTTTGAAATTCACTGAAAAAAACAAAGGTTAAAGTATCATTAAACTTAAGTGAATGTCTCAGTGTCAACTGTAATGTTTTGAACTAAAAAAGCACAGAAATTCACCAATTATAGATAGCCGCACTAACTATAACTTCTGCCTCAGCCATGCACTGCTTATGTCCTCACATATGACACCACTCATGGCATGTTCTATTACATCATTTATGACATCACTGATGACATCTCAAATGAAATCATTGATGACATCACTGATGACACCACTAAGCATAACAAATATAAACATTTCAATAGCAAAAAAAAAAAATATATATTAATTAATTTATGCACTAAATAAAATGTTACAATTTAAACAAAAATACACACACATTTACTAAAACACTATAAACATAAAAAACATTTAAAAATAAAAACAAACAGCATAAAATGTATTAATTAATGCTAAATAATGATTAACCAATAGCATGAAAACTATTGGTATCTAGGGTTATTTAATATACTATTCCCACCACAATAGTAGGTAGGGAAAGTGTTGGACTTTGGAGGGGCTAAAATCACTATTCCTACTCCACTCACTGAAACAGTAGAGAAAGTGTTGGACTTCAGAAGTGTGAAATTTACTATTCTCCCTCAGGTCTAAATAATAGTAGGGACAGTGTTGAACTTTAGAGGGGTTAAATGTACTGTTCCCATTCCAAGCAATTTGGGTTAAATGTACTGTTTCCATTCCAAACAATTTAACAATAGAGAAAGTGTTGGATTTTGAGTACAATATACTTTTTCCACTCAAGTCTGTGCATTAGTAGGGAAATCAATGGATTTCTGAAGAGAGAAATTCCCTGTTCCCACGCCAGTCAGTGCAACAGTAGAGAAAGTGTTAGTCTTTGGAAGGGTAAAATGTGCTATTCCCTCTCCAGTCTGTGGAACAGTAGAGAAAGCATTGAATTTTCGAGAAGTCAAATTTACTATTTTCACTCCAGTCCGTGCACAGTAGTGGAAGTGTTGGACTTTAGAGGGGTGTAATGTATTATTCCCACTCCAGTTTCTGCAACAGTATGGAAAGCACTTAATTTCAGGGAAGTGAAATGTACTATTCTGACACCAAACAGTGCAACAATAGGGAATTGTTGAACTACAAAGAGGTTAATTTTACTATTCCTACTGCAGACTACGGAAGAGTAGGGAACTTACTTCAGTTCAAACACATTACATATATTAGTAATCACATGAATGTAGAAAAAATATTAATTAACATAAAACATATATTACCTACTGGCGGTCACTAGTAGGTAGTTATAGTTAGGATCTAGTTTCCATAGAAAAGTGTTTTTTGGCTTGCCTATATTTTTGGCACAGTTTACTGAATCTTCATAAATGTTTTTTTTTTTTTAAAGTGCCCTTTATGGTCTTGTTGAACATGGAAAGTTCCAGAATGATCTGTCAAGTGGGGGCCGAGAAAAAGGGAGAGAGGGGGCCTGAAAGTATGTTTCCTAGTTAATTCCCATAGATTCTTTGGACACGCCTTCAGGCCAAACCGCTGGACGGAATAATACCAAATGTTGTAAAAAGGTAGCTTTTGGTCTGCAGATCATGTTTTTTGTTATCTGGTGAAATTCTGTTCAGTAGTTTTCAAGATAATAAAGGGACAAAAATGGTATACCGAAGCCTTGGATCCATGGAGATCGCCTGTTGAGATCTGATTGGCTGCCAATACTTCAAACAAAGAAGTGTTGGCAGCCATTGTGGCGCTTGGCTTCAGTGGACAGAAAAAGGGGGAGGGTGTGTATATTCACAGGGAAATCCATGACTTGAGCCAATGATCCATCAAGAATTTGAAAAAAAAGTGCAGAGCATTGCACTTATAGTTTAATTAGCACCCAGGTGGGCCAGGTCCTGGCACCCCTCTTGAGGACTTATTGAAGCCCCAGGGACCACCACCTCCCAGGGGCTACATTTTATTATATGTTGGAGGCTGCACAGAACCCCCTGGCCCTGAGGATGACCACCTCCCTGGAGCAGCAACATAACATACATGGGGTCTGTGCAGACCCCCGGGACCAGGGGACCACCACTTGACCTGAGGCTAAACAAATTATGTGGGCAGGGCGCATGGAATCTTACGGGCTCTGGAGACAACCACCTCCCCAGAGCCTCAGTACCGAAATAAAGCAGGGGGCCTGTCTGGCCCCACTACACCCCAGGGACCACCAACTCCCTGGGGCTGCAATTAAAATATGATGGAGGGCCGTGCAGACCCCCCTGGTCCCCGGGGACCACCACCTCCCCTGAGGCCAATAACTTTACTAAAAAAATAGAAAAATATATGAGTGGGCCATGAACCCCCCCCCCTTGGCCATATATGGCCCTGGGGACCACCACCCCCCAGGGCCAGCTCCTGCCACCTCCTGAGGTGCCCACCCTCAGAATGTAGCTATTTTCTTTTGCTCAGCGGGAGCTGTGAAAGTGCCCACCAAGCAAAAACAAACACTCTGCTTCTAGCAAGCAGTGGTCCCACTTACTGAAAGAGGAGATTTCATCACTTGGCCTGCCCGTAGACATGAAGGCAGGGAAAAAGTTGAAATTATAGCAGCTATTTACAGCACCTCCCTGCATTCAGGAGCAATGCTGGCTCCCTCAAGAGGCAAGGAGCTGGCTGGGATTGTGAGGACTTTGAGGCACCCCCATAACCCCCATACATCTTTACTTGGTGCCCTGCGTGGGGACAGGGCACCCCTGAACACCTGGCCGGGCCTCTGGGGGCCCCCACTTCATTTTATTGTTGTAGCCCCAGGGAGGTGGCCCAGGAAGTCCGTGCACCTCCTGCTTTTTTAATCTTGAATCCCTGGAATGTGCAGGTCCGGGGGCCCAGGGGGGTCTGCACGGCCCCCTTAACAATTACTATTATGGTGCACCAGGGAGGTGGTTGTCCCCATGGGCTCGATGGTCCATGCAGCCCTCCAGAAATTTATTTAATGTTGTTTTTTTGGAGGTGGTGGTTCCTGGGGCCCAGAAGGGTCTGCGCGCCCCCCTAACTTTATTTTATTATGTTGCCTGGGGAGGTGGTCGAATTATGGTTACAGAGTAAAACTGAAAAATGACTGATATTCTCCCAGAGCACAATCCATAACTCGTACACATACAAACACTGACTTGCACAACAAATGTAATGTTTAAAACTTCACAATATTTATACCTGTAAATAACAAAGTGACATGTAATTAAACAAAAATTATACCATAGTCTCTGTCAAAGCATTAAGAGAAATGTGCTAGATAATCTAAACTGTAAAATGATTGACACCGTTTGTATTTATATCTGTTTCCTAAAGGGTGAGGTCATGAATATTGCATTTGTGCAGTGCATAGCAACTGTGTGTGTCCTGCAGTACCCAAAATGTTCCCATGCCTGGTACACTGAAACCAGTGCAAGCTTTTGGGAAATGTTTTAACCTATGGGAGATCACACATCTGGTTTCAGGACTGTGGATCCCATAGAGGTCCTGGAAGCTTGCCAAAAGTTAGATCCTTTAGCACCTGCGTTCTCTGATGATGCGCATGGTGAAGTCTGTGTGCAGCAGGGATCAGATTCCCACAGAAGGTGGAGCACAGGGCCTGGAGTCTTCAGATTTTGTTCATCACACGGTTTGTATATGAAAACTTTTGCTAGCAGATTATTGTGTACTGTAGGGATGTTAAGTCACACTATCTGAAAAACAAGCCCACAGCCTCTAGACGTAAATGAGCCTAATCGTTGGAGGACACCATTTTGTGTCTGTTCCTTCATAGGGCCAGAAGGAAGTTTAATTAAGTGCCATCATATCCTCTCACTGTAAAAGAGAAGGCCAGGAAGCAGCACAGACAACACCAGGACCATCTTATGCACTGCCACATGGCTGTTGTAGTGATGACTACCATCTCTAAGGTTTCTGCTTCACCTCAGAAAGAAAGGACGAGTTTGGTGAGGTCAGGCAGAAAAAGTAAATGCCGGAAAAGAGGTTTGTACATTTGTAATAAGGTGTTAGAAAGAGGAGATTCAGGCATGTACACTTTTGGAATGACAGGAAGGAGATAGCATCTATTGGCAATGCATCACAATGAATTTTCCCATTTGGAAATTCAAAGAAGGGGCAGGAGCAAGAAGAAGAAGGTTTTTACACAGATGTTGCTCAGGGCAATGAGGATGATCCTGATTTATGACAATGTATTTGCAACATATGACACCTTCTGCAAACAAAAATCAATATTTTACCAAACCTGGATAGAAAAACAGATATATACAAAAATGGTGCCAAAAAAAATGTTTCCAGTTAAACAAGAATTACATTAACCTCTTCGCTGCCACGCTTTTTCCTGATCAGGTGCCAGGCCTTTTTTGGGCTATTTGGGGCAGTTTAGACCCTCATAACGTTTTGTCCACATAAGCTAGCCACGCCAAATATATGTCCTTTTTTCCAACATCCTAGGGATTCTAGAGGTATCCAGGGTTTGTGGGTTCCACTGGAGGAGACCAAGAAATTAGCCAAAATACAGAAAATGTATTTAAAAAAAAAAAAACAATTGGAAAAAAGGGCGGCAGAAGAAGGCTTGTGGTTTTGTTCCTGAAAATTGCATCAACAAAGGGTTTGTTGTGCTAAAATCACCATCTTCCCATCTTTCAGAACAGGCAGGCTTGAATCAGAAAACCAAATTTTTCAATAACATTTTAGCATTTTACTGGGACATACCCCATTTTTACAATTTTTTGTGCTTTTTGCCTCCTAGTTAGTGACAGAAATGGGTATGAAACCAAAGCTGGATCCCAGACAGCTAAACATTCCTGAAAAGTAGACAAAGTTCTGAATTCATCAAGGGGTCATTTGTGTAGATCCCACAAGGTTTTTCTACAGAAAATAACAGGTGAATTAAAAAAAATATTGAAATTGACGTGAAACAAACTGCCATTTATCTCCATGTTTTACTCTGTAACTTTTTCCTACAATGTCAGATTTTCGAAAGCAATATACTGTTACATCAGCTGGAGTCTTCCGGTTGTGGGGATATATAGGGCTTGTAGGTTCATCAAGAACTCTAGGTACCCATAGCCAATAAATGAGCTGCACCTTGCAATGGGTTTTCATTGTATACCGGGTATACAGCAATTCATTTAGTGAAAAATAAAGCGTGAAAAGGCATCAAGGTAACGTTTGTATTTCCTAAATGGGCACAAGATAAGGTGTTGAGAAGCAGTGGTTATTTGCACATCACTGAATTATGGGGTCCCCATATTAGCATGTGAAGAACAGGGCATTTCTCAAATAGATGTCTTTTTTACACACTGTCTTACATTTGGAAGGAAACAATGTAGAGAAAGACAAGGGGCCTTAACACTTATTCTTCTATTATGTGTTCCCCCAAGTCTCCTGATAAAAATGGTACCTCACTTGTGTGGGTAGGCCTAGTGCCCGTAACAGGAAACGCAACATGGACACATCACATTTTTACATTGAAATCTGACGTGTATTTTGCAAAGTGTCTGGCTGTGGATTTTGGCCTCTAGCTCAGCTGGCACCTAGGAAAACCTACTAAACCTGTGCATTTTTAAAATTAGACATCTAGGGGAATCCAGGATGGGGTGACTT
This sequence comes from Pleurodeles waltl, assembly GCF_031143425.1. NCBI lineage: Eukaryota > Metazoa > Chordata > Amphibia > Caudata > Salamandridae > Pleurodeles > Pleurodeles waltl. The sequence goes on from NC_090440.1 coordinate 840,885,456, forward strand.
GTGGGGCTTTCACCAGGTTCTGTTATCCAGAATCCTTTGCAAACCTCAAAATGTGGCAAAAAACACTATTTCTTCACATTTCGGTGACAGAAAGTTCTGGAGGAGCCACAAATGCCCTTCCACCCAGCATTCCCCCAAGTCTCCCAACAGAAATGGTACCTTGCTTGTGTGGGTAGGCCTAGTGCCCGTGATAGGAAATGCCCCAACACACAACATGGACACATCACATTTTCCCAAAGAAAACAGACCTGTTTTTTGCAAAGTGCCTAGCTGTGGATTTTGGCCTCTAGCTCAGCTGGCACCCAGGGAAACCTACCAAACCTGTGCATTTTTTAAAACTAGACATATAGGGAAATCCAAGATGGGGTGACTTGTGGGGCTCCCACCAGGTTCTGTTACCCAGAATCCTTTGCAAATCTCAAAGTTTGGCAAACAAGAACTTTTTCCTCACATTTCGTTGGAAGAAAGTTCTAGAATCTGAATAGAGCCACGAATTTCCTTCTACCCAGTGTTATCCCAAGTCTCTCGATAAAAATGGTACCTCACTTGTGTGGGTAGGCCTAGTGGCTGCGACAGGAAATGCCCCAAAACACAACATGGACACATCACATTTTCCCAAAGAAAGCAGACCTGTTTTTTGCAAAGTGCCTAGCTGTGGATTTTGGCCTCTAGCTCCACCAGCACCTAGGGATACCTACCAACCCTGTGCATTTTTGAAAACTAGACACCTAGAGGAATCCAAGATAGGGTGACTTGTGTGGCTCTCACCAGGTTCTGTTACCCAGAATCCTTTGCAAACCTCACAATTTGGCAATAAAACACTTTTTCCTCACATTTCGTTGATAGAAAGTTCTGGAATATAAGAGGAGCCACACATCCTTCCACCAGGCATTCCCCCTAGTCTCCCGATAAAAATGGTACCTAAGTTGTGTGGGTATGCCTAGTGCCCGCGAAAGGAAATGCCCCAAAACACTGCGTGGACACACCAAAATTATCAAATACAAAACTACCTGTTTTTGCGGTGGGCATCTGCGTTTTTGGTCCTGGGTTCAGCAGCCATATAGGAAAACTTATCAAACCAAAATATTTCTGAACACTAGACACCAGAGGGAGTCCAAGGAGGTGTGACTTGCGTGGATCCCCAGTGTTTTCTTACACAGAATCCTCAGCAAACCTCAGATTTAGCTAAAAAATCAAATTTTTCCCACATTTTTGTGTGGGATCACCACACCGGGACCAATTTCCTTCCACCCAACGTTACCCTTAGTCTCCCGGTAAGAATGATACCTCACTTGTGTAGGTGGGCCAAGTGCCTGTGACAGGGAAGAGCCAAAAACATGTGCTCCAAAACCAAAGCGGGTTCAAAAGGGCCGTTTAAAAAAAACGTTTTTAGGCTGACAAGTGGGGCAGAATTTTTATCGGTATAGATGTGACAAAGCTGGGTGGTAGGAATTTTGTGGATTTCTGCAGATTCCGGAAGGTTCCATCACAAAAATGTGGGGGAAATGTGTGATTTCCAGCAAAGTTGGAGCTTTGCAGGGCATTTTGGGTAAGAAAATGGTGCAGGGTGCATGTGAGGCACACCACCCTGGACTCACCGAGATGTTTAGTTTTCAGATGTTTCTAGGTCTTGTAGATTTTTTTTACATGGCAGCATCCCAAAGTCCAAAAAGTGCAGCCCTCACCGTTCCAAGTGGGAAGATTTTAAGAGTTAGCCAAGCTCTCATGGCCAAAATGTAAACCCAAAACTCTAAATAATCAGTCCTCTTGCTTGCCATGGGATAAAATGTTTTAGTGTGCAGGAGGAGAGGTGAAAGACTGCTGTCGCGTTGGCTCTCATTATCCTAAATGAGACTACTGGATTTCTAGGCAGCAGGGTACTTCCTGGTGTGGGGAACTGAGTCTGACCCACTAAGAAAGACCTCTGTCACCTTCAATCCGGTTTTGCTCCGGCTAACTAGCAGTGCCTAATCTCTCCCAAGGGGAAGGGATGATTGGGCAGCCGAGCGCATGACATCTTTAGAACTTCTCAGGGAAGTCGTGGTCGCTCAGGTCCCAACCAGCTCTCTCATTTACAGTATGATCTCATATACAAATGACAAAGGCAGTTTAAGTTTTATAGATTGTTTTTAATAAAACAACTGCATTTTAGATAATAAGGCGTGAGCCACAATACCCAGAACCATACAACACAGTATGATTGAAATAGTCACGAGGAGAGTAAAACATAAGAACAATGCTATCATAGTGTTAATAGATTCCATTCTCTCTAAGTAAGTTCTATTTCGAGCACAGCATGTTAAGCTCTAAGCTTGCCTTTCAGATTCCCTGGGAAGACATCAACCCTCATACCTGAGCAAAGGCCTGTGATCTGGATCAGCATCTGCAACAGGGCAGTCAGCGTCTAGTTGTGGTTCCCTGGTCGGAATCTCCCTCTTGCGTGTATTAGGACAAGGAAGTGTTTTTAAAACTTACATGTCGATGTGATAACAAAACGTCCCTACGCAAGAATGTATGTCTGCAACCCAAAGACTAAACTCCTACCACGTCTATCGGAAATGTACCAGACTGTATCCTTTGTCGTAGTTTGGACTCTTGCTTTGAGCAAGACTGCTGATCTCAGGATGACAGTACTTTCGTTTGTAGGTGACTAGGTCTCTTCCTACAACTATTTGTAACTGTTGTCCAAACCTTACCGGCTTACTAGCAGTACCTCACCGAAAACACAATAGTAAAAGGTGATTTGTAGCAGTCGCTTACGCATGGACTCAAAATACAATATCTCAGGGTTGTCGTGGTTAAACGGAAATTACCCTTTTCTCACAGATTTATAATGTCTCATACAAACAAAGGCAATAACACAGATGCAGTAAAGTTATAATAGTTTTTATTCAACATAACTGCAATTTGTGATAAGTTGCATGAACTGCAATGATTAGGATAATGAATATACCAAGCAACAGTATAGTAAAGAGGAGAGTCATTGTTATAAAGACCCCCACCATTATGCAATGTAATATAAAAATATATGTATATGTAAAAGATGGAATAAGCCCTAATACCCTAAGGAGAGTAGGTCTAACCTTCTACCTAAAAAGAAAGAGCTGGGTTCGTTAAACCTAATCTGCCAAAACCGTGTCCATGAGAGGAGCCCCCAACCCTCGTTACCTTGGAATGAGGTCTCTATCTCAGACTCCGCAGGGACACGAAGACTGGATCAGTTGTCAAGATGACTGCAGCATCGGTATCAGCAATGGTGGCGATGCCCTCTGGTCGGAATCCCTCTGATTATCTGTCTAAAAGTGTGTTGTATTTATACAGATCTACAAGGTCCCCGGTTATAAGTGTTATTCATAACAATAGATAACAGGCATGCTTGGGACGGCAATTAATATCAACAATCCCTCGAAAGTATAGAGAAGGAAAATCCCTAAGTGTGAATGCCTACTGTATGTTTGTCTTCCGTACTTGATCTTGACGCCTTGGCGCAGTGACACTGATAATAGAACCCATAACAAGTGGCCTAACTATAAACAAGGCCGCCATTTTAAAGGAAATAAATAATTAAATGGACTAAGCCAGAGCAAGCTAAGGAGGTTAAAAGTCACTGGGTGACGGGGGCACGAGTTTACAAGCCTACGGCTAAGCTAACTCCTGTTAACCCGTTAAAACAAACTAGGATTCACTACAAAGACCCAAACCCAAAGACTAAACTCCTACCACGTCTATCGGAAATGTACCAGACTGTATCCTTGACTGAAGCACAGAGTGAGCAAGAATGTGTTATTGAGAACTCCAGTGCTGAAGGTGGCTAAACAGTGTGATATAAAAAATAAAACAAGACCGTAGAACTGGCTATTTGAAAAATAACAGTACGAAACTGAATAAAATGCATTTAGAACAAAGTGCACGGAGGCCCGATGCTGTGAGCAAAGGAATAAAATACATCCAGGGCAAAGTGCACCAAGGCCTAATGCCTGAAGCAAACGCGCAAAGGGTATATAAAAATGACCCCCTACACTGCTACCCCATTCAGTTGGGGCGGGGCATAAGCATGCCCATACTGGTTGGTAGACACCACCCCACTATCTTTTTTTTTAAAATTCCCTGGCATCTAGAAGGTTTTCTCTCCCCCGGGCAGTGGATCGGGGGTAATTGCCCCATCTGTTCACCAGTGGGAAGAACAACTTTGGTCCCATTTATTTGGAGTGGGGGTATGCCTAATGGCTTCTGCACCCCCTGGGGGCCAGAAAAGGCCTATTAAAAAAATTGCCCCATTGGGAGAGACCCTTGCCTAATGGGTCATCCCCTTATTAATATAAATAAATTAATAAAAAATCCTTGGTGTCTAGTGGCTTCTGCCCCTATCGGCCTAATTAGTATAGGCCTATCTGCCCCCGGGGGGGGGCAGAAAAGGCCTAATAAAAACATTGCCTCCCTGGGAGCGACTCTTGCCTAAGGGTTCGCTCCCCTTATCAATATGTATTAAAAAAAAAACATCCCTGGTGCCTAATGGCTTATGCCCTCCCTAGAGGCAGATCGGCCTAATTCATATAGGCCGATCTGCCCCCAGAGGGGGCAGGAATGGCCTTAAATAAAATGCCCCCCTTGGGGAGCACCCCTTGCCTAAGGGGCCGCTCCCCTTATGACAATTTTAAAAAAAAATCCCGGGAGTTTAATGGGTTCCGGGAGCACGATCGCTATGCTCGCATCTCGTGCTGCATGAATGCACTGAGACATGAAAAGGGAAGGAAAAACCTTACCTTCCCTTTTCATGCCTCCCTGCCTCCCCTACCCAGTTTCTCCTCTGTCGAGCTGGAAGCATTGCTTCCAGCGTAAGGGGAGTTGACCTCTGATGAGATCAGTGTGCGTTGGCGCCCTGACGTCATTAGACGTCACTTCAGGGGTGGATGGGGAAGCGATTCCCCATCCAGCCCTGCCCTGGGAGGGTGGGAGGAAGGCCCTCGGGGGAGCGCCAGCGCATCCCCAGAGGGCCTCTATCAGGACGTAATGGTTATGTCTGTGGGGCCTCAGCGCTGCGCCACTGGACGTAACCTTTATGTCCTTGGTGGGGCAGGGGTTAAAAGTTTAGTTATGTTTACAAAATGAAAACAAAAATAAAATGATGTTCAATAGCTATGATTCAGTAAATGAACCATAACACGCTCAGTCATGCTGTTCTTATAACCTCACATATTAGATCAATCGTGACATGTTAAATGACATGGAGATATATAAACACATATGTATACTTACAAAAATTATACTTACCATTTTATCCTTGAGGTAAAGTACTCTTGATGTAAAGTGCTGGGATGTGAAGGTACTCCCAATGTAATGCCTGTGATGTAATGACACCAGAAGTGAGGTAACAACATTAAACCATTTTCTCCCAGGGTGTGGGGCCATTTTTGTTATTTTTTGTTCTGTGCTGCTCAACGTACCCTGGTGGTTCCGGGCTAAAAAGTATATAAGACTGCCAGCTCTAAATAGGTAGACAGTTTGATCTACTTACACTGATATCTTGAGTCTTTTGGGCTTTTGGTGTAAGGTTTCTGTTGGCTCTGCCAGCATGAGCATCACCATCTAAAACATTATGGTCAACCTAACTGCAAATAAAGGAGGTGGACCAGGAATTTGGCAGACAGGGTACTCTGCCACATTTGTGGTGGAGCATTAGGTCTAAAAAAGCTGCAAGGAGTTCCTTAGCCACTTTTTAAAAGTCAAGGTTCAACAGCAGGCCAAGGCTGGAAGCTGTAGCTGGGCATAGCTCCACAAGGGCGCATACCTTTAGTGAGAAGTTATTTTTCCATTTGGCAAACAGCTCTCTGCAGGATGAACCTTATTTTCATGTCCGCTTAGGTTGCTTTCTTCCTGTGCAAGCCTCTGAAAGCCTTTCTTCCTGTGTAAGTCTCTCAGTCCTCCACAAGTGGAAAAATGAGAAAATAGTTCCACTTCTTTCCAATTGCTGGGAAAGTTCTTTCCGATCAGTTAAAAGTTAAGGGGGATATTTATACTCCGTTTGCGCCAAAATTGCGTCGTTTTTTTTGACGCAATTTCGACGCAAAACTAACTCCATATTTATACTTTGGCGTTAGACGCGTCTAGCGCCAAAGTCCATGGAGTTAGCGTCATTTTTTAGCGTGGACACCTACTTTGCGTTAATTATATGCAAGGTAGGCGTTCCCGTCTAAAAAATCGACTCCGAGGCATGTGCGTGGGATTTATACTCCCGGGCAAAAATCACGCCCGGGAGTGGGCGGGTCAAAAAAAATGACGTACGGCCGCTTTTGCGCCGTTTTTTAGCGCCTGCAAAAGGCAGGCGTTAAGGGACCTGTGGGCTCTGAAGGATCCCAGAGGTGCCCCCCCATGCCCCCAGGGACACCCCCTGTCACCCATGCCCACCCCAGGAGGACACCCAAGGCTGGAGGGACCCATACCAGGGACATTAAGGTAAGTTCAGGTAAGTGTTTTTTTGTTGTTTTTTTTGTGGCATAGGGGGGCCTGATTTGTGCCCCCCTGCATGCCATTATGCCCAATGACCATGCCCAGGGGACATAAGTCCCCTGGGCATGGCCATTGGGCAAGGGGGCATGACTCCTGTCTTTGCTAAGACAGGAGTCATTTCTATGGGGGTTGGGAGTGAAAAAAAATGGCGCAAATCGGGTTGAGGCGAAAAAATTGCCTCAACCTGACTTGCCCCATTTCTTGACGCCCAAGCTCCATATCCCCCTACGCCGGCGCTGCCTGGTGTACGTCGTTTTTTTTAACGCACACCAGACGGCGCCGGCGGCTAACGCCGGCTAACGTCATTCAATAAATACGGCGCCCGCATGGCGCTTCAGAATGGCGTTAGCCAGCGCTAATTTTTTTGACGCAAAACTGCATTGGCGCAGTTTTGCGTCGAAAAGTATAAATATGGGCCTCAGAGTATTCCAACAGGGCCTTCTTCGGTGGCGTCTTTTCTGATCCAGGAATGCTCTGAGGAGATGGTGGTTGAGGTACCAGATCTATCCTGTGAACTAACCAGTGTTGGGAGAAATTCTGTCACCAAAGCTAAACTATTTTATCAGTCTCTCACCTTTTTGAAGCTCTTCCTCTTTCCTTTAATGTAAAATTATCCAGGAGACCCTGTTTCATAATGCAGAACCCCTCAGCCACCGGGCAGGTCTGTCTTCAGAGCCTTGACCACTCCTCTATTTAGATGAACTTTGCCACCACAGACATTGTCCAAACAAGATCTCTGCCCCCACTATGGTTAAGGTCTGGCGATTTAGGAGGGGCCTTTGAATGGATAAGAAAAGCCCACTCCGCATATTCAAGGCTGAGACTGTTTTTTATTCCCCAAAGTTCTGAGGAAAATGTAATTTCAGCTTCTCCTCAGGTTTGTTGAGAGACTACACATTTGTATTAGTCTACATTAATGCCCTAGTTTTTTAGAAGGCCTTATGTTCACTGGAATGACTTTTTAGGTTCAGAATATTGACGAAGATGGACTTCTGCCCACAATACCTGAGTTGATTTAGTGTGCTATGATCAAAATATTAGAAAGGGCCAAGGACAATGGGGCTTGACTGTGTCCTTTCCAACTTAGAAAGAGTTCAAAGCAGATCTTTCCCTCTCCGACCCTACTATTCATACTGTCACTGGAGTATTTGGCCTGCATTGTCAAGAGGGATAGGCTTTTGTTGGTGGAGTATGATACAATATCACTCTATGCCAATAACATTTGTCTTTATGTGGTAGACTCTGACATGATGTGCAATAACAGATAGTGACTACCTTTACATTCTACTCCCAACACTTTACTGGAGTCCAAGGAAACAATCATACAAATGGAAGCTAACCCGTGTTAATGCTTGGATGAAATAGTAGATTTACTAATGAGACTCCTTTCTGGGTGGGTGACAGAATGAGGGACTTGGGCAGTTAATGCAGTTCAGACAATTTCGATTAGGATTATATCATAGGAAGGACATTTGGGGGCCTTCCAGCATGAAGTCATCTATTCATTTATTTGTAAAATATGGCACAGAATTTTCAGATTCCTATAGTTTGGGCATGTCCTACAGAAATAAACTGGTGTATGTCTAGGATTCTCAAAACAAAATAAAATGATGGACGGAGTGTTGAAAATTTTCAAACATTCACCCCCAGTCACAGATCTGGGTTTAATCCATAGTTATTTTGCTTGCCACGTCACCCCTGTTTGGACTCAGCCATATGCAAATCAGTCTTGACCCTATTCCCCATGGGAACAGTCCAGCCCGAACTGGTAGGCCAGGTCCTCCCTGGACAGGAAACAAAGCATCCCGGGACCGGTTTCAGGGTATCACCCTTCATCAGCCAGGCTCGCTTGAATCCAGTGGCACAGCGAGCAAGGGACCCACGACTGGGTATACCCCTGCCACTTAGGGCGCACAAAGCAACATCACAAAACAAAATAAAATGATGGATGGAGTGTTGAAACTTTTCAAACACTCACCCCCAATCACAGATCTGGGTTTAAACCATCATTATTTTGCTCACCACATCACCCCAGTTTGGACCCAGCCATATACAAATCAGTCTTGACCCTGTTCCCCATGAGAACAGTCCAGCCCGAACTGCTAGGCCTGGTTCTCCCTGGACAGGAAACAAGCATCCTGGGACCGGTTTCAGGGTATCACCCTTCATCAGCCAGGCTCGCTTGAATCCAGTGGCGTAGTGAGCAAGGGACCCATGTCTGGGCATACCCCTGCCACTTAGGGCGCACAAAGCAACATCACAAAACAAAATAAAATGATGGATGGAGTGTTGATACTTTTCAAACACTCACCCCCAGTCACAGATCTGGATTTAATCCATTGTTATTTTGCTCACCACGTCACCCCAGTTTGGACCCAGCAATATGCAAATCAGTCTTGACCCTGGGCTGGACTGTTCCCATGAGGAACAGGGTCAAGACTGATTTGCATATGGCTGGGTCCAAACTGGGGTGGCATGGTGAGCAAAAGAACGATGGATTAAACCCAGATCTGTGACTGGGTGTGAGTGTTTGCATTGTTCAGCACTCCGTCCATCATCCTTTTGTGTTGCTAAAGTTGCCCTAAGTGGGAAGGGTATACCCAGATGTGGGTCCCTTGCTCACTGTGCCACTGGATTCAAGCTAGACTGGCTGATGAAGGGTGAAATCCTGAAACCGGTCCCAGTAATGCTTGTTTCTGGTCCAGTGAGGACCTGGCTTGGCATTTTGTGCTGGACTGTTCACATGAGGAACAGGGTCAAGACTGGTTTGCATATGGCTGGGTCTAAAGTGGGGTGGCATGGTGAGGAAAAGAATGATGGATTAAACCCAGATCTGTGACCCGGGTGAGTGTTTGCATTGTTTAGCACTCAGTACATGGCCACATGAATGTATGTTTTGCAACTCGCAAATTGGTCACAGCGCTATTTGCAACTGTGCAAAATGCAAAATGGTATATACGAATGTCATTTCGGAGTCCCAAATAGAGATACGACCAATTACCGAATCGCAAACTTTTGTGACTCGTAATTAAGATTAAGAAATTGCGATTTGCTTGTCGCAAACAGAATGCACAAGGCAGTCGCAAATTGCAAATAGTCAAAAATCGTCTGTTTTGTACACCCAGATTAGCATTGATTCCAAACTGGTGGTAACCACAACCAAAGTATAAAAGCAGACCCAGAAGGCATCTGGGGTTTTCAAAGTGGCTGCACTCTACGTGATTGCATGGAGGAGGCGAGTCTAGGCTGCCCAGCAGAGAAGGAGTCGGAGACAGGAGAGGATATACAGAACCAGGCAGACCATATTTCAACAGACTAAGGAGGAAATATATGACAAATACAGACTGAGCAGCACAGTCATCTTAGAGATTATTGAACTGCTGAAACCTCAGCTAGAACGCCAAACCTTGTGCAGCTGCTACATCCCCACACATGTGCAAGTGCTGTGCTCACTGCACCTCTTGGCCTCAGGTAGCTACCAGGGGGGGATTGCAGTTGCTGGTGGGGTGTCCCAAAGTGCCCTGTCACAATTCTTTAGACGGTTCTGAGATGCCATACTTGCACACATGTCCAGATACATATACCTTCCCAGGAATGAGGAGGAAATACACAACACCAAATTGGACTTCTACAGAATTGCAAACTTTCCCCATGTAATCGAGTGTGTGGATGGGACACATATACCCATATGTCCTCCTGCAAATCTGGAATATGTGTTCTGCAATAGAAAATGTACTCACTCACTCAACATCCAGGTGGTATGTGATGCCCATAATGCCATAACTGATATAGTGGCAAATTTTCCAGGGAGCACACATGATACGTACATATTCAGGCACAGTGGGATACACCAACACCTAGAACGTGGCGAGTTTGGTGAAGGATATTTATTAGGTACTTTGTAGTACACACCAATGTCAGAAATACATTTCAATGCATAACCATGTGAAGCCATGCTCATATCTGCTGTTTTGTTATACAGGTGGCAGTGCATATGCTCTGAGGCCATGGATACTCACCCCATATCTAACACCTGCCAATCAGAATGAGAGGCGCTACAACAATGGACATCAGCCTACCAGAACCGTCATTGAGAGTACCTTTGGCATGTTGAAGTCACATTTTAGATGCCTGCACAAAACTGGAGGTGCACTCCAGTATGCCCCAGAGACTGCATGCAAGATTGTGGTGACATGTGCCATCCTACACAACATAGCAACCAGACGTGGGCTACATCTCACCCTTGATGACACAGAATCTGAGGACGAGGAGCAGGAGCCACCACAATGACAGCCTGGGAGATGGTAGCATCGCAATGGAGGGCAGACAGAGACGGGATCACATAGCAACTCATTACTTTGGCAGGTCAGTGCCAACCATACCAGCAGTCACAAATGTAAGACACACATAGCCAGGGTGTGCAAAACAAAATTATCCTTTAATGTCAGGAGTGTATAATAGAAATGGTGGCGTATAGTTAGCAGTAAAGAAGTACAATGTAACAAAGTCTGACACATTAAACTCATGTGCCTTAGGCAAAACCTAGGGAGACAACATCACACCCTCCTACGGCTACGTCCGCCATGGCCTGTGCCTGGTTGGTCCACTGATGTCTGACGGGCACTGCTACTTCGCAGGATGCGGGCATCTGAGGCAGAAACACTGCTTCCGCTTGATATGTCTTCACTGTCCTGAGGGGTGTCACCAATACCTCTTGCTGCCTGGGAGGTAGGAATGAGGTCAACTGCAGCAGTAATGCACCCTAGTCCCCTTCCCACATCTCCAGCAAAATGGCCTAGTTCTACCTGGAACGTGACAGTGCGCCTTGACAGGCAGGTAGTTGTGGTGGCTAGGCGGCCAATGGACTGACTGAGCTGGCCAAAAGGTGCAGCTGTGTTGCGCTCTCTGCGCCTTGCATGGGCCCAATCCGCAACCATTTCCCTACAGTGGTCATTGATGGCGGTGGTGAGGTTGACCATGTTGGTGTTCATGGTGGATAATTGGTTCTCCACATTTCCAAATCCCTGTGTGAGGGTCTGTTGCATTCGGTGCAGGTTCCAGTTAATCATCCACATGTGTTTGTTTTGCAGGCGGTGACTGCCCAGTAGGGATGCCTCCAGTCCAAGGAATTGTTCTGTTGTGACATCCTCCTCACCTGCATCATGTGGCAGATGACACCTTCTGCGCCCTGACCCAGCTGTTCGCAGTGGCCGAATCTCACCCATTTGTGGCCACGGTGTCAGGTTTACTGCCTCATTGTCCACATCTGTCTCCTCTGTGGCCTCACGTGCATGGTGAACAATCAGTGTGGTACTGAACTCCCCTGTGAAAATGCTAACTGCCTCGTCTGTTCTCATGGTGGCATTGTCATCTCCCTCCACACTAGGGTCATCGGTGGATACTTGAGGGAGACCTATGGGACACAGGGGATACACTGTCAGTGCCTCTCAGATGTGTGGCTTATCAAAATAAATATTCCTAAAAATATGGACTACTGTACTACATTACCCATAATGCATGGAACTTGAGGTTGTCATATAGGCATGGAACAATTTGGATGATGCATGCTTTTGTGGACTGTGGCTCGAATATTGTACATAAGTGAGCTTTCCTACTTACTTTTGAAGATTCCAGGTGCTGAACTGTCCAGTCCCCAATTCCTACAATAGCCTCTGGCTCCAGAGTGGTCTCCACCATGCTCTCTTTTGCTGTGGGTAGTGGTACTGTGGATGGTCCCCCGCCTATTCCATGGTTCAACCACTCTGCCACCCTTTCCTTGGTTCTGGACCTTAGGTCATACCATCTTTTGCACACCTCCTCGATGGAGCGAGGACTGACTCCTATGGCATTTATCTTGCTTTGTATGTCCAGCCAAATCTTCTTTTTTTGTGTGTCAGGGACACTCATTGCTGCCTTCCCAAACCGGTCCTCATGGTGTTGGCAGCACTCCTCAGTGAGGACCTCAAACTCTGTATCAGAGAATTTAAACTTTCTCTTTCTCCCTGCAGTGGTTGCCTCCTTAGTTTGGCTTGCCATGGCTGCAGTTGCTCCTCTCAGCTGGGTGTGCCTCTGCTGTATGTGCTGGCTAGACTCCTCCCACTTCCATGGGAGGTACTTCCTGGTTCTGAGGTCATCATCCAGAACCAGGAAGTGTGTTTTCTCTTTTCTTTTGCACCCGTTTGCTAATTGGGACTCAGTCGCAATTTGTGAGTCTGTTACACACCCATATGCAATTTAGGACATCGCAATTTGCGATTTCACAAATTGTGATGTGACTCCGCAGTGAATCACAAAATTGATTTGTGATTTTTTGTTACATCCCGTCTTGCGAGTCAGAAATAGCGATTCGCATTGAGTCGCTATTTCTGACTCGCAATTCTTTAGCTTCGTACATGTAGCCCTTGATCTCAGTCTTGCTACCAAACTGGATGGGTATGTTGCTTGTTTTGATTTTTGTTAGATGCAAGTAGTTGGAGAATGTTATGGTTGTAAAGATACATTATTCATGTATTTTTTTTTTTTTTTTTAAATGTTTAGATAAATGTATGAGGCTAACTGACATCTGAATACATATCATCCCTGTATGTACAGTCACACACACATAAACCTGCAAGCCTATCCCTCCCTGGCTGCTGATGTTTGGACATCCAATTAAGCCAAGTACATTAGAAATCTACTTGTATTTTAGGCAGCCCTAACATTCTTGGTGTTGTATTCCCCCAGACCTTTTGCCTGCACTCCCCTATTTAAGATGAACCTGGTATCTGCATCAGACCCTTACTCCTTCGTGATCAGTCTATACATGTTACTTTAGCCCTGTCCAGGGTGAATACACACATGTGAGTGGCGCTTTGTGCTTTTTGTCACTATTTTCACCTAAAACTTCATAACTGAAGTTCTACTTATTGGATTTTTGTGATTTTAGTGTCATTTTTGTTTAATATTTTGTACTTGATTTTTCTAGATTGGTTTGGGAACTGTCTTGTCTTGTGTTTCACTTTATTAATGTTTGGGTACCTCATGAATTCTTTACACATTGCCTCTAAGTCAATCCTGACTGCTTCCGCTCAATTTAGATGTTGGGGGTCCCATAGACGAGAGACCATGTGAGTCCTGCCGACTCTAGCAGAAATCTCAACTCGCGTCAAAAGCACGACTGTATAAAGTGGCTGGTGGCAGCACTACAGCCACTGTTCCTGCCAAGCACATCACGATATGCCTTTCTGCCAAGGCACCTGTGGCAGTGTTACCTCAACAACTGAGTTTACAAATTGGAAGGGAAATGAGGTAAAACCGACCTTTTCTCCTATTTCCACTTCTGTTTTCAACTGGACCTGACTGTACGAGACCTGCCGCCGCTGCTGCTATTAGACCATGAAGGAAACATGACCATGTTGTCACTGGACTCAAAAACTCACATCACATATTGCTTGTGTACATTATTTAGGCACCTAACATTCATTCTGAACCCGTGCAGTAAAATACTTGTTACAGTAATATTTTTTTTAATAATTTGTGACATGCACATGTCTGTAAGACGTGTGTCAAACATCATTGTAGACACACCTGTATAGAGCTTAAATTGATGACATACACAATTTTCATTTTAGTGCAAGTATACATTACCAAAGAAATGCTGTTAGACCTGGCATCCTTGGTGTGGTCTCCCCTGTCTTTTTGCCACTGCCTCCCATGTTTTGCTGTGTGCTGGACACAGTTTTTTCTGTTTTTGGTACTCTGGGCAGTTTACAACTGCTGACCAGTGCTAAAGTGGAAGTGCTCCTTGTGTAAACTACATGTGTAATTGGCTTTTCCATGATTGGTACATTTGATTTACTAGTAAGACCCTAGTAAAGGGCACAAGAGGTGCCCAGGGCCTGTAAATCAAATGCTACTAGTGGGCCTGCAGCTCTGGTTGTGCCACCCACATGAGTAGCCCTGTAAACATGGCTCAGACCTGTCACTGTAGTGTCTGTATGTGAAGTCTTGCACAGCCAATTCGACCTGGCAAGTGTACCCACTTGCAAGGCCCAAACCTTCCCTTTTTATACATGTAATGCACCCCATGGGCAGGGTGCAGTGTATGTTAAAGGAAGGACATGTACTGATGTGTTTTACATGTCCTAGCAGTGAAGTACTGCCAAATTTGGTTTTCCATGTTGCAATGCCTATGTCTAGGTTAACATCGGGGTTACCTTTAAATAACCTTTAATTATGATTTTCCTTTGAGAGCAGATATAAATTTGGAGTTTGGTGTCTCCGAACTCACAACTTAAAAATACATCTTTTGATAAAGTTGGTTTTTAAATTGTCAGTTTGAAAATGCCACTTTTAGAAAGTGGACATTTTCTTGCTTAAACCATTCTGTGACTCTGCCTGCTTGTCTATCCCCTTTCTGGGTCAGACTGACAGTTGGGCTGTTTGCGAATCCCCTTTAGACAGTGACACAAAGGGACCTGGGGTGTAGCCTGCATATCCTGATGGGCCTTCTGAGCAAGAGTGGAGGGAGGAGTAATCCCTTACACCTGAATGGGCTGTGCCTGCCCTCACACAATGCAGTCTCCAACCCCTTGATGTGAGTCTGGAGCCAGGCCTGGGCAAGGCAGGAGCTTGTGAAGAACAGTCTTTCCTTCGATGTTTACCTACTTCAAAGGCAGAAAGGGATATAAGTACTGGACCCCAAACCCCAGATTTTTAGATTACTTCTGGAATCAAGAGGAACCTCTGCCAAGGAGAAGAGCTGAAGAGCTGGAGGAAGAGTACTGCCCCTTTGCCTGTGCTTTGCTGTGTTGACTAATCCACTCAGCTATGCACATAAAACACAGATCTGTTCTTTGTGCTACTTTATGGCTAGACAAACCTGCCACTTGACAACACACTGATCTCTCCCTAGCGGGAACATTAATCACAAGAGTGATCTTGACATTGTTATTGCTGCCTGAAAGCTGGGCACACAAGGAACTTTTCAGCAGGTGCTTTTAAAACCTAAATTATTGTTAAACACAACCCCTCCCTTGAGGTCATTGTCCACCCTCCAGGTCAGTACCCAGTGTGGTCACACCCATCGCACCACCCTAAAGCTAGCCCTGTGGCTCACCAAAGTGAGGCTCCAACCCATCCATCTACGACACCTGGCCTGCTCCTCGCACCACGCCAACTATCACCAGCAACACTCTCCTAATTCCTGGCAAACATCTTCCACTCAAATGGGGCTCTTGGCCCAAAACTTGAGACAGTGAAAGTTTAGCTGGACTAACCTGGGACTGTATCCATCCCAAGCGCCATATCAGTCGGCTTGAACTTTTGACTTTGACTCGGTCCATTGTGATGAGAGAGCTGTGCTGGGCACTTTATGCTTTTAGGCTCTATCTTGCAGTTTATTCTTTAAAACATCACAACTCTGGTTCTACTGTTTGGATTTTTGTCATTTTAGCATTGTTTTATTTTTCTATATTTTCCTTACCAGTGTGGAATCTTCTGTGTGGTGGATTCAATGTTTTAATGTTCGAAGTGTTGCACTAATACTTTATACATTTTCTTTATGTTAAGCCTGACTTCTCTGTGCCACGCTACCAGGGAGTTGAATACAAGTTATGTGTGGGTTGATTGTCCCTTACCCTGACTCGGATTCTGGTTGCTGCTGGACCAGGGCTTACACTCCAGTCAACTAGTAACCCAAATTCTAACATTGGTGTTCAGCGGTGAGGAAAGAACTTGTGTTTGTGCAGTGCCTTACAGTGATTTGGTGTACACTGCCATCCCATATCTAAGGCCATTTTAAGTTTTGAATTCTCCCTGATTGTCCTTTATGTTTTTCTAAATGGATCCCTACTCTGACTATCAGTGTCTTTGGCCCTACATGCAAGAATGGAGCTTGAGCTTGCCAACCTGAAGAGCTATACTGTTGCTGAATGCAAGGAGTTAGCAAGGAGAAGAAGCTGCCCTCAAAAAGGAACAGCAGGAAGGTGGAGCTTCAAAATGACTTAAGGGTATGGGCAGAGGCACACCAGTCGCCAACAGATGATGAGAAGGGAGGAGATGATGAGGAAGGATCAGAGCAGGACCAGCAGGAGGATCTTGCTATGCAGCCTGTTGAGGAGAGATGCAGCCAACTCCTAGGATTAAAAGTTCTGTCCTGTGCTGAGAGCACTGTGGCTTCCAGGGCCCTGCGCCAAGGGAGATAGAAAACAGGAGGGAAGAGAGGAAGCCCAAGCTAGAGCTAGCTAAACTAAAAATAGAAAAGGAGGAGAACTTGTCCATGGAGGCAAAGCAGGCTGAGAAGGGCTTGGCTGAGAAAAAGATACTATTGGAGCATGAAAAACACATGATGTAGTTGAAGCAAAAGGCAAATCACAGCGTGCCAACTGTATCTGCTGGTAACAGGAGTTTCTCCATACCACAAGAGCTGGTGCCTCACTATGTAGTGGGAGATGATATAGACATGTGGGTTGTCGCTTATAAAGTTGCACTCAGGGTACATAAGGTCCCTGAGGAGTACTGGTGGGTAGCCTGTGAAAAGACATGAACACAGAGGGGAGGGACACACTCTTGACACTAGCGGCAGAGACTCAGACCAGTGATATCCCGATGAAGCCAATCCTTGTTGCTAAGTTTAAGCTGACCCTTGTTAAGTACTGTCAGAGGTTTAGGGACCGCCACAAGCTCCCAAATCAGTCCTGGGTGGATTTCTTTAATTATGTCAGTGAGTCACTAAAGGGCTGGGTGAAGGTCAGCAAATTGTGTGATTTTTACTGGGTTGTATAACCTAATGCTGAGGGAGCACATGCTCCATTCTTGCTTTTCAGAGCTATGGAAAGCAAATCAGCACCCGATTTTCTAAGAAGGTGTCTGGGGTGGCTTTCAAAAGGGTGGTCAGGGTTCCCAACAGAAGAAAGAGGAGGGGGATAAAAATAAAACCAAGGAGTACTCTTAAGGACCCCAAAACAGTTCACAGGGAAAAGGGTCGCAAGCCCAATCTGGCCACCAGAAGAAAGGCTTACATATAAGAAAACTAGAAAGTTTGTTCCAAAGTGCTATGAGTGTGGGCATTTGATGGGAGATGCCAAGTGCTTCAAGAGGGTACTGCTCCCCAGTTGTGGGCAGTCACAGGTTACAGTCAGCATAGTGATTGGGGAGGAAATGTCCCCAGTTAATGAGGGGATACTACTGAGGTTAACCTATTGTCCATGGGTGATTTAAATATGATAGCCAAAGTGCATGTGCTTTCCAATACTAAAGTATAGGCAGTGGGTCATCATCTATGAGCAGGAGGTCGAGGCTCTGAAGAATACCAGAGCTTGCATAACTACTTTCAGGTATCATCTGGATTCCTCAGAGCAGGTGATAACTAATACATTTCACCAGGTTGTGGTAGCAGACAACTGGTAGATCAACTACCCAATAGCTCTTGTTTCCTTTGAGTGAGTGGGTGGGGGATCAGGTCCTCTGAAGGTTGCTGTGAGCCCTGCTATGCCTGTGGACTATATGTTAGGAAATAACCTGGAGCACACTGCCTGGAAGGAAGTGGAGCTCCAGTAACACCTGGGAATGTTAGGGCTATCTGGGCCAGGCCTTTAGCTGCCCAGGAGGGGAGTCATGAAGGTCTGGAGCCTGAAAGAATGGCTCAGACAGCTAACAGGAAAGGCAAGAAAAGGGGACATGTAAAGCCAGCCCCTGGATATCTCCCAGCATAGGTGAATGGGGCACCAGAGGAGGCCATTCCAGAGCCTCCTGGGGAAAACATTACTTCCTGTGGTACCCTACCTGAACTTGCTGGATGACACTTTGAAGGGGGGCCATGAGAGAGGAGTTCTTCAAGGAACAGAAGTAGTGCCTAACCCTTGAGGGCATGAGGCAGCAATATGAAGCCCAGAGAGCTGTTGATACCTTTGGAGGTCACCTCATATACTGGGAGAATGACCTCCTGTACAGTCAACCTAAGATTCTTAAGCATAGGGCAACTTGTGTATTTGTAGTTCCCCATTGATACAGGACCTTCCTACTGGAGCTGGCTCATGAGATACCCCTGGCAGGACATCTGGGACAGGACAAGACCATTGCCAGGCTTGCATCCCACTTCTATTGGCCCCGGATGAAGACCACTTTCTGTAGGACTTTTCACACCTGCCATGCTAGTGGAATAACTTAGAAGAAGCTAAAAGCTCCCCTAATTCCCATGCTTTTTGTTGATACACCCTTTGAGAGAGTGGGAATTGATATTTTAGGACCCATGGACCCCAGGACTGCCCTAGGCAATAAGTTTATCAGCGTCTTGGTGGACATTGCCCCTTCAATGCATAATTGCCAACCTGCCTCAGCCGATGAGGAGGAAGTGGACCATTCGCTTACCATGCCTGCTCTTTGCTTAAGGAGAGGTGCCACAGGAAGCAGTGGGCTTTTGCCCATTTGAACTCTGTATAGTCACTCTGTCAGCGGACCTCTCATCCTAACTAAAGAGGGGTGGAAGTAAACTCCCAGGAAACCCTCCCAAGGATGTGGGTATCTACATGCTAGCCCTCTGGAACTAGAGGAACAACTTTTTAAAGACTGCTCCTAAGAATGTGGAGGTTAGATGGGAGGATATGAAGCAGTGGTAAGAACGTATAGCTACCCCTGTGGGATTTCAACATGGACAGTAAGTGTGGGTGATGGAGCCAGTGGAGCACAGGACTCTCCAGGATCACTGGACTGGGCCATATGAGGTGCTGGAGAGGAAGGGGGAATCCGCTTACTTGGTGGATCTCAAGACTCCCAGGATCCCCTTAAGGGTACTTCATCTCAACCACCTTAAACCCCACTGTGAGAGATCTGTGGTCACCATGCTGCTGGAGACAAATGATGGGAAGGAGGAGGACATTGAACTTCTTCATAATCTCCTGTCATCCAAAGAGAAACCTCTCCCCTACCCTTATCTCAGGCTAACAGGGAGACTGTTCTGAGTTACTGGAACAGTTTGCCTCCTTATTACCCTCATTCCCTGACCTGCACACATGTGTGCCCATGATATAAGTATTGAAGACAGCCTATCTGTTGGAAACAAAATGTACAGGCTGTTTGACAAAGTGAGGGCCAGCATCAAAGCAGAGGTCACTAGAGTGCTGGAAGGAGGGGTCATTGAGCCCTCCAGGAGCCCCTGGTCTAGCCGAGATATGTTGTTAACAAAGGCGGCCCCGCCAGCACTGCACCAGCAGTTAGGTTCTGTGTTGGGTACTCAATTCATTCACCAAGACTGATGCACACCCCATCCTTCGAGCTGATGAGCTCATTGATAGGTTAGCAGCTACCAAGTTCCTGAGCTCTTTTGATTTAACTTCAGGGTACATGCATATTGCCCTGAAGAAGGGGTATAGAGAGAGGGCAGCTACCCTACAGAGATGTCAATTCCAGTTTAAGGTGATGCCTTTTGGACTCATGGATGCCCCTGCTATCTTCCAGAGGCTGGTGAACCAGGACTGGCTGGAATGGAGGCCTTCAGTGGTGCGTACTTAGAGTATGTAGCTGTTTCCATTAGTACCTGGAAGGACCACCTATTTCGCCTGCATGAAGTGCTTCAGGCTCTGCAGCAGGCAGGCTTGACTATCAAGGCCAGTAAGTGCCAAATAGGGCCGGGATTTGTGGTGTACTTGGGACATCTTATGAGAGGGGAAAAGGCACAGACTAAATGAGACAATGCTGGCCTGGGAGCCCCCAAAAACACAAACAGAAGTGCAGGCCTTCCTGGGACTTGCTGGGTACTACACGAGTATTGTCAAGGAGTGTGGCACCATTGTTTCCCCCTTGAATGAGCTTGAAGAAGCAGTACAGGAGGGTGGCCTGTCAGAAAGCCTTTGATTCCGTAAAACAGGTCATGTGCACAGCTCCTGTGCTCAAGGCCCCTGACTTTGCCCAGGAGCTTATTTTCTAAACGGGTGGCTCGTAGCATGGTATGTGGCAGTGTTCAATCAATCAATCAGCTTACTTGTAGAACATGCTAATCACCCGTGAGGGTCTCAAGGCCCTGGGACTAGTAGGAGTTCCGTCGAAGAGCCAGGTCTTAAGGTTCTTCTTGAAATAAAGTAGTGAGGGTGATTGCCTGAGGGGTAGCTGAAGAGCATTCCAGGTTTTTGCGGTGAGGTAAGAGAAGGACCTTTCTCCAGTTGAGTTCTTGCATATCCTTGAGGTTGTGACAAGGGCCAGGTGTCCGGAGCGGAGGTGTCTGATGGGCATGTGGAAGGTCAGGCGGTGATTGAGGTAAGCAGGTCTGATGTAGTGGAGGGCCTTGTATGTGTGCATGAGGAGCTTAAAGGTGATTCTTTTGTTGATCTGGAGCCATTGAAGGTCTCTCAGGGGACCGGAGATGTGTCTGTGACACAGAATGTTCAGGATGAGTCTGGCCGAGGCGTTCTGGATTCTCTGCAGTCTCTTTTTGGAGTGTTTGAGTAGTGCCAGCATAGAGTGCGTTGCCATAGTCTAATTTGCTGGTGTCAAGTGCTTGGGTGACTTTTCTCCTTGCTTCGAATGGGATCCCTTTGAAGATCTTTTGGAGCAGGCACAGTGTGTGGAAACATGAGAATGAGACGTCGTTCAGTTTGCAGTTCATAGAGAGCAAGGAGTCGAGGATGATGCTGAGGTTGCGTGCGTGGTCGGTAGGTGTGGGGGGGTTCCGAGCTCTGAGTGGCATCAGAGGTCGGCCCAGGTGGAGGGCTTCATCCAGACGGAGGGCTGGATCCAGACGGCGACTGCTCTCATTTCGTTGTGGAAGTTGCTTTTTGCGGTTGTAGGCTTTTCAGTGAGGGAGAGGATCAGTTGGGGATCATCAGTGTAGAAGATGACGTTGAGTCCGTGGTTTGTGATGATGTTAGCAAGTGGGGTTGTGTAGATGTTGAAAGGGGTGGGGCTCAGGGAGGAGCCCTGAGAAACTCTGCAGCTGATCTCTGTCAGTTGTGAGGTGAACGGTAGGAGCCTGACTCTCCGGGTATGGCGGTGAGGAAGGAGCAGATCCACTCTAGGGCTTTGCTGCGAATGCCGGCATCATGTAGTCTAGTGCAGAGGGAGTGATGGGAGACAGTGTTGAAGGTGGTGGAGAGGTCTAGTATGAGGAGGGTTGTGGTTTCACCTAAGTCGAGGAGAGTGCTGATGTCATCCGTTGCTGCCATCACAGTCAAATGATTAGGGCCTAGCTCAACCTACAGCATTTATCTCTAGGAGGCTATTTCTCAGGTAACAGAGATTGAGTGCTATTGAGAGAGAAGCCTTGGCTGTGGTCTGGGCACTGAAGAAGCTGAGACTATACTTGTTTAGGACTCATTTCCAGGTTCCGACGGACACAGGCGTCAGGTGGCTAATGTGAATGAGGGGTGAAAATCCTAAATGTTTTAACTGATCCATTGCCCTACACGAATTGGACTTTACAGTGAAAACACAGCACTGAGTCAGGTCACACCAATTCTGATCTCTCCAGATATTTTTGCCTTATTGAAGAGGGGTTGGGCAGTTCTCCCCAATTTCAGCTGTGGGGGCATGTGTTATACCTATCAGCTTTAGGAAAGTCTTTCTCCAAACTTTTTGCCTCTTCTCCTCCATTTTGCTGGACCTATTTTTGCTGGCCTTATAACTCAGAGCACTTTACGACTGCCAACCAGTGTTAAAGTGCATGTGCTCACTGTTCAAAACATTGTAATATTGGCTTATCCCCAAATGGCATATTTACAAACTCTTCAATTGAAAAACACTGAAATCGACGCACCACCTGCATCGCGGCTGGGAAGTTGAACCATCACCTGCATTGCGGCTGGAGAAACAACACAACACCCGCTTGCAGCTGCTGAAAACGACACAAACCCCATGCAGCATGGTTTTCCAACACTGTGCAGCCGAATTTCTCATGCATCATCGCTGGGCATCAAAAATCAATGTGAACCTGTGTGGATCTGAGGAGTCCCATCCGGAAATCGATGAATGGCTCTCTTGCGGGAGAGAAAAATGATGCATCGCCTACCGGACTGAAGAAGAAATGACGCACAGCCTCACTTGTGAGTAAGGAATCAACCCATTGCTGACTTTTCCATGCATGCTCACCTGTGCAGCTTTATTTTTGACATAAACCAGATACTTTGTATAACAACAGTGTTTCCATTGTTTTCTATAGAGTAAGACTCTTTTTACTTGAAAAATTCATAACTTTACTTGCGTATGTTGGTTTTTGTTGTTTTGGTCTTGTTTGATTTAGATAAATATTGGCTATTTTTCTAAAATTATGTCCATTTCATAGTGTTTTCACTGTATTACTGTGTGTGTTGGTACAAATACTTTACACATTCCCTCAGAGATAAGCCTGACTGTGTGTGCCAAGCTACTAAGGGGGTGAGCAGGGATTATCCTAGGTGTGTATCTCCCTTACCCTGACTAGAGTGAGGGTCCCTGCTTGGTCAGAGTATATACTGACTGCCAACCAGATACCCCATTTTTAACATTGGGTACTTTGTATACAAATCTCATATATGTATAACACTGCTTAGCCAAAATATGACAGGTAAAACAGTGAACCTTTACTGTGTTTTACATTGATAGTGCTGCAGTGTATGTCATACTTCCGTTGACGGTAATTGTATAAAAATAAATATTAATGTGCAAATATGTTTCAAATATCACATTATTTGTGAAAAAAGTCAGACATGTAAAAACCTTTAGATTTGAAGCAGCAAAAATATTTTAAAACTATAGGAACATATATGACGCAATAGGATCACTAATCTATCTAAGACCTAAGATAAGAGTTGGTTGTGAAAATCATGTGTGACAATTCTAATTGATAGTTTGTTTTCCCTATATGTAGACATATGAACCCAGGGATGGCAAGAAGAAAGCATCTGCATGACTTCAGACCGTTTAAAGACCTTGCCACCATAGATCAGATTAAATAGGCAAACTATACTGGATTTCTGTTAGCTGCTGGAGTCTGATCTCCTGTCTGACAATAGGAATACAAGAGTAATAACACCAATAGTGAAACTCATTGTAGTACTTCATTTTGTGGCCACTGGCTTTTAAAACTACACTGTGGCAATATCTGTGGGCATGTCACAGCCAACTTTCAGTAGTGTGCTACAAGAAGCCCTTGCTTCAGTGATGAGAAATTTCCAGTTTAAGGTGATGCCCTTTGGACTCGTGGATGCCCCTGCTATCTTCCAGAGGCTGATGAACCAGGTTTGGCCGGGATGGAGGCCTTCAGTGCTGCTTATTTAGATTATAAAGCTGTTTTCAGTAGTACCTGGAAGGACCACCTATTTCACCTATTTCACCTGCAGGAAGTGCTTCAAACTCTGCAGCAGGCAGGCTTGACTATCAAGGCCTGTAAGTGCCAAATAGGGCAGGGATCTGTGGTGTATTTGGGAGACCTGGTGAGAGGGAAAAAGATGCAGGCCGAAATAGAGACAATGCTGGTCAGGGAGCCCCCCATACCAGAAACAGAAGTACAGGCCTTCTTGGGAATCGCTGGGTAGTACAGGAGGACTGTCAAGGGGTGTGGCACCATTGTTTCCCCTTTGACTGAACTGGCTTTGAAGAAGTAGCCCAGGAAGGTGATCTGGATGGAGGCCTGCCAAAAAGCCTTTGTCTCCCTAAAACCGGTCATGTGCACAGCCCCTGTGCTCAAGGCCCCTGACTTTTTCCAGAAGCTTACTTTTTAAACAGATGGCTCACAGCATGGTATGGTGCAGTCTTATCAATCAATCAATCAGCGTACTTGTAGGATGCGCTAATCACCTGTGAGGGTCTCAAGGGTCCATTATTGTACAAGATGAAAATGACAGTTTTTGTTATATAGAAATAACATGTACTTTATGTGGGAACAATAGAAACTCGGGCATATTTACTCGAATGGTAGCACAGGGTAGGACAGCAAGTGATCTTGCTGTGCTGCCCTGCACCACAGGGAAAGGGGAGAATTGCACCATATTTACCAAACATTATACTTTTCTGTCCTGCCTCCCTGCACTGATACCCTTTTGGCTGCCTAGTGACAATGTAGGCACCCTTGTACCATGCTGCAATGGAATGTGCGTTGCATACAGAATTGTTTTTGTGCTGGAAGGGGTACCTTCCTGCACAAAAAAAAATCCATAGAGATGTTGTCCTCTTTCTATGTGTGCTGCCGAAAACACAGGGAGACGCAGGGAAAGATATTTCTCCTTGTTGCGCTTCCCCTGATGAGGTGTGTGGTTTTGATACATTCCCAGGTTCACACATGCTTGTAAATCTGGAAATGTGCCAAAACCTCGGTGTTGCAAAAGAAAACCCATTGCAATGCCCATGAAACACCTGAATGTAAAGTACAGCAGTATTGTGACTGATGCTGCCTTGCCTTACTTCACATCTATCAGGCAATGGAAAGCCATGCAAAGTGGCTTTGCGAGAACCTCATAGATATGGGTCTGCACTCTGTACCGTCGAAGTGTCAACATAAATGAAGCTCCAGCGGCATTCAGGGGTTGTAAATATGCCCCTCGGTAGTGCCATTTGAAAGGCTCTGGAGCTCAGCAACTTGCTAAAGAGCAGGAGTCTGGAAAGGACAGTATTTTTAGAAACAAAGGTAATGTGCTCTATATAAGCAATGAGGCGGTGGTGGCAATACAAAGGCTGAGTAATAAGTCCACCCAAGACACTCTAAAATAAAATGGAGGCATGCAGAAGTACCCACAAAGCACTCTCACCATTAGTGAAGTTACTTCTTAATCTTCATTTCTGCACCAGTATCTCTGTTCAAGTGACTGTTGCAATTTTCACTGGAATTACTAAACCTCTTTTCTTCGGGATCATGAAACAAGACATTTACCACTTCATCCAATATCCAAAAGACACAACATAGTAGACCTCTGTGAAAACTGATTCGATATCCTTGTATTATTTCTTTTTGTGGAGGGCACCACTAATTGCATGCACATAGGCATTGGAAAGGAGAGCATGTTGTATAGCAGATAAACGACAGGCAGTTTGAATGTGCAAATGATTTCTGAGACAGACTATGGGCCTGATTTAGAACTCGGTGGATGGTTTACTCCATCACAACAGTGTCACATATCCCATTTCCTGAAATCAAAATCCTATAGGTCATAATGGGACCTAGATTTTGGTGGACGGATTTTCCATCACAATTGTGATGGAGTAATCTGTCCTCCGAGCTCTAAATCAGGTCCTTAATCATCACACTGTTCTACACCACTTTTCCAGGGTCCTCCCATGACTCATATATCCTAAGTTGCACTCATATTCCATGCATTATGATAGACAAGCAGTCAGAGAGTAAATGCTTTAACATAAGTTCTGAGGCCCATATTTATACTTTTTGACGCAAAACTGCGCTAACGCAGTTTTGCGCCAAAAAAATTTGCGCCGGCTAACGCCATTCTGAAGCACCATGCGGGCGCCGTATTTATTGAATGTCGTTAGCCGGCGTTAGCCGACCGGCGCTGCCTGGTGTGCGTGAAAAAAAAACACGTACACCAGGCAGCGCCGGCGTAGGGAAAAATGGCGTATGGGCGTCTAAAAATGGGGCAAGTCAGGCTGAGGCAAAAAAATCGTCTTAACCCGATTTGCGCCATTTTTTTACGACGCCCATCCCCCATTGAAATGACTCCTGTCTTAGCAAAGACAGGAGTCATGCCCCCTTGCCCAATGGCCATGCCCAGGGGACTTCTGTCCCCTGGGCATGGTCATTGGGCATAGTGGAATGCAGTCATAGAAGTCCTGCCATTGCTGTTGCTCCAGGACCAAGACGAAAATCAACCCTGTTGTCGCCGGGATAGAAGGTAAGTCACTGTATTGCCTGTCATCCTCGGAATTGTCAGTGTACAGTAGCACAGGACTCATGCATGTTAAAAAAGAACTTACAAGTAATATCACAATGATGTGCAATATATATGTCTGCGATGTTGTAGTAAGAAAAATATTTAAAAAGACACCCAGATATATCAGAAACACCCAACAATCTGGTGCTAAATGCCTTCATGGCAATGGACACCTACACAGAAAAGTCACATCAATCCCAAATCCAAATGTGTCCATACAGGACTGTGCAATCATTTTCTCTAAACTATCATATCATGTACTTAAAAAATGCTGAAGTGGGTGTACACAGAATGCACAACCAAGGTTAGCTCTAAACTGCAAACATGTCAGAGATGTATGAAGGTCACATGCCCCCTTGGTTTGTGCAATTAATGACAAACATTAGATGTCATTTAAGTGTCAAGTTCCCTGTGTAATGCATATGTGTATATTATAGACATATCTTGCTGAAATATAACACATATGCAAACACATATCCTTTTGGTGTAATTTTCCAGTAACATGCTGAATGCTTGCACCAAAATTAAAATGACCATCACACATGTACAGTAATGTATGCATTCCAAAGATATCTAAAAATTACAGCCTGTGCTTTTCACTGTCACAAATGACAGTAAGTGCGTTGCTGTGAGAGAGGCTCCTTTTTGCATGGATAGTCCCCCACTTTTTGCCTGGAAAATGATGTGGTTTCAAAATGGTAAGTGCCCTGGTCCACTGCTTAACAGGTTCCTAGGGCCAGATCTTTCCCCCAAACTGTACTATGTATTGGCACTTCAGTTACCCCTGTAAGTCCCAAGTAAATGGTACCTCTGGGTCTGAGGGCATGGGTGCTGAAGAAGGCCCCCCAGAGCTGCAGCACACACCAATTGTGCCTCTCTGAGAGGCTCCACACCAGTCTCATGCATACTACCATTGCAAGTGCATGACAAGGTGTGTTTAAAAGTTGCTAACTCGGCATGGCACTCACTAAACGTGCCCTGTCTACTAACATTGCGTGTGCTATAGGTAAGTCACCCCTCTGGCAGGCCATAAACCCTAAGACAGGGTGCACTATAATGCATGTGAGGGCATGTAGTTGCATGAGCAAATATGCCCGTAGTCTGTCTACAAAACCTTAAGGCATAGTAAGTGTACAGGGGAGCCATAGCAAGTACATGTGATGGACACTGGTCATTACGAGTTTCCCAGCTACATGAAGGCTACTCTGAACTCTGGGTTGTTTGGTATCTAACAACTCAGAGTAATAAATCCTCACTGCTACCAGTGCTGGATTTGTTATAAAATGTACACAGGGCTGCCTTAGAGGTGCCGCTGCAAAATCAGCACCACCCTGGCACATTTGCTGGCTAGTTCTAAGCAGCCTGCCAGCACCAGACAAGAGTCTGGATCCCTGGGAAGAACACCTCTGCTCTCTGGGACCAGAAAACAAAGCCATGCCTGGGCAGAAATGTTACATCTCCTCACCCACGAATATGCACTGCCTAGGCCAGCGAGCTTCAAAGGGCTTGCTGCCCTTGAAACTCGACCCCCAGCCTTGCTGCTAGCAGTAGATAGGCACCTCCAATACAAACCCCACTTTTGGTGGGATAAACAGTTGGAAAATGCACAAAGACTAGGAGGAGTGGTCACCATCAGCCTGCACCACCCCTCAGGCGAAGCAGATGAGGTGACCACTCCATTTCATTTTCCTCTACCTTGGATGGCAGGAAAATAGCCTGTCAGGGTAAGGAATGTGACCCCTCCCACAGGAAGTGGTCACATAGTGAGTGTAGCTACCCAAAGGTAAGCAGCCCATTGGCCACTACCAGGTACTTGCCTAAATGCCCACTAAATGCAATATTTAGTAGGCATCCCTAGACCTGCAGATCAGATTTGATTGTTACACGAAGACCAGCGAAGAAGAGGACCCAAGGCTTGAGAACAGAAGACCTGCTGCACAAAGGAAAAGGTGCCAAACCTTCCCTGCTGCACCCAAGACTCAACAATCACTGCTGAGGGGTCGACTGGACATTGGATGGACTCTAAGAACCCCCACAGGACCTCCACTCTTCCAAAAATTGCCAAGAACCTCCCTCTAGAGTGAAGGTATGACTACCTGCAACCAGCAGGCAAGACCCAGTGAAGTTCAGTTCACTGACCAGCCTCTAACCAATGAACCAGACACATCAGCCGGTCCAAATTTCACCTGACAAACCCAGAGGACAAAACCCTACAAGTGTGCCAGGTTTGGTGGCACTGCGACCTCCAGTGGCTGAACTATGCAATAGCCAGCGATATTGGACCCCCAACATCGGACACCCATAAGAAAAGTCCACTCCGTACGCTCCAAGGTCCAGGAGCAAGCACCAGTCAAACGACTTCAGGATACCCAAGAATCACCCTCCCAGGTTGGCCCTGCTGACCTGCAAACCACCCTCTAAATGACCTGCACCTGGCTCAAAAGGCTCCCTGACACACAGACCTTGGCTGACCTATCTGCTCTCCACTTGGCCTCCCTAGCCCTTGCATTGGAGAACCAGCAGTGGTCTAAGGGTCTCTAATCCCTTGCGACCTCCACTCTCTAATGGGACCCACCGGACTCACCTCTAAGCCCCCCTGTGCAGTGCATTTCCATTTGGTCCCCTTTTCTGTGGTGCACCAGCTTTCAGCTGCTAGTCCCTCTGGAACTGGGAGTGACACTGTAGGAAAGTCCTCCTTTTTGTCCTGGTCACCTCCAAACTTTTGGGACAGATACTGGCGATTACTGACTCTTGGCTGTGCCCTGGGTACTGATTACTAGTCCCAGGGCCAGAGCTCTGTGTAAAGTGGATATGCTAATTAGGCTAATTATAATTGTCAGTATCAACCTACCTGTAAGTCCCTAGTATATGGTAGGGCATGTAGGTTTAAGGACCCAAGCATAGGTAGTGCTTCCATAGGTGCACTGCTGAGGTGCCCAGTGTCATTTTAAAGGCAGGCCTGCCTTGCTGGCTGCTTTTAAACTAAAGTTATCTGCAAATTCGACTTTGAAATGAAAGATACTTCCAAAGTCTTAAGATACCTTATTTGCACATATAAGCTACCCCTAAGGTGTGCCTTAAGTGCCCCTAGGGTTGGGTTCCATGTAACTATAAGCAGGGACCTTATAAAAGTTCTTTTATAAGCCCTGGTGAGGTGAAAAAGCCAAATGTGTTTTTCCTCACTGTAGTGAATGGCCTCCTTAGACTAAAATGGTGATACTTTATTTTAATTAATAAAGTCCTCATAAGACACAGATATTTTGAGTTTGGTAACAAATTAATTGTTGTGATAAATCACACAACTTGCCATTGTTGGATTTAATATAACTAGTTTGGGTATAGAGTTTCAAAACTAAACCTGAAAGTTGCAAACTTCAGCTCTGTAGTGCCCTTCTGTGATTGGCCAGCCTCTGGCAGCCTGGCGGGATGCCTTGATGAGGTGTGAAGTGGCTTAGGCTGAACATAAAGGGTGTGCCTGGGGGAGGAGATCTGCCTCAGTTGATGGTGAAACAGGATGGGGAGAGCAGCCAAAACTGGTCTTCAAAGGAGGGAAGGGCATTTGGAGCAGCTCAGGACCTCCCCCATTTCCTGCAACTCCATACAATTAGATGCCCTCTTGATTAGATTAGGAGAGCGCAGGAGAGAGGGTGTGTTTAGGATTTTTAGCCACACCAGTGGGTGGGCTCAGCCAGACCTAACCTCCAAAATTCAGTTTCAGCCATGTTGTTTTTTTTTAAAGAATGTTGCTCCCTGGGATTGATATTTGCCACACTTCCCAGGAAGTGGTCATCCAAGGGGGAAGTTGCCTACCTGTGACTGGACAGTCAGCCACCCCTGCGTTCCTATCCAGGAGCAAGGATAAATATGGCAGAGCTGCACCCACGCCTCAGATCCCTACAAGAAAGAAAATCAGAAGAAAGACTACCCTGCTGGACCCTTGACCTGCACCTGGACACTGCACTCTAAAGGACTGCACCAGCTTCACACTTGAGTTTCAGCACTAAAAGTACTTTGTTTGGCTTCAACTGGTTCAAGAAGGGACTCCCTGCTTGCTACAAGTGACAAATAGCTATCCAGAGTCCCCTGCAACAACTCCTGAAGAAACTGACCAGCTTACCACTGCCCAGTGGTCATTTTGAAGTTTGAGCCAGGTGCATTCTGAGAGTTGGAGTCCTAACCCTCAAGGAGCAACTCAGAGCTTCTAGAACCTTGGGGTGAGCTGCGGGCTCCGAAAGGACTTTCAAAGACTTTCTGTAAGAAGATCCAGAAGTTTGTAGAAGATTGGAGAACTTTTGGTAAAGAGCTTCATAAAGGGATCGACCCGCCATTGAGAGTCAAGCCAGCTTACGTCGACCACGACCAGGCCTGACTTGCAGGTTCATCCCATTGAAAAACTCCAGAGCCCCAGACTTCCAGGATTTCACCAGGGGCTCCTGGAAAGGCAATCAGACGCTATTGATTCAAAATCAGCTTGCTGTGGAGGGTCATCAGACGTCAGAAAGAAAAAGCTCCAAAAAAGTGACTAAATCCGAAGGTAAGAAGTTGAACAGGACTTGCCGTGCAGTGTATCCAAGGAGGGCTCCAGGGACGTTGGATCAAGATTCAGCTTTGGCCTGGACGAAGTCCTAATGTAGAATTCTTTACTGAGGTCTCCTGCGATGTGTATCCAAAGAGGGCTCCAGGGAGGTTGAATCGGATTGGTGACTTCATCCCTCTGAACAAGATCTTTAAGAAAAAGACTGAGTCCGAAGGTAAACTTTTGACCGAGGCCTCCTGCTTGCTGTAGCCAAGCAGGGCTCCATCGTGGTCGGCCTTTAACTTTGACCCGGTCGAGGTGCGACCAGATGACCACATTGGCGCTTTTAGTTTCTAATCGCTAAAAAGCATTAATTCTTTAAAGATTCATATCTCTGGTTCCCTTTATCCTATTTTATTCATTTTGGTGTCAAATTAAAGGTAAACAATGTTTACTATTGTTTATAAACTGGTTTTGGATTTTTAAACTGTTTCATGTGTTTTATTTTATTACTGTTGTGTGATACTTGAATGGTTTACACACTTTGGGCCTCATTGTGAGTTTGGAGGGCAACCTCTCTTTCGGTAGGAAGACCGCCAGTTCGGTTTTTAGCCCACTGGCTCTATTATGAGTTTCCCGCTGGCCCAGCAGGAAACTACCCACAACATTAACGCCGGCTCGTAATTGAGTCAGCGGCTATTATGTGGTGTGTCGGGTGCGACAGCACCCATTGCGCTATTCACTGCCTGTAATTCAGGCAGTGGAAAGCGTGACAAGGCTGCCAATGGGGGCCCAAGTGCATGGGCAGTGCAGGGGCCCCCATGGCCCTCCCGGTACCCCGTTGCCGCCAGCCTTTGATTGGCGGTAGAACTGCCATGCAAAAGCTGGTGGACACAGGAATTGTAATCCCGAAGGCAGCGCTGTTTGCATCGCTGCCCTGGTGGATTAAGACCGCCGGCACCGCCAGGCCTCCAGCCAGCGAAAAAGTAATGGTACCGGCGGTCGAACTGTGATGCTTTCGCCACGGTCATAATGTGGCTGTTGGACCGCCTAGGACAGCCAGACTCATAATTAGGCCCTTTACTCAGAATTAGGGCCTTTGTCTCCTAAGTTAAGACTTGTTGCTCGTTGCAAAAGTGCCAAGGGTTGAGCTGGGGTTAATTTATTGAGACCTAACTGAACCTAGTGGGGGTTAGTGGCCTATTGCTAAGTGTAGTTACTTACCTGTTCTTATCAATAATCCACTTTCCAACACACCCGAACTTCTCTAGCTGGTCCACGGGACACAACCTCGACCTGGAATCAAAAGGTGACACTTGTGAGAACATTGTCTGACTTTATATGTAATTTTAAAGTTATCTTCCATTTATTCCTTTGGTGTGTAATTCCACACAGAAACAGAACCTTTTTTTAAATTTGAAAAATCATAACTTAAGAAGTACTTACCCGATTTGGATGATCTTTGTCTTAAAACTTTTATAAAACTATGAAGTATGTTTTGTAAATTGGTCTCCAGTTATTCTTTCAAGTGTATGTCCACATATATTGAGTACAAGAAATGCTTAGCACATCTCCTGGATTAGCCTAACTGCTTAACGAATCTACAACAAAAATAGATCATTAGGTGATCTGTTTTGCATCTGGATGCCCAAGTGTGGTTGCCCAGAATCTCTGCATGGTGTACATTGTTTTTGCATACAATATAGAGAGCCAGCCTCTCACAATGGCATGCACATTCGCAGGAACAACATCATCAGCAAACAATTAGAAACAATCCAAAGATAAGGCCAGGACAAGGGTACTGTCAAACTAAATATTTATAACAAAAATGAGATAAATAACTCAAAATGTTGGTTTAATATAAACGGTACAAGGAAGAGTAACCCAAATGTCTAAAGGTTGGGTTGCATGCCAAGTGCTTGCCTCCTATTCATACTGTCAGAACATACCTCCTACGGATGGGACATCAATGGGCAGAGAGCAGGCACCTCCATTAACTTACTTTTTTGGTGGGGTCCATGTGTTTGGGTTTAGTAGGGGTGGGTTTGGTTTTGGGAGGGGTGGTTTTGGATTCGGGAGGGGTGGGTTGGGATGTGGAAGACATGGGTTGGGATATGGAAGTGGTGGAAAGACGTTTGTGAGGGGTGGATTTACATTTGGGATAGGTAGTTTAGGATATGGAAGGGGTGGGCTGGTATGTGGAAGGGGCGGAAAGATGTTTGGAAGGGATAGTTTGCGATGTGTAAGGGGTCAGGGCAAGGGCAAAAAGAAGGTCTTCTTTAGGAAAATGGGTAGGGTGGTTGGCAGGGAGTTTGCTTTGGAAGTTAGAGGTAGTGGTAGGGTCTGATGTGTCTGTTGATGTTGCTGGTGCCTGTGGTTCTGTTTTATGTGGTGTGCATGTTAGTTTATGTCTCTTACTGGGTGTCTGTTGTATGGATGACAGTGGGTGTTCAGTCTGTGTAACATGCAATGTATGTGTGTGTGGATGGGTGTGCAGTAGAGGCTCTGTGTGTGGATGTGGTGCCTGTGGATGTGTTGGTACATGTGAGTGTGGGTGTGGATGTCTGTGTTACAGAAGAGTGTTGTGTCTGCAGGTGTGGTGGTGGTGGGTGTGGATGTTTGTGTTGTTGTAGGTATGCTTGTGGTGGTGGTGGGGGTGTGGTGTCTGTATATTTGTATGTGCGTCTGTGTTTCTTGCTATGTTTGTATTGGATGTGCTGTTTGTGTTTGTTTGAGTAGGTGCATGCAAATGTGTGAGTGTGCTTTGGATAGGGCTGAGAAGAGGGATTTGGGATGGAGAATAGTTGGGGTAGGAGTTTGGGATGAGTGGGAGGCTGCAGTCATTGAGGAGGTCAGACCCTGGAATGGCCTCTGTAGGCTAGACATGGCACTGTGAATGCCATCCAGGTAAGCTAGCATCTGTGTCATCTGACCACTAAGCCCCTGGATGGCATACAATACTGCAGTCTGGCCTACAGAGATAGTCCACAATAGGTCAATAGCCTCCTCATTGAGCGCAGCCTGGGAGACAGGGCCAGGGTTGGAGGTGTTTGCAGCAAAGGTAATGCCATCCCTTGTAGGGTGTTGGATATGGCTAACTGGAAGGGCGCAAGAGGGAGGGTGGAGATGGAAACATGGGTGGTAGACAGCGATGAAGGTAGATTTGTTGCACTAGGGTCCACTACCACTGGGACTAATTTTCTGTGGAAGCCTCACAAGATGATGTTGAGACACTGGTGGTCTCTGTGCTAGTCCCCTCACCCTCTATGGAACTGGGTCCCTCAGTGTTGGTGGTGTCTGCACTGGTACTACAGTGCCCAGCTTCTTCCCTGCCAAACTGGCTGCTGCCACCTTCACCCTAGGTACAATAGTCTGAGAGTATCTGTTTAAATAGAATGGAAAATGAACTTTGCTCACAAAACGCTTGCCAGGTCTACATATTAAACCAGATTCAAGGCTCTCAAACTTGCCTTCTTTATCATCAGTATCTCATACATGCAGGAACAAATTCCACAAACCATTTGCTCCCATATCATGTATGCCTTTTGTCTCTCATCCACTTTTATTTCTCTGCATGACAAATGGCATCGAAAATATGAGTACATACATAGGCCTGGTTACATTCCTTGTTCACTTCAGTATGAGCAAAAACGTTTCCACATTTCCAAAAGATTCATGTTTTGGGCCTGATACTAATTTATCCAGGTGGGAAAATCTAACATCTATGTGATGTAAACTTCCATCTGCAATTCCTCTTTTCAGTATCACTTTCTCACCATCATTGATTTCTCATCTGAGCACAACTAAAGTCACTTCAATGTCATTTAGGGTACATGTAACTCTGTTTTCAATGTGGACACATTCCTGTCTGTTTCCGTCAATACAGTTTGGCATAAGAATTCATGTTGCTTGACACAGACTGGCGTACATGCACATTTGTGAAGGACTAAAGCTGAATGAACTGACTTGAATCTTGCTGTTGGGACATATTTCTAGCATCTTTCAGGTACGAAATGATGCCATTGTACACATATTTCCAGTCCTTTGGAGCAGATGCTCATGATCATATTGTCATTGTACCAACTTATGAAATGTAAAACCTGAAACATCAACAGTATCATAAGTGTATACTATGCCATATCAGCAATAATAGGTCCTAAATTACCTTGTGATGGAGCATCACATGTGACCCAATCCTCAAATGGAACATGTGTGGTACAAATGTCCCTTATAACATGGAGAAAATGCAGGTACCCCTTTTTCTCATGCAGACATGTGTCTGGTCTAAACAGTATTTGGCCTGTGATGAGGAAACTAGTGAAAACCTTTAACATGAAACAATACACCAAAACACAGCATAAGACATGTCTTAAAAACGTATACCTCCAAAAATCATCTTCTGCATTGGATGTGCGTCAACCTTCAAGTTGATGTCAAACAACATTGCTTAAAATTATAAAAGTTAAACAAGAATAGCTACATACAATAAACCCTTGATGCTGCTGTTGGGCATTCAACTGTCCATCAAGCTCTGGGTAGGTCACTGCAAGGGTGTGGGCCCTTAATGGGGACAGGGTGCTGTGCATGCTCTTGCCTCTTTGGGAGGTCTGAACTTCTGGTCCAGCTTCAGAGGTCGGCACAGCTTATTTGCAATGGCCTTCCATATGTCCCACTTTTTTTAATTTTAGTTTATTGAGATCCAAAATGACAATAAAAACATTGCAACATAGCATTCATACTCTGACAATAATATGAAAATACATTACATTAATAGGTCATATTTTGTTACGGAGTACCTCAACAAAGCAGCAATAGAATATGAAATTTCATAATATCAGCAAACATATCTAGATAAGACAGTTTCCCGGCAGCCCTACCAACTTCTTTAATATCCTACAGCATCTTCCTTAAACTTCCCCTAGATTTGACCAAATCTTTATATTGCAACTTGTGAAGCTGCTCCTTATTTCTTACTTTCTTACTTTTTATCACCCATTCCTCTACAGCGGGGTTTGCCACCTTTGAAGTTATAAAGATCTGGCCATTGCAACATATAATAGCTTTATGAATATGGGAGCTAATCAGCAGGTGGGATGCAATCCCAATACTATCCATCAGATACTAGAAGCTACTTTGAGCCACCAGGCTTTCTCTAGATGCTTAAATATTTTTTCTCAAAATTCTTGAATAGGGGTGCACAGACCCATAACACCTGTCCAATTTGCAACAGCCCCCACAATACATCGAAAACAGTGTCCAGACCAGTTAGAATTAACCAAAGCTAAAAATTGTGGGGTTCTATAAAGAAATCATTTACTGAATTATAGAATTCTGCACCAATTGATTCCTCTCAGAACATTCAAATTCAACTTATTAATTTCCTCCCACATCTTTTTAAAGTTAATTCTAACTCTTCATACTTTTCCCATTTTTTTATAGCTTTCAAACAAAGGTTCGGAACCTTCAAATCTGCAAGCAGCCTTTTCCATTCTCCCACTCACTTATAGTTTGGGGGTCCCACCAATTCTACTACCACTTTTTGACTATCACGAATCTGTTCACAATTAATGTTACTAAATATGATGAACATTGCTCTATAAGAGTGAAGGAGCAGGAAATCACCTTGTACTACTTGCCCAGTTTCTGAGAAAGTCTGCAACCTTCCTAAATCTGACAATCTCCCATTTTCTTACTACATCGGGATCCCGCCAAATGCCGGACTCCCATGCCAATTCTAATATAAGGAACTGCGTACCTCTGGTGGAGATTGACCTTTTTCCTGAAAAAACTCCTTAGAATCTTATAGCTAACTTTCTTTGGTTATTTTGATAGTTTTACCACATCACGTATGTCATGCACCATAAAAATCAACTCCAAGAAATCCTGCTAAAAAATGTTATCGTATCATAATAGTCTTTCAGATTGGGAAGTGACAAACTGCACTTCTCCAATTCCTCATATAAGGTGCTTAGTTCTGCTCAGGCTGTTTTATTTTGCCAGATAAAAGATATAAACAGAGACTACACTTTCCTAAAAAATTATGTGGTTAAAACACATGAGGTAGCTGAGAACAAAAAGTTAAATAATGTCAGAATAGACATTTTGATCAAAGCAACTCTTCCTAAAATAGTTAAAGAAAGTGATCTCCACCGTGCAGACATAGCCTGCACTTTAAAAAGCAAAGCAGCAAAATTAAGATCATAGAAATCCTCAACATTTGAGGAATATATAATCCCCAAATATCTTTTGGGCTGAGCGTTTACACAAGGCACAATTTCAGGGAGTAATCTATCCGAGCTGCATCCGCAAAGAATCATTTTTTATTATTGATTTATTAGCCCCGAACTTGCTCAAATTGCAAGAACGTCTCAAAGGCTTTTCCCTGAGAGCTTTTGTTGCAGTAGAGAATCAAAATAATATAATTGGCATATAATTTTCCCAATATAATCTTATCAATATGCAAAATGGGAGGCGGAATCTCAGTATTCTGCCTTACTGCAATTGCCAATTGCTCAAAGAAAAAGCAAACACAATTGGTAAGACTGGGCAGCCCTGCCGAGTCCCTCAACAAACTTGTAATTTACCCACCACTGTTGCGTTTATTATAATATTGGCTTTGGCTTTACCATACATCCTGTGCACCAACCCTGTGATCTGGGAAGGAACCCCAATTCACTAAGATGTCAAATAGCGTTTCCCAGCCACGATGTCGAATGCCTTTTCTGCATCTAGTAAAAGAACTGCAGCAGGGATGTTATTGACAGAAAAAATAGTCCACTGCTTCGGCTAGATAATGGGTATTTGTTGCTAACTGGAGACTGGCAATAAAACAATTCTGGTCACAATGGATTCATTTGGCTGCTATCAAATGAAATTGATTGGCAAGAAGCTTCATGATTATTTTATAATCAGAGTTTAATAAAGTAATTGGGCAGTACGAGTTAGGATCTTCCCCATCTTTACCTTTTTCACGAAGCTGAGCACATTCCCTGCACTGAACGATATCCAAATAGTGCCTCCCTACAGCATTGTGTTGGCTACCAATAAAAAGTTATCTGCCAATGCTTCAAGGAAGGATTTGAAAAAATCTGCTGGGAGGCCATCAGGGCCACACACCTTACCATTTGGGAGGCTTTTAACCACCTCCACCAGTTCATCCTTGGTTAAAGGATGGTCAATATTTACCATATCTTAGGCAAAGTTGGAATAGTGAGTCCTATTAAATATTTTTCCAATACTTCTGCATCTACCACTTGATTCTGACAATATATCCATCTAAAATGCTGTCACATAATTTCCAACACTTTCCTTTGCTCCATACACCTAACCCCAGAGACTGGGAATTTCAAAGCATGAATTGTATTGCTAGCAGCTTGCTCATGTGCCTGCCATGCTAAGAATGTCCTCATAAAATTACTTTACTCATCAATTCTCTGAATGTGGGCAGGATTCACCACCTTGCACCTAGTATAATACAGCTCACGTAATACCTGTTTGGCCTGGTCTAGCTCTTTCTTATTTGCTCTGAAAGGATACCTTAAAAATTTATCTAAACTATCAAGCCCACTTTGGTTGTTTTATGCTCCTAATATTAGCAGCATCTTTTGCTATCACGGTCCCCCTTATGTATGATTTTAGAGCATCCCACACTACACTAGGAGGGGCTGACCCATGATTCCTGCTTAGAAACTCTCTAATCTCCTCTTCACATGTCTGAACCCATCCTTCTTCCTGTAGGTACTGCTTGTTAAGGATCCACCTCCTAGCTTGGCCAAACCTCTCTCCACCAATACCTCCAAAGCAAGTATTAAATGGTCTGAAAAGCCATTACAAATTGTCTGCTGGCCCCTAAAAACCAGGGTTTTTGATAGTAAAGAGAAATAAATCTGAGATAAGCTATGGAATTGACTAGACAAATAAGTGTATTCTACTGTATTCGGAAAAGACGCCCTCCATGGATCAATAAGTGCAAAAGTTCTTTGATTGTTCTGCACAACTTTCAGGACTCCAGGGGGCATATTTATACTCTGCTTGCGCCAGATTTGCATCATTTTTTTAATGCAAATTCGGAGCAAAACTATCAACATATTTATACTTTGACGCTAGACCCATCTAATGTCAAAATATCTCAGTGTGCGTCATTTTCTGGATGCGTCAAACCGCCTTGTGTTAATGAGATGCAAGGTAGGCGTTCCCGGCCCAAAAATGACTTAAAGACCTGTGCGGCATATTTATCCAACTTCACAAAAATGCTGCACGGCTGGGAGGCGGAGCTGGAAAATGGCACAAATCCCGATTTGCACTAAAAATTAACGCCTGGGTCAGAGTAGGCGTTAAAATGGGGCAAACACACCAGTACTTAAGGAAAACCCATAGAAGCAACATCAGAGCTCAAAAAGGAAGACATGGAGGTGCTATTCATCCAGCATGCACGAAGACGCAGAGCACAGAAGCAACAGCAGCAGCTTCCACCACACCAACAGGGACCCCAAAGACAACACCGTAGGCAAGAGAGGATATTCTGTACCAGGACAACCCTTCAGGGCCTCAGGGAACATGACATCATCCAGAGGTACAGACTAAACTGGCAAGCCATACAGCAGATGCTGTGCCACATTGAGCCACAGTTGGCACCCAGCTTGCAGACACCTCACATCAGTCCACCAGAGACCAAGCTGCTAGCTGTCCTGCACATGTTGGCAAGTGGCTCTTTTCAAACCACTGGTGCCCTGGTTGAGGGGGATTTCACAGCCCTCATTCTCTGCCTTCCTTCCCAAGGTAATGGATGCCATCATCTCCCTCACATCCCACCACATCAGCTTCCCCAACACACAGCAGAAGCAGCAGGAGACCAAACAGGGCTTCTATCAAATCAATGGCTTCCCACACGTACTTGGTGCCATTGACTGCACACATGTATGGATTGTGCCACCTGCTGCAACGGAGTATCTATACTGCAACAGGAAGCACACACACTCCATCAATGTGCAGGCCATTGTGGATCACCGGGGATTGATCACCAACATTGTGGCAAAGTATCCTGGGAGTGTACATGATTCATTCATCTCCCGCCACAGCACCATCAATCAACACTTCCAGGATGGATGATATGGCAATGGCCTACTTGTTGGTAAGTACAGAAACCTAGTTATTTACACACAGCACAACAACCCTGTAGGACACACAACACATACACCCCTACATTGACATGTGGCCAGGAAGACACTGAGGTTGTGACACTGGTAGTCATTTTTGATATCCTGGCCCAATGGGATACACACCTATGGACAAATGACAGATGCAAATAACAACAGATGCCACTCCAGAGCCACAAGGGACCAATTTAAAACCACACAATGACAATGACATGGCCTTAACTGGTAGTACAGCTTGGAAGATGAATCTTCCAATATCACATCAATGGCACTCAATCACACACCCTTCCAAGCAATACGTATGTATAGGGGGTGTGTAATGTGTTTTGCTGCAGGTCAAACACCATATGACACATAGCATGATGATGCTGACTCTAATGAAGGTGACATGAAATCATTGAGGCAGTACCAACATCTCACATCACTCCCAGGGTGACATTGCCCACTAGTAATAAGGAAGTGGACTGTGCTATGAACACATATTGATGTGACACTAATGCAAAGTGCACACTGCTACACATACGGATTGATACAATTACACATATACATGACAGATGTACCAGCACATGGACCTTCTGACACTTAAACCTTCACCCCCACAACCAAGTTAACCTGCGTACCTGGAGCAGGTTCAGTAGCGTAGGTACATGTTTGCACATGAGCCAACTCAGTGAGGGCACAAAAATAGGTTTGCCTAGATCTTGTCACACATGGGATATTTGTGCATTGTCAATTATGAACACTTCAGTACTGCTAACGTATGCAGATGTGTTGTACATTGTCTCCTAGCCAAATCAAAGGGCCTCACTGTTGTTTTTCACTTGCTATTACATATGTTGAATTGGATAGGATGTTCGGGCCATATGATGCAACCGTGTTACCACCACAGTGGAATCGATTGTGTGTGTGGAAGTATCATGTCACCTCCAGTGAAAGCACATGGACACTTCTTTCATATGACATAATGCATGGGAGATACACAATGAACTGCAAGTTTACAAATATACTGCTGATATCAGGTCAATCAGCCATACACCAGTTTTGATAATTAAACAACCCAATGCAGAAAGAACATCCTAGAAGTCTACGATCCCACACAATAACACAAACACAGATGAGTCCCAGACGACACAAGATAACAACTGACATGCAAAGTGATAATCAAGGTGCAAGCAACATCCAAATATTTACACTCATTTTCTCTTTCAGCTGATCAGGGTTACGGGATCCAGCCATGGATCATGACCCCATTTGCCAACTCAGGCACAGCATCAGAGCGTGCCTATAATGAGGCACATCAGAGGACACGCACCATAGTGGAGAGGACTTTTGGCATCCTGAAGTCCGTATTCCGGTGCCTCGACATCACCGTAGGCAACCTCCTATATTCACCTGAAATGGTTTGCAAGATCATTTTAACCTGTGCCATCCTGCACAACATTTGTGTAAGGAGGAAAATTCCCCTCTATGAACCAGACCCACAAATGCCTGGAAAGGAGGAAGAGGAGGATGCTGTCAGTGAAAATGAGGGGGACCATCCAAACACTGTGCAGGATTGTGTCGGAGACAACACATTGTACAAAACGTCTTCTAACTATAGTCACCATCACCACTTTGTTATCATATGTCATTAAACACCTACCCTAGAGTGCTAATCCAACACAACAAAATGAGTATTATGGTCTGCAGTAGTGTGTACTGCCACATGTGCCCAAACACAAGAACACACACAGCAGGCCCTAACAGCCTATCTTTGTATAGATATAGCCTTCATATATGTTAAAAATGAGAAAAATGACACAAACACAGTTAAAGACAGATAGATGCATATGCGTCAAAATATGCTGCTTATGCGTTAAAAAATGACGCTCACACCCATTATACATCGATTGGTCCCTAGCGTTAATTCCAACACTGCACCCCATGAAATTGGTTATCCATGAAAAATATATTGATCCTTGAATGTGGGGTATTTTTAACCATATGCGTAAAAAAACATTGACGCAAAGCCCGTAAGCGTCATAAAATTCCACGCATTCTAATAAAAACACACCGTATTTGAGACAGGAAGTGCTGCAATAGGATATCCTGTTTACAGAAATGGTACAGTGGGTGTACTTTCACTTTCACTTTGCAGTCTGTGATTCTTCTAGACTGTGTGGCTGTGTAGAGAGTTGTGTCTGTCAAAATTGTGCTTTTGTCTCCTGTGTGCCATTTCAATTGTCATCTGTTGTTTTTGTAATTGTCTCTGTAAATCAGTGTAAGTGTGTTTTTGTCATTTTTTTGTGCCTAATTTTGTCTTTGTACTGTTGGGAGTGTGTAGTGGTGACTGTTAGTTGGGGTATTGTTGGGCTGTTTGTGGGTTCTTTAAGTTTCATTTTCATACCTCCTTTCCCTGTATTTCCCTCTTTTCCCTTTCCTATCCCTATTATTTTTGTGATGTTGGGAAGGCCACATCTGGGGAGAAAGGGTGAGGTGGAGCTGGGGGCTTTCATTTGGCTGGTGTGCCACTTCCTCCCCCTGATGTTAGAGGCTGGTGGTAGGGTGATACAAGAGTATCACACCGAGGCGAGGAGGCTCAGGTGGTCCAAGGTGCTGTTCCACCTAAAGAGAGTATTCTACAGCCAGCGCAAGGACTACCAACTTAAACATCGATGGGCTGATCTTCTGGCCAGAGAGCAAGACCTGCTGGACCACCTGGGTGTGGTGATTGGTGGCCCTGTTGGTGAGTACAAATTCGACTAATGTGTACAGTAAAATTCTCTGTAGTGACAGAAGGAGATTTTGTGACATGCTGCATGCAATGTATGTGGACATGTGGAATGCACAAACTTACAAAAGACAACTTGATCTTGTAAATTAGTGCCGCTTTGACGTCAATAGATAATGGTAATGCGGCACAAATGAAAGTATTATTCATGGCCTGTGAGTGTACCAGGAATGAGATGTATTTCACATGCTAATGCAAGGAATGAATGTAGTCCCCAATTATTTTGAATACATGTCTGAACTGTATTCATGACCATACATACAAGGATCTTCCTAACCTCTGGTAATATCTTATGCTGATATTTTGACTTGGTTTGTGCAGATTTAAATTAATTATTGATGCCAAAGTAATCCACACTTGATAATCTCTAAATGTTTTGTGCTACTTTCCATAGCTGGGGCATAAAAAAATGAAGCAAATGCTACTCATAAAAAACAAAAAAACATCTGACCCTAAGTTAATTGTTCCTGTGTGTTTTATTTTGCCTGGGGCACAATTGCTGGTACAGAGCTGATGCATTTGCCATCTGTGTCAATTTATAGCCAAGCAATTTTCGATAGTTAACGGGTCATCATGGGATCCCTGAACTTTGTGAATGCATGGTCACAAATTATTTAGTTACATTATGTTGTGCAAGGGACCCCTGACTGCTTCCATCATACATTTAAAGTGACAAAATAGTTTGGTAGTTTACGTTTGGTACACCCCTACTGATCTAGTGCAGCATATGTACAATTGTTAAGTTCTCAGTATGAAGGCTATCACAGACATGGGTGTATGCTAAGATCAGAAGACCAGCATTCCTGTGAATGCTGCCATTCCCAAGGTGCATACAAATTGAGACCTACCTCATCAAGATTGCCAAAGTAGGACATTTGCTAAACCATGTTTCAATTAGGGGACAGTGTCAGTTCGTTGTATAACAACTGATCACCCAACTTGGCAAATGTAAGATAATGAATGTGGCTAACTGTGATCTACAATACTTGATATAGGTACAAAGGGCCCTGAGTAACACATTTCAGGTGCAATGACTACACCTGTGCCCATGCATTCTGTCACGGATGATCAAATTAGACACTGTTAGCATATATTTCTTTGTTGTTTTGATTTAGATAAAGGGCCAATCCATGTTTATCGTAACATTGTCATCAAGAAACACACAGGATCCCTGCCATCATGGTGTCATAGGCGGCATATACGTCTCTGGGTACACAGCCAATGTGGCATATGTAACCTACATACAACACAGGCACAAATATGATGGACCATAGAAAGCACAATAATTCCTGAATTAAACTCAACCCACATGAGCATCACACAGTAACTCATTGTCCCTTAATGTACAAGCCACAATACCTGAGTGACTGGTATTGCAGTGCACCAGGAATGTGGCTTTGCGTGCCTCTCATAACAACAAATGAAGAAATGGAGTACCCTCTAGAAATAATACTGCACAAAATTGAGTAATCATGTTTGCCACTACATGATTGTTAGGGCCAGTGCATGTGTGCATATGTGTGGCTATCACTCACTGGAGTGACAGGGTCAATGCATGTTTGCAGTAGTACGTCTTTTGAGGTGTTTACATGCCTGAGTTGCTGCTCTATCATATAAAATGTCACACACAGTGATTTGTTGATCCAAGTTTTGTACAGTGACCAGACATTGAGCACATTTCACCCTTCCATGTTTTACAGGTGGCCCAGCCCCCTACACAATTGGTGAAGTGGCTCGATTTGCGGACCCAGACATATCCAGTAAATGTTGATATATTAGTCCTTTGTTGTGTTTGCAGCTGCCGTATGATT
The DNA here is from genome assembly GCF_031143425.1 of Pleurodeles waltl. Taxonomy (NCBI): domain Eukaryota; kingdom Metazoa; phylum Chordata; class Amphibia; order Caudata; family Salamandridae; genus Pleurodeles; species Pleurodeles waltl. The sequence continues at coordinate 840,930,038 of NC_090440.1, forward strand.
GACTCCTGTGTGTTGGACACATTGCAAGGTATGATGTGCTGGCACATGATCTGATATTTGACTTGACTGGAGGTTGACATTTTGTTCCATGGTAGAGTTGGACAATCAGTGGTGGAGAGTCATAGATTGGGATTCTAAGGCTGCGCTATGGGCATGGACAGGTGAACAGGGTGATATTTGTTGCTACATGTATGCCAATGATTAATTAGGAGGTGGCCATTTTTATGTTAGCAAGTCATACCCTTATTCACACAGACCAGTGATGCCGAAGTATGACCCACAGACTTGAGCAACTCTGTTAACTAATGACCATGTAGGACTGTATGTTTGACTTCCTAGCAGGATCTAGCTCCACATGTTGTGCTCCGTTTATGTGGCACTTGAGTTGAATGTCATAGGTGTGCATGCAGCTAAAGCCCAGATGGGTGCTTACATCTACATGCTTGTTTTTGGAAAGGTATCCGTGAGATCAAATGATGTTGACAATCGGCCACAATTAGGAACATTAAATGTGGATGTGATTGTCCAATGTTTGAGTCAATCCTAGCTGGCAGCCCTCCTTACCTGTGGTGGACTGACTAAACCCATGGACAGCTGTCCAAAGCTTCCTGGCTGTCCTTGATGTTTGAAAGTATGTGTTGCATGTCCATCACCCCCTTAGGCACAGGGTCGGGGATGTGAAATATGTGTACCTAGGTGTGAGTATCCCAGTGTAGAAGACAGACATGTAATTCCAACATTCTATTGTTCAAATCTAGGATACCCCCTTGTGATTAGCAACTGCATACCAACCAGGCAATTCCATTTACAAATCACAGGTCTTGTGGGCCTTGATTGCCATCCAGAAGATAGTCATTAGTTGGCCAGTCACATGTGGAGTACTTGCAGCATTTGTTATGTGACTAATAGCAGTACAGTGATGCACAGATCATTTAAGTAGGTACACACCTTTTTGAGCATTGCTGTGCTGTTAGATAGTAGATGTGTAGGCTGTGTTGGCCTGTCATTCCTCAGGGACATTCTATGATCTGTACTGTGATTTGGACTGTTTCGGCTAATTTTGAGGAAGTGTTACAATATCATTTGTAGATGTATCACACAATGAGGTCACTAATGTTTGGCTTTCTCCATTTTTACATCTGCCAACATGAATGTCCATGAGATCAAGAAATTCCAGAGGCGGGCAATGCATTACCACCACATACTAGATGCGGAGTCTGGGTTCCGCAATATGGCACGGCCTTATAGCCATGAGAGAGCCACAGGGGTCTGGAGGGCTTTTGCCCAAGGGAGACCATCCTTGCCCAAAACAGCCACCACCACTAGCACAACAGCTCAAACCACAGTCGCCCAAAGGATGACAGCCACTGTTGCAGGTCCGTCAACCTCATCTGCTCCAGGTCCACAGATAGCAGCTCCTGCACCTCCCCCTCCAAGCACGGCACCGGCACCAGCACCGCCCTCAACCAGTGGGACACAGACAACCCCAGCTGCTGTAACAGACAATGCTGAATTTCAGTCCATGAGACGTGACATGCAACAAATGTTGCGCAGGATGGACAGGCTGTAGCAGGAGGTGTCCCGCAATAGCAGGAGACTGTGGGCTATAAAGAAGATCCAGGGGAGGGCAAATTTGTGACTTTTGGACCCTCACCTCAGCCATGATTCCCTCCCTCCTCTTTCTTTGTTCTTATCTTTAGTTGGTTTAGGGAGCTTAGTGTTAGGTTAGAGTAGGCTGTTTAGTTAGTATAAGTGGGTTGGGGGCGGAGGGGGTTATATTATTACACGTTGATGATCTTGGGGTTTATGTGTATAAAAATAATAAAACAAAATTTAAAAAATATATAAAATAAAAAATCCCAAAAATATACATTTGTTTAGGATAAGATAGTATGTGTTTAGGTTAGTATATGTTGCCCTACATGTGTCCTGTCATATAAGGAGGGTGGGGGTTGATGTTTAGAGTGCTTAGTTAAATGTGATAGGTACTTTTAGATTAGGGTAGTTAGGGCCAGTTGTGGGTAATGTGTAGTTAGGATAGGTTAGGTTAGTTAAGGTGTTTCCCCTAGTTTTAGTATCCTTTATTACTGTTAAATAAAGTTTTAGGTACTCCTTTACAGTATGTGTCATATGCTTGGGGATCAGGGCCTAAGCATGGGTGAACAGTGTCAATTTGGTATTTGCATTTGTGTTCCATCCTGCATCCGAATCCCATTATTGACATGGTTATTCACAATTCCTATTGTGCAGTAACATTGCCAGCTACACCAAAGCTACTTTTCTATGCATCTGCCATCCATTGCACCCACCACTCAAGGTTACTATGTTCCCAATGTGTTGTGAAGTTTGGATGTGTTTTTTAATCTGTCAGCGCTTGAGACCTGAATTAGTATCTTGGGCACTGTGGTACGTCTGCCTGCAGCCTGATATTCATGTGAACTCACACCTATTATTTCTTACATTGTACTCCCAGGTTACATATTGGTCCATATACTTGTACACATCCATTCCTGCTGTATGGTGTGTGTGTGTGATGAAGGCTTATAGTCAGATGTCACATACATAAAGATTGTCTTGAAGGAAATGTTGGCCACATTGAGTTTCAGCTTATACATACTTGAAGCGACTTTTTCAGTTCAACACATCATTATACTGTTAATTTTCAAATTACTTCAGAAATAAGCCCCAAGAAGCGCAGATGATGATACTATCCAGACCCCAGTGCATAGTTATCAGCCCACATTCTTTCAACGCAGTTGTAATGACATTCAATGGCCATTGACATGTGACATGCATCACTAATCTCCTACACAGTTGATGTGTAACATTACACAGAGACAAAGTGGTTGTGTAAGTCTATTTATTTTAAAGTACTGTAATGCAATAATTACGTAGTCCATGATTGTGAGTCATTAGCGTGACGCCTTCTATTGTGATGGTACACAAGTGCAATAGGACATGTCATTGGACATGCTAGGGTGAAGTGTCATACAGTGCAGAGGAACACGAATTGCCAATAAGGTAGTGAGAGACAATCACAGAGCATAGTGTCAAGGTAAACAGTGTGCTGGAGAACAGCGCATGTGACCAACTATTGCAAGACTGGCAAGTTAACAAGCACAGGATATTGGATATCAGTTCCCATGTGGCATGGACTTATGCTACCGGGTACTCATACGGGTGAAGGTGATCTGTTCCATGTCTTCATCTTCTGATGTGTGTGTCGTCTCCTCTGCCCTTGGTGGTGGTGGGTTTGAAGGGGCAACACACACTTCAGTGTTTGAAGATGTGGAGTCAGAAATCCTGGTAGCTGCCAACTGTGGGGTTATTAAGGGCATTACTGCAGCAAGGAGGAGCTGCTGGTTCTTGAGTATAGCAGCTACATCACTGTGGTAGGCAGCCAGGTCGGCCCTGAGGGGGTCATGATTGCATTCATGCACGCAGTGAAAGGTTTGGGGTGCCAGGTGTTGTGGCAACTCCCTTACTGCAGTGGTGAATTCTCTTACACTTGGTTGTAGTCCTTGCAGGATGGACGTTAGCGCTTGCATGTCTGCTGCCTGTTCTGCAGATGACATCATGCACAAACGCATCCCCTGAAGGCTGGCTCCATATTTTGCATCCCCACCCGTACCTCCTTGGCCAGCTCCCACTGTACTACAACTATAGTCCTCTCAAAGGTGGTACCAGTGTCCTCAGAGTCCTCAGCTGGGTTGGAGCTGGCAGGTCGTACTATTGGGGTGGTGGGTGGGTCCTCTGTGATGTCTGCTGCATCTGTACTCTTCCTTGCGACTGAAGGTGGGGTCTGGAGGGTTCCAAGGACATCTTGGAGGGTCTGCTGGCTAATGTGTGCCAGCTCGTCATATATGTCATCAGGGAAGTCCAGGACAGGCATATCCCTAGGAGAGCCTTCGTCCTCTGCAATGAGATATTGTACAATTAGTGTGTCTGTGTTGTGGGATTTGTAATGTGACGTTCCTGACTTCCTATTAGTTGAACATTGTGATCTTGATTCCTGTTCATTGTTCCCATCATTAAGATTTGCAGTCTCACAGACCTATGCCCCACCTGCATGTCACATGTATTGTAGGCAGTTTGGGGAATTGTATGCGTCACATCCTCTAGGTGTAGGTTCTGTCCAAATTGTATGTTGACACCTTCGTGCTACTCAACCCCTGTCTACTTCCATTATCATGGTGTGGCCTTGCACTGGCTGTGGGTGTTCTGATGGTACTTGCACCACACTTAACAATCTGGAACTGACCCAGTCTCTGATATTTCACATCCAGCTATATGTTGCTGAGACCTAGCATATACTATGTATAGCATTGGCATGGCACGATACAGGTGTCAGCATTGGTATTGTGTACTGCTGATGTTGGGGAATGTGTGCTACATTGGATTGCACTGATGGTCCTAGCAGTGTTCCATTTCCTCTTATGACTGTGTGGGTGTGTTTCACTAGCTAGACACATTTGTCCTCCCCCTCAATGCTGTTGTCTTAGCACTATGACACTTGAGATGTTGCATGGTGGCATTGCAGCTATTGTAACACTGGCACGGGGTAGACCCTGAAACGTGCAGCATGGGTATGACATTACTGCTGTGTACCTCATCATGTTAATAACAATATCTGGTGTTTATAACACCTATAGACATGAGCATTTGACAGGATTTTTACATTGTAAGTAATTACAGGGGATTGATAACGTCGCCATCCTGAGCCCTCTATTTTGGGTGTGTTTGATCCATGGGCACATAACTGCCATTGCCTACTTGACCTACACACACAGCACAGGTGGTAGTGCCAACTGTTGTCAATGGTAAATACCACTTGCGGATATGGCCTGAGACTGGAAATTGAGCCCTAGTTCATGTAGCAACAATACCAGCTGTCGTGTGACAGCAAGCCAGTTTTATGTTGTACCCTCCCATCCTGGATTGGCTTTGCCTTTCCAGCAGCCTTGGCATGTCAGAACACCCCCATGCAATGGTTGTTGGTGTAGTGTTGTGCTGTGCCCCAGGTTTCCCCTGAACAGCCCATTCACCTGTGCCGTGCCCCTTTGCCCTTTCCACTACCTGATTATCATGGCTGACATGCATTGTGTAGTAGGTATGTGTCCCCCCGCTTGCCGTTAACAATTAGGCATATTTGTCCCCCATGCCACTTACCCTGCATCTGTGTTGTATCCTGGTAGTCTGCGCTGTCCTTGAATCCCTGTGATGATCTCCTCAGGGATGACAGCTGCCACCATCTCCTCCATGTGGTCCAGGGCCTCCTGTGGTGCTGGACTCCCACCTCCAGTCTGCAGTGCTGCCTTCCTGTTCTGTGCCATCTTTTTTGATTGGTCCTGCGCTTGCAGTCATGCCAGCGTTTTTTGCACTCGATGACTGTTCTCCGTACTTCTGCCACACTGTTGATCTTATCGACAATTTGTTGCCAAATTGCCTCTCTCCTCCCAATTGGCAATTTTGAGGTGACAAAATGTTGGTGCTGGTGTTCCGTCACCTCTTTCACCAGTATTTCCTGCTCCTCTGCACTGAACCGTCACTTCCTTTTCTTCTTCTCCCTCTCCTGGGTCTTGTCTGGGTCCTCCTGGCTGGTTCCTGGTCGGTTGTAGTCTTCCTGGGGTCTCTCATGGTCATTTTGGGTCTCCTTTGCACATTTTGCTGTGTTTGTGCCGCTTTTTGACGCTATTGCGGCAAAAAAAGGCATGTATCCAGTTTGCGAAGTCATAAACCGGATAAAAGTCATTTTCGCAGCGTTAACGTCGTTTTTCTTTACGACGTGGCACAATGGTTTGAGTAAAAAAAAAAGACTCTAACGCATGGTTTGCGCCACGGAGCGTCAAAGTATAAATTTGACACCCGGGTGGCGCTAACAAATGACATTAACCGGCGTCAAACTTTTTGACGCAAAACTGCATCGGCGCAGTTTTGCGTCAAAAAGTATTAATATGGCCCTAGGTTTTAGCAGTTTTTTTCTTTTTACTGAGGAGTCTATACTGGCGTCCCGGAGAAAGTTGAGGTCCCCTCCCATAATATTTTCACCTGGAACTTGTAATAAGGACTGGAAAAGCTCCTCTTTCTATGGGGGTGTAAAAGCGTACCAAAGAAAGCCGTCTAGAAAACACTGAACAATTTGCCCAGCACTAACTTCCATTTGTATCACTAGCAAAATCCAGCACTTCGGCCCCTAGCCTTTTGGCCAGAAAAGTTGCGGTGCCACGATGCGCCGCATGGGCAATAGAGAACCCTCTGTGATCTGACCAATTTTTAAACATAGAAAATTCCAAAAGCTTCTTGAAATAAAACTACTGAATGACTCACAGCTCTAACCCATGCTTTTGTTGTACACCTATTTTTATTATTATTTAGGCCATTGGCATTCAAAGAGACCACCTTCAATATGCAATTAGACATTGACATCAGACAATGACATTACTATTAATCATTGCCCTTACTTTTGTATAGTGCAATCATGCTTGTAAGTGCCTAATATGCATCAAAACAAAAGTGCAAACCTTTGGCCCATACTTGACCAATATTTAAAGTGCAATTGTTAAATAAAATGCCGCCCAAGCTGTCTATTGCCCCGGACCTCCATTTCCCCATACAACAAAAAGTGCATAAATGCTGAACCTGTCCCATGGCTGGCCAGATGTTAAAGTGCACATCCTACAGCGCATACCTTTTCTGCCCATGACTTATCCCACACATCCCACACGCAATCAACTTACCACCCAACATTGGAGTTCAATCAATAAAGGTATTCCCGCTTCCCAGCCTTCGATACAAGTACATATGTTTCACTTTCGATGGCCTTAGAGCTGTATGGATGAGAAAGAAAAGGCACCAGTACACGTTTGAAACACACAGATACTCTAAGATTTCTAACTATAGTATGTAATTTCACTTGAACAGCATCATACAACTCCACATCTTTGAAGATTGTTCTTGCACTTTACATTTCACTTTTGTCGACATGGGTTGTATGTTTTACTCATACAACTGGTGCAGTGTCTACTGGTCACTGGAAGTAAGGAGCCTGCAGTTTGTCTAATTAAATATGGAATTGTGAGTAACATGAACTGAAAATATAGCTTATTTCTTCAGGTGACTTCATTTCAATGTACAGACATTCCTGTCATTGTCAAACATCTTTCTGTAGCCATCAAACTCATTCTGTTCACTACACTCCAATAACAACACTTTGCTTATGAACAAAAGGAGACAAAATAGACTGTATAGCAAGGAGGAACAAATTCCTTTGTCAAGCATTTGCCACTGAAACATGTACCTGTTCCACTGGCTTCCCACATGGATGGCTTAAACAGAAACAGGAACTGAAACCCCCTGGTGGGGATTTCCAATTCCTCAGGGGAGAAGGCAGGGACCTTGTTACCTGCTTTGCCTAGCATCCTGGCTTCCAGAAGTTGGTAACAGCAGCAAAGGTCGAGGAGGTATTGTTGTCTACAGTGTTGGCAGGCAAGTGAGCATTTTTCCTGATGAGTGTATACAAGTACATGGGGTGCACACTCTGTGGCAGAGACGGAAAGAGCCATTGGCTTTCGTGCATAGTCATCACACGTTAGCCTAAGGCAGTGTCTGTCGTAGAGTGTTCCACCTACTATACCGTCAAATTACACTGACAGCCGTTGTATAGTCAATGTCCTGATGACAAGGTGAGGCACCTTCCATTTTAGAACATGAAGCTGTATATTTTTAAAATATGTGTGCGTTACCAGCACTCAAATTGGTAAGTACTTTGTATACAAATCTCACATATGCACAAAAACATTTTGCCAAAATATGACACATAAAACAGTGAACTGTTAATGTGTTTTACGTTGATAGTGCCGCAGTGTGTGTTATACTTCCTTTGATGGTAATTGTAAAAATTTAAATATATAATAACATGCAAATATATTTCAAAAATACTATTCACACATTATTTATAAAACAAAAGTCAAACATGTAGCAAAAATATTTCAAAATTATGGGAACATATATTACACAGTAAGATCACTAATCTACCCAAGATCTAAGATATGTGTTGGTTGTGAAATTCATGTGTGACAATTTTAATTGATAGTTTGTTTTCCTTACATACAGACATATGAACCTAGGGATGGATAGAAAAAGGCATCCTAAAGTCTTCAGACCATTTCCAGACCTTGCCACCATGGAGGAAGGGAACACAATAAAAAAGTTCAGATTAAATAGACAAACTATACTGGATCTGTGTCAGCAGCTGGAGTCTGATCTCGTGCCTCACAATAGGAATACAACAGCAATAACATCAATAGTGAAATTCATCCTAGTACTTCATTTTGTGGCCACAGGCTTTTTTAAATACACTGTGCCACTATCTGTAGGCATGTCGCAGTCAACTTTCAGTGGTGGCTACAAGAAGCCCTTGCTTCAATGATGAGAAACATCAACAGCTTCACCCAGTTTCTAAAAGCTCAGAATTTGGTCAGTGTGAAGGAAGACTTTTATGATTTGGGTGGCCTACCAGATGTGGTTGGAGCAATTGATGGCACACATATTGTCTTGGTGCCACCAACCGCCACAGAACAGGTCTGCAATCAGAAGAAATTCAGTTCCATAAATGTGCAAGTTGCCTACTTACCGGATTTATTCATCGCAGATGTGTGTGCCCACTTTCCTGGGTCAACACATGATTCCCTTGTATTATGGACCGGCACCATACCCCTGCAAATGTCACAACTTGGACCTGACAGGGCCTGGCTTGTTGGTAAGTACAATAAGACTTGAGGATCATTTGCTTTAATCCTCGTTTAGGAATGTACAATGGCTTGATATGATTTCAATCTATCAATTTATTGCTTCCATGTAGGAGACTCAGCGTATCCTAACTGACCATGGTTGTTGGCACCACTAAGGAATCCAACAATGCCGGGGAAGTCCACTTCAATTAGGTACATGGAAGAACATGGAGGCTAGTGGAGCATGCTTTTGCTCTCATGAAGGCCAGATTTAGCTGTCTGGACAAGACCAGTGGAGCCCTCCTCTACTCACCCAATAAGATGTGCCAAATCACAATTGCCTGCTGCATGCTTGTGAGAAAGTTGCCTCTTTCTAGCATGGTTACCCCCATTTTTGGCCTGTTTGTCAGTGTGTTTGACTGTGTCACTGGGATCCTGCTAACCAGGACTCCGGTGCTTATGCTCTCTCTCCCTTAAAGTTGGTTGTTGGATACTATTAACACAGTATTCCACTTATAATTGGCATACTGGTGTCCCCTTATAAGTCCCAAGTATATGATACCTAGGTACCCAGGGCATTGAGATTCCAGGGGATTCCTATGGTCTGCAACATTACTTTTGCCACCTGTAGCGAGCCCATGCAAAGGCTTCTACAGGACTGCCAATGCAGCCTGTATAACATGTTGCTTGCACCCTTTCACAACCATTTCCACTACACCAGGTCACTTATAAGTCACCTATATGTCAGGCTTTCCAACCCTGAAGGCTGGGTGCAAAGTACCTGTGTGTGAGGGCACTCCTGCACTAGCAGAGGTGCCCCCACATTGTCCAGGATCATTTTCCCGGACTTCGTGAGTGCAGAGATGCCATTTTACGCATGCACTGGACATAGGTCAATATCTATGTCCAGCTTCACAATTGTAACTTTGAATATGACCATGTAAGGCATCTAACACCTGGAAATTGACCCCCAATACTGATTCTAGTATTGGTTGTACAATTCCATGCACTCTGAGGGATCCACAGTGGAGACCCAGTACTGCCATACCACCCTTATGAGATGCCACCTCACAAACAATGTTCTGCCCTCCTGTTACTCAAGCAGCTCAAACCCAGGAAGGCAGAACAAAGCATTTCCTGTGGGAGAGGGGTGTTACACCCTCTCCCTTTGGAAATAGGTGTTACAGGCATGGGTGGGGTATCCTCCCAGAGCCTCTGAAAATGCTTTGAAGGTGCCCCCCTTTCATAATCCAGTCTAGACCGGTTCAGGGACCCCCAGTCCCTGCTCTGGTGTGAAACTGGATAAAGGAAAGGGGAGTGACCCCTCCCCTGTCCATCACCACCCCAGGGGTGGTGCCCAGAGCTCCTCCAGAGTGTCCCTGGGTTTTGCCATCTTGGATTCCAAGGTGGTGAGGCACTCTGGGAGCATCTGAGTGGCCAGTGCCAGCAGGTGACGTCAGAGCCCTCCCCTGATAGGTGATTACCTGTGTAGCTGACCAATCCCCTTTTCAGGGCTTTTTAGGGTCTCTCCTCTGGGTGTTTCCTCAGATTCATATTGCAAGACTCCAGCAGGAATCCTCTGCACCCTTTACTTCACCTTCTACCGACGAAACTGCATCTAGACCCTCTAGGAACTCTACAAACTGCAACAAAGAAGCCAAGATGACTTCTGCAACACTGAATCTTCAGCTCCTGCCAGCAACTGCAACTGTTTCCAGGTTGTGCATCCTTAGAGGGCAGCTAATCTTCAGCCTACACCAGAAGAAAGAAGGAATCTCCCTTGAAGTTAAGGAGTCACTTGTCTGCTTCACCAGGCACCCCTCTGCAGCAACGACCGTTGGCGTGGGTCCCTTTTCCTGATGAAGTGTGTGGCTCCAGCAACACGGGTGGTAGACTGAAGTAGTCCGATGGTCCTAATGTCCAGCTGTCCAACTTTGGTGGTGGGAAGAGCTTGGCTCCCCATGCAAGACAGTAACCCCATGCACTGCGTGTTTTGCAGTTGCCAAGTCTTGTGTGCAACCTTCCAAGAAGTTCTTCATGCACAGGATAGCTCAGGCCCCGCCACTCCTTCCTGCGATGCATAGCTTCCTGAGTGGTTCTCCGGCGGTGTGGGATCCCTTTGTGTCATGCTGCATTTGTACCTTCTTTGTCCCTGTGCTGTGGGACTCCTGTGTATGCTGCCTGGTCTTCTGAGGGCTCTCTGAGTTGCTGAGAGCCCCCCGTCTCTCCCTCCTGGGTAGAGGTCACAAGGTCCCTCGTGGTCTTGGGCAGTGCCATTTTCTGCTAACCATGTGCTTTGCGTGTGCCAAGATTGTTGGCGGAATCCAGTGCCGCAAACCAGACTGCAGTCATCCATCTGCCGTGGGACATCATCTGCACCAACCAGGAACCCGCATCTGTCTTCTTGGGTGCAGTACTGACTGTTGTTCTTCTCTAATGGTATTTATTTTGCACCTTCATCTGGGTTAGCAGGGGCTCCTGTTCTCCCTGGACTCTTCAGTGCTTCTTGGACTTGGTCCCCTTCTTCCACAGGTACTCAGGTCCAGGAATCCATTGCTGGTGTCTTGCAGTCTCTTCTAGTTCTTGCATAATCTTCTATCACATGTTCTTGTGTGTTGTAGGAACCTTACTGTAATTTACACCTGCTTTCCTGGGCTCTGGGGTGGGTTCTATTACTTACCTTTGGTGCTTTCTTACACTCTCAGCACCCCTCTACACACTACACTTGCCTAGGTGGAAAACTGACTTTCACATTCCACTATTTTAGTATATGGTTTGTGTTCCCCCAGGCTCATTTCTAACTATTGTGATTTTCACTATTTGCACTGTTTTCTAACTGTTTTACAGCTATTACTGCATTCTAGTGTATATATTGTGTATATTACTTACCTCCTAAGGGAGTATAGTCTCTAAGGTATTTTTGACATTTGTGTCACCAAAATAAAGTAACACTGAGGAGCATATTTATACTCTGTTTGCGCTGAATTAGTGTCATTTTTTTACACTAATTTAGCGCAAACTCATTGGCAAATGTATATTTTGATGCTAGACCTGTCTAGTGTCAAAATATTGGTGCTAGCATCATTTTTCGGATGCGTGAAACAAACTCCCCGTCCAAAAAAATTACTCAAACCCCCTAGCACCATATTTATCCACCCATGGCAAAAAAAGATGCACGGGTGGGAGACAGACCACAAAAATGACATTAACACTGATTTGCATCAAAATTTAACACCTGGGTCAGGACAGGCGTTAAAATGAGGCAAACACACCGCTACTTAAGGAGATCACACAGAAGCAACATTACCAACCCACAGGAGAAGATGGAGGTGATAATGATCCAGCTTGCAGACACATAGGAAAGCAACAACTCCACCAATCACCACCACTACAATGCAGCCCACAAAAGCAATGTAGAAGACAGGCGAGGGTCTTCAGAAAGAGGACAACCCTCCTTGGCCTCAGGGACCTGGACATTATTAGGACCTACAGACTGAACCGGCAAGCCTTACTACACCTGCTGCACCACATTGACCCACATATTACAGCTAACCTGCAGACCCAACACACAACATACCACCTGTGACAAAGCTGCTAGCTGTCATGCACATGCTGGCAAGTGGTTCCTTCCAAACAACGGGTGCCCTGGTTGCTGGTGTCTCACAGCTGTCATTCTCTGCCACGTCAGCTTCCCCAACACCAAGCAAAAGCAGTAAGAGAACAAACAGGGGTTCTATCAAATCCATGGCTTTCTCGCATGTGCTCGGTGCAATTGAATGCAGCCATGTCCGGCTTGTATCACTTGCAGCAACAGAGCACTTATACCGGAATCACAAGCACACACATTCCATTAATGTGCAAGGAGTAGTGGACCACCGGGGACTATTCATAAACATTGTGGCCAAGTATCCTGGGAGAGTCCATGACACCTACATATTCCGGCACAGCAGGATCAATGAACAATTCCAGGATGGACAATTTGGAAATGACCTACTTGTGGGTAAGTAAACAAATCTAGCAATATACACACAACATACCAAGCCTGTCGGACACACAAGACATACACCACTACATTAACACAAGGCCAGGGTAACACAGATGTGCAGGTAACAACACAAATGTACCATGCTGCAGTACAGCACAATCAGTGCACACCACAAACACTTACACCCACATGTATATAACACACCCACAACTTGACAGGCACACCATGTGAAGGACAGGTGCAGATATGTACCCTTTGCTAGCAGAAAAACTACACAGATCACTACAAGTGCCCACAGGTTGCCTACTATGTACACTTCACACACAGTACACCAAACAAAAAATAGCACAGACATGTCAATGGCATGCCCATGTCATGTAAGTTCCATGTAGGCACAGATTCCTCAAGTCATGCCGTGCAAATCACTGCCAGAACAAATATCAAATACCAGACAACTTGCGCCTATACCAACTACATCTCATCAACACATACCTGACTTACCTGTAGTGTGCAGAGACATCTGCCTGACGCATTGGCTCACACACATAGGAATACAAGATCAATGCTCATCACATACCATGTGCCAGATGTGTGATAAGTGGTACCACACCTACTGTAGTGCCACCCCACATGCAACACTCACTATTTCACAACACCATCATGTTTGTACCAGATAAAATAAATGGCCCAACATGGGGCAGAATGACTCTCAGACAGTGCAGATCATGGATGCCATAGTGGGACCTAGTAGGAGAAAACAGGACATCGCTGACCTCACATGCACTGTGCCAAGGGACACATTTGCTAAGTAGCTGAGCTCCATCCCATAGCCTGCACTGTGCTGATTAATGCATTTGAAAATAGGAGAGACACTGGTAGTTATGTTGATTATCATGTAACAATGGAATACACATCCTTGGGCACCTCATGGCTGTCACAAACATTAGCTGCCACTCTGGATCACTAAGGACCTATATAATAGCCCACGGTACCATTGTCATGGCCTGCACTGAATGTACAACTTGGCAGATGACAATTTCATAATGACTTGAAGCCACGTTGTAAATTGGCCACCCTCCCATGCTGTATGTAGTGTGGAGGGGCGAGCAATGTGTTTTGCTGCAGGTCTGTCACTACAAGATATATAGCATGATGATGCTGACTCATATGTAGCTGTCACCTAAAACCCGAGGAAGTGCCAACAACAAACACCACCCTGGGGGTGTTGTATGCAGGTTGCAATAAGGAAATAGACTGTGCTTTGAACTCAGATGATTGTGCCACCAATGCATGCTGCATACTCCTGCACACACAGCGAGAGCCAATCGGCCATCAAAACAGCATATGTATAGGGTGGTGTCCCTTCCTGGACAGATACATCCACCTCCACAAGGCAGCTAGCCAAGTACCCTGGTGCAAGGTAGGGAGTGTTGGTGCATGGCTGCATATGAGCAACTGGCGTAATGAGACAACAAAGGGTTGCCAAGTAACATGTCACACAAGGGGCATTCTTGCCTAGTCGAAATGTTGCAAGCCACTGCATCCAATTTTGGAGATGTGTTGTGCATTCTCACTTACCAATTTCAAAGGCCCTAAGTGTCACACATCATCTGCAATGACACATGTCAAAATGGATGGGATGTCCAGGCTCTGTAGTGCTACCATGTTGCCACCACATCTGACCCCATTGTGTTGTGAGGATGTGTCATGTCCCATCTAGTGACAGCACTCTGAGACACAGGTGCACTACACAAAGCACAGTACATACATTATGACCATCAGTTTGGAATCCAAATCACATGTCCCAGGTCCTTGAGCCAAACACAAGATTGTCATGTCCAACAACTTACAGAAGGATAGGAACACGAATACATATGAGTCACAACCAGCTCAAAATATCAACTGCCATGCTACATGCCATACCTGCTGCAAGCTCTAACAACAACTTACTCCTTTAATCTTTTTCAGCGGATCAGGGTTATGGCATACAGCCATGGATAATGATCCCATTTCCCAACCCAAGAATTGCAGCAGAGCGTGCATATCATGAGGGACATTGAAGGACACGGACCTTTGTGGAGATGACATTTGGCATCCTGAAGTCCAGATTCAGGTGCCTGGAGATCACAGGAGGCAGCTTCCTATATGCCGCACACATTGTGCGCAAGATTATTATGACATGTTCTATCCTGCACAACATATGTGTGCAGATGAACGTCCCCTTATATGAGCAGGTTGATGACCTGCCTGAGGACGAGGAGGATGGTGGAGAAGAAATTGAGGGGGAACAGCACAACACAGCTGCTGGGATACGCCGCAGACTGCACATCGTTGATAACTTCTTCACTTAATAATCACATAACTCACCTTGTACATTTTGTCAATAAACACCTCACTTATTCACACAATCTTGCTTTGGTCTCCTCAGTCTACACAAAATATACCTCAGGATTGTGAGTCTTACCTCAGGGAGCATGTTACAAATACTAATTTGATAAGTACAGTAGCAACATCACATGTTATGAGTAAGATTGAACTGCTAACATCACACATATCACAAATAGCCTCATCACTTGAATTTGACAACTGAAAGGACAGAATCTATGGACCACAACATATTATTTACATCCACGTTGCCAACTTGTACAACAATAGCTCATCACACACAACTACAACATGTCTAAATAGGAGGTAAACAAGGGGCCCCAGCACACGAGGCAGTGGATGCCAAAATATGGTGAGACTGTAATGTTTGAACAGACCACTGACACAACTCAGTGTGAGAGTTGCAATGGCTGCATGGACCATGTGTGACAAGGGCGGGACATCATTGGTCACAATGGTCATCAAGATTAGCCCAGGTATGACAAGCAATAAAAGAAATTGAGCCTGGGCTGTACATCCATGGAAATCAGTCCTGCCACTGCCATGGTGCCCAATCCGGACACAGGGTACACATGACCTCACACTTTGGACGGACACGTCTGTTGAATGCACATCAGAATGGATGAGAACATATGCAGCTAGGGCTGCAGGTCCACCACACAAAAATAAAAATAACACTGCTAAATGTAATGACTTTAATCTGACTATTGTGTTCAAAACATGATATGTGTGGAATGTAGCCAGAGTGTGTCAATCACAGTACGTACCAAATATGTACACATGTCAGACATATGTGTAGTCCACACACAAGTCACCATATACTCAAGATCAACATATGGAGACAATTGTTGGGTAACATTTCCTAGATAGCATTCATCAGCCATCATCAACAATGCCCGAGCTGTGTATGTCGTCTAAAATGTTATGCTCTGTAAGACAACTACACAAATCACATAAGTAAACACAATTCACAATCACATTCCATAACTGTTGCATCGTACTGACTGCCATACATATGTGGATACACTGTTGTCACCCATGCATGCATATGCATGACATGAATACATTTTCATGCTGTTGATTCTGTAACACACACATTGGTGTAACAGATCAATCACACCTAAATCACATTGATGTATGGACTACCACATGCGGCCATGCACAAAATGTCACACTGCTGCCCAGCCCATTCCATTTGTATATTGATGCAGGGGGCATCCATAGACAATGGACAAAATCACGCAATCAGGAATAAAGTAAAATATAATTATGCAAATGCGTCAAAAACATCCGCAAACACAAAGTAAATGACCCATGGGCCATTAGCGTGAATTCCATCTTCGCACTCATCTCAATGCTTATTTACTGTTAAATCGAAGCATAAAGGTAATATGTCATAAAAAAGACACACGTAGGTCATAAGTCTGAAATACTCAGGTAAATATCAGATGCGTCAAATAAATACATGCATAACAGAAAACGTGACCCACAGGGACAGGAAGTGATTAACAGGAAATCCTGTTTACAGACATGGTACAGTGGGTGTACTTTCACTTTCTCTTTACAAGTCTGTGCCTCTTTTGACTGTGTGATTGTGTCTTAGAGTTGATGGTGTGTTCTTGCTCTGTATTGTATCTTGTGGTGTCCCTCCTGTTGTGTTTTTGTAGTATTTGTCTGTACTTTGTCCCAGTGTTAGTAAATGTGTGTGTTTTTTGTATTTTTCATTGTACCTGTACTGTGGGGTGTCTGTCCAGGATAGTTATTAAGTTGAGTTAGTTGGGATTGTTATTTTTGGGCCTTGTTTCCTTTGCTTTATTTTTGTATATAATCACAATTTTTGTCAACCTGAACCTCAGAGATATGTCTGGTAGGAGGAGGCTGACAATGATGGTGGGGAGGAGGAGCTGGGAGGCCTTGTGTGGCTGGTAGCCCACTACCTCCCATTAATTTTGGAGATGGAGGGCCGTGATCCAAGGCTACCGGATGGAGGCGAGGCGGCTGCGGAGGGGCAAGGTGCTCTACCACCTGAAGTGGCTGTACCGC
The DNA here is from genome assembly GCF_031143425.1 of Pleurodeles waltl. Classification (NCBI taxonomy): domain Eukaryota; kingdom Metazoa; phylum Chordata; class Amphibia; order Caudata; family Salamandridae; genus Pleurodeles; species Pleurodeles waltl. The sequence continues at coordinate 840,947,180 of NC_090440.1, forward strand.
AGCAGCCGCAATGAGCACCAGCTGAAACATCGCTGGGCAGATCTGGTAGCCAGAGAGCAGGATCTGCTTGACCATCTTGGTGTGGTGATTGGTGACCCAGTTGTTGAGTCTCCCATTGGCAAACTATTTACTGTTCACCGCACTTGAATGACAGTAGCAGATGTGTTGGCATTCTGCATGCAATGCTTGTGGACAGGTTGCATGCAACCAAACTGAAGTGTAACTACGCCTGTATAGACATGGAGCTCACATATCCTACCATTTTACCAATGCAAGTCAGAAGCTTAGTAAGTTATGCACAACCATCACTAAGTCACACATTTCAGGGGCCATTGCAACACCTGTGCCCCAGCATGTGTCATGTATGATAAGCCAAGACACCGCCAGCATACCATATGTAACTGGATTGAGATAACAAAGCAAGGAAGTTCCTGTATAGCGCTACATTGTCATAATTTCACACACATTATCCCTCCCATTATGTTAGCAAAGGGGGCATACCCTCCTTAGGGGGCACTGGCAATGGGGCAATTGATACCTTCGGACAACTTTGACACATCAGTCATGGATTATTCAACACATGATCATTGCAGACTAAAAATTGAGCCGCTTTTCTTTCACAAAGTGCCTCTGTGTGCCTTGCAGGACAAGCAGAATACCTGAGTCAGTTGTCTTACAGAGCTCCAGGGTAGTGTCATGTATCTGTCACCCAACTCCCCCTCATACCATGGAGTTCCATCTTCTATAGATTGGCCACCTATGGTTGTTCCAGGGTATAGCACTAAATGAGACTAAGTCCCAGTGTAAGTGTGCAGATGTGTGGCTCTCAATCACCTGAGTGTCAGTATCATCGTGAGTTTGCAGTGGTATGTCTGTTACACTGTCTTCAACCTGGATAATTAGCTCACTCCTCTAAAATAGTACAGACTGTAATATGTTGTCCACTAGTAATGACAGTGATATGATACTAACCATGGTTTTCCATCCATATCTTACAGGTTGACCTGCCCCCTACACCATAGGCAAAGTGGCAAGATTTGAGGACCCAGATGTATCCAATAAGTGTGATTATGTCTGTCCTGTACAGTGATTAAGGCTTTTGTGTGAGTGAGTCATGTGTGTTGCACACAATGCTAGAAGTAATGAGCTGTCAAATGATCACATATCAAAGTAGGCTGGATGGTGACACTGTGTCCCATTTAAGGGTTCCCCATGCACGAGCAGAGTGGCATATCTAGTGAGGCTTGTGGTGCCTAATGGGCAGCATTGTATAAACAAGGTGATGACAAGCCACATGTAGGTCCTTACGTTACTTAGATGGGCACTGCTGTGAAAATATTGGCAGTGGGACACACTGTCATTCTCACAACACAGTGATGCACCATTTTGTACACAAATTGTGTGCATTCCTGTATTGTAATGTACATGTAGGACTGGGTGGGCAATTGTCCCCCAGCATGGTGCCACATATTTTGTACTTCTCTTACGTGACACTTTTTTTTTTTTAAATGTATTTATGCAATTTTACAAAACAACACAAACAACCGCCCTGAAGACTGTACATCAAATAAAGAGGATACAGTAGTGCACATAAATCTCGCAAGGGACCGCCAGAGGCAAAATACAATGGTCGAAAATCTCAACATATCCAGCTTAGCAGCCCCCCAGTCGTTCAGAAACACAGCCACAATAGGCGCGCCTCACAAGTGTAATCCACAAACAGTCACAAGGGCAGAAACACATCGAACTCAACACAATCAACAAGGTAAGGGCGGCAGAGCAAGCACAAACAGCAGGGACCACTATCAGACATATCATACATGGCGCACAGTATACCCCAACCAAATCGTGCTGTGTCAGAATGCAGCGCGGCATAGGAAGCATCATCACGCCACATTCAGCCCCGAGAGTCCATAAAAGCACAGAAGGGCACCCAGATATCCCTAGGACAAGAATTCGCCGGGGCCAGCTCCCAGAAGATTACCAACTGTTCCTGACAGAACGCAGCATCACGCAGCCAGTCAGCTCTACGCGGCGCCCTGCCCCGCCCCCAGCACATCCTTACCCTCTCTTTGTCAGAAGAAGCAGTATACCCACTAGATGCCTCCATGTCGATGGCACCCCGTCCAGCAACCCAAGCAGAGCCATCACAGGGGAGAGATGCACAACCAAGCCCGTCATTCCAGCAATATCATGCATCACATCCTCCCAAAAGGCGCGCACCGCAGCACAGTTCCATGCGAGATGCAAAAAATCTGCGTCTGGAGCCTGGCAGCGTTCACAGCGAGCATCAGCCCGCAAACCCATAGCACATAAGCTGCGAGGGGTACAGTATAGCCGGTGCAGAAACTTAAAGTGGATGAGACGCAGCCTGTAGTTGGGCGACAGCATTCGCATATGCGCACAACAACTCTTCCACATGTCCTTGGTAAGCACCTCCCCCACATCCAGCTCCCATTTAGCCTTAGCAGCTTCCGCCACCACGCCCGCTGCTCCTGCATGCACCCATATAATCGAGTAATAAACCTCCGCGGACACTGCGCCCGCCACAACAACTCCAATGCTCGACAAGTCGCAGGCACGGCCGGGAGACCAGGATACCACGCACGAAGCATCGCGTAAACCCGCAGCAAATATAGTCTATGTAACGGGTTGTCAGCCCCCACCCCCAGTGCCTCCTCCGGTGCAAGCAAACGGTCATTCACAAACCAAGCCCTCAGTGAGGACAACTCAGACGCCTCAAGGAATTCACGCAGGCGAGCGTCGCGAGACATCCTCTCATCCGCCACGTCCAACACCGGCACTGCTGGGGTAAAAAGCAATCCCGTCCCAGAGCTACGCCCCAACGCCGCCAGGCCCTGGAAGTACATGCCACAGAATCTATCCCTCTCGCATGGGTCAGAGACAAACAGACGAGAACTCTTGGCAGTCGATCCGGCCAGACCGAATCACTCTCAGGCGCAACGTGGGGCAGATACCTTATAGGATGAATCCAGAAGTATGCAAAGTGGGCCTGCGCGCAATAATAATAAAGCTCCAGATCCGGGGCAGCAAGGCCTCCCATCTCGAACGGCAGCGTCAGCTTCTCCCACGCAATCCTAGGCTGCTCGCCCACCCACACCAGTCGCACCACGGCAGATCTAAGCCTCCGAAGAAAATTCACAGTAAGCACCAGCGGTAGATTAACAAAGAGGTATAAGAACTTTGGCAAAACAACTATTTTAGCGATGCCAATGCATCCAATAAGCGAAAGTGGTAGCGTGCGCCACACCTCTAGTCTATCCTCCAGCCAAGACATCAATCTGCCATAATTGGCAAGCCCCAGAGCCTCTACTTCACCGCTAAGCCACACTCCCAAATAACGCACCGGGCCCTCCGCCCACCTGACTGGAAACCGCGACGAGCAGTGCGCAGTCCCACTAGTAAGGGGAAGCACCACCGACTTAGACCAGTTCATCGTGATGCCTGAGAAGCCGCCAAATCGAACAACCTCAGTCAACAGAACATCCATATTCTCACTCGGCTCCCTTACATATAACGCAATATCATCCGCATACAGCGAGATTAGAATCAGCCGCTGCCGGAATTGCAGACCCCTATGGTTGTGATGCTGCCGCAGATAGGCCGCCAACGGTTCCATGGCGATGGCGAAAAGGAGCGGGGACAAACGGCATCCCTGACGAGTCCCCCGGGCCACAGGGAAGGGCTCCGAAATACAACCATTCAGCCTCAGCCGCGCAACTGGGCCCAAATACAACAAACGGATTAATTTAATAAACCGGGCACTCATGCCCACCCTGCCCAAGAGCGCAAACAGATATGGCCAGGTCAAACGCCTTAGTCGCGTCCAGAAACACAGCAACCGCCTCGTCATCTGCAGAAATACCACCCAAAACCGCAAAAAAGGTACGAAGATTATGCATCATCGACCGCCCCGGAACGAAGCCCGACTGGTCCGGAAGCACCAAGCGCGGCATCAGTGGCTGCAGCCGCAGCGCCAACAGCTTAGCGAGTATTTTATTGTCCACGTTAACCATGGACAATGGGTGGTACGAATCACAACTGTACGGGTCCTTGCCAGGCTACAGGATCGTAACAATCAGCGCTTCCCTCAGGGACGCAGGGAGGGAGCCTGTCTCCAGAGCCTCAGCATAGACCTCCAGCAAATAAGGAGCTAGAATATCAGCGTACTCCTTATAAAAGGCAAGAGTTAACCCGTCCATTCCCGGGGCCTTCTCGCCAGGCAGCCCACTGATAACTGCCTTGACCTCATCCACTGAAAAAGGCTCATCAAAATAGGCCCTATGAGCCTCCTCGAACCAAAGTAAACTAATCTCTGAGAAGTAAGCCTGCGCCGCATCAAGGTTCTGCTCAGAAGGGGCAGAATATAAATCCTCAAAATATTGTGCAAAAACCTGCATTACACCTTCAGTACCCCAAACTCTCTAACCTCCCTGTCCATCGATTCCAGTCACATACCCACTTGCCCAAGGCTTGCGCAGCAGACTCGCCAGTGTCCGGCCCGCCGTGTCCCCCTCCCCATAATACCGGGCCCTGGCATATTTACCCAGAAAACAAACTTCCCACTGAGCAGCTTCCTCATATCTAGAAATCGCCTCTCACAGGGCCACCACCGTCTCGCTCGCCCACCCCGCCAGCAATTGTGCCTCCAGCTGCGATATACGCCCCTCCAGCTCTGCAAGTTCTCTCCGCAATGCACAAAGCACCCCATGATGCTTGGCCAGACAATCCCCCCGAATGACCACTTTAAAGGCCTCCCAGAGCGTTCCTGTCGAATCTACCGACCCACGATTCTCGGCAAAGAAATTCACAATAGCCACTCGAATCCCTTCTCGAAATACCTCATCTCGAAGTGGTCCCCGCGGCAGACGCCATGCAAACGCGGCCCTCGAGGCTGCAGCTATGGAAAGCCAATGCCCGCCAGGCTGCTCTTGAGATCCAAAAACATGGACCGCACTGAAGCATCCGAGGCCCCTTCCTCCATCTGCCCCTCTCCAGATGATGGCCTGGGGGTGCCCCCCTTCCGCCTTCCACCATCAAAAGAGAGCTTCGCCTGTCACTGCTCCGCCTTGCCCATATCATACAGCACCAAAGAGCACGCCACCAGCAGACCTCCAAGTATCAGGGGCCTACCAATCCAAGCAAACAACCAGGTAAGTGCCAGAGGCCCACAATTTACTTAAGAGGCTTCACTAAGAGTTAAGGACCAGCCAGAATGTCGACTACGCCTCCATCGCCATCAGCCGATCTACAGCAACTTCCGTCTGCGAAGCCTGCAAATGTCCCCGTCCAGTACAGTGGCAGACGTCATCAAATAAATCCCAACCAGGCCAATCCTGCACCAGAGGACACAGGCGGCTCCCCCCGGCCCGAATCAGCCGGCGATCAGGGTACCAAGGCCCGCAGGCGGAGCCCAGGGTCAGGTAATCCAGACCAGCCTCCAGCCCAACCGATCAGCACCACTGCAGGGAAACACAAGGGGCCCCCTTGGGCCCCGATGCGAGTGCCGAACCAGGGGCCCCCCAGCCGTCCCCAGACCAGCATGCCAAGGCAGCCTCCCCGGCACCTCAAAGGAAGGCAGCCTCAACCGCCCGGTACACGCAGCCAGCCCACACGGGCCACGCCGCCCAAGCCAGGGGCCAGCCAAGTAGGTCCACAAAGGAGGGGGGGCCGCGGCCCGAAAGCGACCGCCGAAGGTCCCCCCAATCACCACTCACCACTCATTGTGTCCCCATGGGGCCTCAAATCACCCCGCCGGCCTACTCCAGAGCCACGGGGCGTAGCAGCAGCCCACACCACCTCAGCTCGGACCACCTCGCCCGTCCAGGTCCGGGGGGCACGCCGCCGCTGTCACCAGGCCACGTGTCCAGAGCCCGGGCCGGCCAGATTTTGCCCGGCGGGGTCCGCGGCCTGATAACGACCGCCGGGGGACCCCCTCGGAAAGCGTCCTCCGCTCTCCCCGCTCCTGTGAGGCACGAAAAGCCTCTCCAGACCGCCCGCAACCGCGAGCGGCAGCCTTCTCAGCCGGGCCGGCCTACAACCACAGGCCCGCCCAAGGGCCGGCCCGCTCTGTGTCGCCTCACCACGGGAGCACTCGCGAGGAAAAAAACTGCAGCGGGCAGGGACACCACAACGAACTGGAACGATCCCAACACAGGGGGCCCCCCAAGCGCTGCCATGTTAGGAGAAATACACGTTTAATGCCCTAAGTCTGGCAGAGCCTCACAAGGTGACGGCCATTTTGCCGGCAGGCTAGCGCCGCCCCCATCTTACGTGGCACTTATATGGAATGTAATAGGCATGCATTCAGGTCAAGTAGCAACGTGTGCTGGCATGGATATGGGTGTATAAGGAATGGTATTGGCTGATCAGGTATTGATGGGTGTCTACACCTACACCCGTGAATTTAGATGTGAAAGACCTATGGATACCAGCTTCCTAGTTTTCAGCCCTCCTAACATATGGTCCACTCCCTGACTCCAGGTAGGAGTGGGCATGCCTTGGTGGATGACCTGGACAGTTGAGATGATGGATTGCATGGCCATCCCCCCTGAGGAACACACAGTGTAGGTGACAGTCATTTTGATCAGGCCTGCGTGTGTACCTATCAACACTGACTCCCTATGGTTACCAACTGCATCCCATACTCCCAATAACAGATTAAAGCTACTGGTGATGTATGGTTGAAAAGTTACACAGATGATGAGGAATAGTGGCCCTGATCTATGTGAAGTTGACACTGACTTTGCATTGTTACACATGGCACAAAATCAATGCACACCTAGTATGGTTTTATTCCTAATCTTGTTGTGAGTGGCTTTGGTGTCAATGAAATGATGCTAAGGCAACGTTGTCATTTCATTCATCAAGGCCATTGTATTATCTGGAATGTGAGTTGGAGTACATGTGCAATATAGAGTGAAAGCTAATAATCTGTACATACTCCACACAATGTTGACACTGATGGTTGCCTGTCTCAGTTTGACAGCTGCCAACATGAACAATGAGGAACTGAGGGCTTTTCAGAAGAGGGTAGTCTATAAAGGCACATCCTGGCAGTGGAATCTGGGTTCTGCAGGATGGCACTCCTTTATCACACTGAACGATCCACCGGGGAGTGTCGGGCATTTATCCCAGGGGGACCCACACTGCCTGCACAGGGAGGACAAAGCACTAGAGCAGTGCAGGGGGCCACAGCTGCCACCATCTCAACATCCCCATCTGCTGCACCCTCAACATCCTGGCCACAGCTGACCCCACCTGCTGCCATGGACATGAGTGCAATTAAGGACCTACAGAGGGATGTCACACTGGTCCTCAAAAGTTGGACACTCTTGAGAAGGAGATGGTGAAAAACACCAAGAGACTCAAATTCATTAAGAGGAAACTCAAGAGGGCCAATCTGTGATTGACTTAATGACTCTCACCCCCAGTTCAGTCCCCTCCCTCCTCACTTGTTTTAATGTTTTATGGTGAGTTTAAGGGGTTAGTGTCAGGTTAGATTAGGTTAGTAGTTTGGTTAGTATAAGTAGGTTTGGGGGTGGGTTTTCTACTTTTTACATTTGTAGGAAAGTTGCCTCTTTCTAGCATGGTTACCCACACTTTTGGCCTGTTTGTGAGTGTGCGTCAGTGCGTTTTTACTGTGTCACTAGGATCCTGCTAGCCAGGACCCCAGTGCTCATAGATAAAAACCTAAATGTCAGTGTATTTTGCCTGTCTCACTGGGATCCTGCTGGTCAGGACCTCAGTGCTCATAGTTTATGGCCGAATGTGTATGCCTGTGTAGTGCCGAACTGTGTCACTGAGGCTCTGCTAATCGGAACCTCAGTGCTTATGGTCTCTCTGCTTTTAGCATTGTCACTGTAGGCCAGTTACTTCATTTACCAATTTCAATTGGCACACTGGACCCCCCCCCTTATAAGTCCCTAGTATATGGTACCTATGTACCCAGGACATTAGGGTTCCAGGAGATCCATATGGGCTGCAGCATTTATTTTGCCATCCATAAGAAGCTCAGACAAACCCTTACACAGGACTGTCACTGCAGCCTGCGTGAAATAGTGCACACACTATATCACAGCCATTTTCACTGCACTTAAGTAACTTACAAGTCACCTATATGTCAAACCTTCACTTGCTGAAGGTTAGGTGCAAAGTTACAAAGTGTGAAGGCACCCTTGCACTAGCAAAGGTGCCCCCGTATAGTTCAGGGCCATTTCGCCGGACTTTGTGAGTGCGAGACGTCATTACATGCGTGCACTACATATAGGTCAATACCTGTATGTAGCTTCACAATGGTAACTCCGAATATGGCCATGCAACATGTCTAAGATCATGGAAGTGGCCCCACATTCCAAATCTGGTATTGGGGAGCCAATTCCATGCATCCTGGGGGCTCCACCATGGACACCCAGTACTGCCAAACCAGCTCTCTGAGGCTTGCACTGCAGCTACAGCTACTGCCACCTCACAGACAGGGTTCTACCCTCCTGGGGTCTGGGCAGCCCAGTCCCAGGAAGGCAGAAAAAGCATTTCCTCTGAGAGCAGGGTGTTACACCCCTTCCCTTTGAAAATAGGTGTTACAGGCTGGGAGGGGTAGCCTCCCCTAGCCTCTGGAAATGCTTTGAAGGGCACTGATGGTGCCCTCCTTGCATAAACCACTCTACACCAGTTAAGGGACCCCTTTTCCCCTGCTCTGGTGGGAAAGTGGACAAAGGAAAGGGGAGTGACCAATCCACTGTCCATGACCACCCCAGGGGTGGTGCACAGAGCTCCTCCAGTGTGTTTCAGACTTCAGCCGTCTTGCTTTGCAAGGTGTGGGAGCACTCTGGAGGGCTCTGAGTGGCCAGTACCAGCAGGTGATGTCAGAGACCCCTCCTGATAGGTCCATACCTGATAAGGTAGCCAATCCCCCTCTCAGGGCTATTTAGGGTCTCTCCTGTGGGTTCTCTTCAGATCCTGCTTGCACGTTTCCTTCAGGAATCCTCTGCAACAACTTCAGACTCTTCTGACCTCAGATCAACTGCAGCCTGCTCCAAGAAATGCTGTAATTGCAACAAAGTGTCTACAAGAGACACTTTTCTTCAGCACCTCAGCTCCAAGTAAGCAACTGCAACAGTTTCCACAGTGTGCACGCTCTGGGGACTTCTTGTCTTTATTCTGCACCAAAAGAACCAAAGAAAAATGTTTATTATGCAGCCGGCGAGATTCCAGTGAGGCTGGCGGTCAGTAGAATGACCGCCGGCCTGAACATGGCGGTGAAAACCGCTGTGTTCATAATGAGGGCCTCTGTGACTAAAGACATGTTACACACATCACAATTCCTGAGCGTAGTAGATGTGTCACAACACACAAAGACCTGCTGGTTGTGTAGGTGGTGTTTAATTACAATTGTCGTAGTGCAATATTTACAATGTCCAGGTCTGTGACCTCATTAGTGGAATTCATCCAATTGTGACACAACACAAGTCCAGTGTTGAGGGGCATGTCATGGGACATGCTTGGGTAAAGTGTCTTTCAGTGCAGGGGAACATGAATTGCCAATTGAAAAGTTAGAGACAATTGAAGTCCATATCAGAAAGGTCAACAGTGTCTTGGTGGAGAGTGCATATCTGCAACAGTGCTAACACTGGCATGATGTCAAGCACAGGACAAAGGAATACCCTGCCCATGTGGCATGGCTGGTGCTACCGGGAACTCCTACGGGTGAAGATGATCTGTTCCACATCTTCATCCACCGATGTGTGTGGTGTCTCCTCTGCCCTTGATGGTGGTAGTGGGGAATGTGGCAGCTGCCATCTGTGGAACTACATATGGCATCACTGCAGTAAGGAGTAGCTGCTGATTTTTTAGTATAGCAACAACATCCCTGGGGTAGGCAGCCATGTCTGTCCTGATGTGGACCATTTCCCAGTGCATGGAGTCCATCTTGTCCTCAAGCACGCTGATGCCAGTTTGGGAGGGCAGTTGTTGTGACCTTTCCCTCATGGCAGCAGCTATGTCCCTCAGACACTCCTGGACTCCACGCATTGTGGAGTGTGTGCGTCGGTTGGCTGCAGTCTGTTCAGTAGCCGTAACCATGCACATGCGCATCCCTTCCAGACTGGCTGCCATAGTTGGCATCCCCACCGCACCTCATTGGCCAGCTCCTGCTGGACTCCTACCGCTGTCCTCTCAAAGCTGATCCCAGGGTCCTCAGAGTCCTCAGCTGTGTTGGTGCTGGCAGGTCATACTTTTGGGGTGCTATGTGGGACCTGTGGGATGTCTGCTATATCAATACTCCTCCTTGTGACTGGAGGTGGTGTCTGGAGGTTTGCAAGGACTTTTTGGAGGGTCTCTTGACTGATGGTTGCCAGCTGGTCATCCAGGTCATCAGGGTACTCCAGGACAGGCAGATCCACAGGAGAGCCATCATCCTCTGCAGTGAGATGGTGTAAAATCAGTCTATCTGTGTTGTGGCAGTTGATATGTCACATCACTGACTTGATAGTCTCTTGAGTCTTGGTTTTGTTGGTGGTGTTGATATGACTATATGCAAGGGATGTTGCGATGACACAATCAATGGCACAATGATTATACATGCCATCCATCCTATGTGCTGCATATGTACATGGTGGTATTTAGGCCTGGTGTTCAACGTATGTCCAGGTTGTGTATGTGTCATGGTGCATGACACTACCAAGGAATAGATACATGTGTATCTCACGTCAGCATGGTGCAACTTGCTAAATGTACATTGTGTCCCTCTGCGCTTCCTTTGACATGCATTGTGTGAGTCCTATGTGCCTCCCCCTTCTTGCACTTAACATTTTAGCATAAATTTCCCCCATGCAACTTACCCTGCATTTGTTGTGTTTCCTGGTAGTCTGCGCTGTCCTGCGATTCCTGTGATGATTTCCTCCAGGATGACTGCTGAAACCATCTCCTCCATCTCGTCCAAGTCCTCTTGTGGTGCTGGACGCCCACCTCCAGTTTGCAGTGCTGGCTTCCTGTTCCGTGCCATTTTTTACTTTGCCTTTTGATTGCAGTCATGCCAGAATTTCTTGCACTCAGTTACAGTTCTCCTCACCTCTGCCACACTGTTTATCTAATCCACTATCTGCTGCCAGATAGCCTCTCTCCTGCCAACTGGCAATTTTGAGATGACAAAGATTTTGATGCTTCTTCACCTCTCTCACCAGTATTTTGTGCTCTTCTGCGCTGAAACAACACTTTTTGTTTTTCTTCTTCCTTCCCTGGGTCTTGTCTGTGTCATCCTGGATGGTTCCTGGTTGAATGGGGCCTCCCTGGGGTCTCTCCTGTCTCCATTTTGCCTCTCCTTTGCACTGTTTTCTCTGTTTCCATCTGTATTTGACGCTATAGCGGGCAAAAATGGTGCATTTCTGTTTTGCGACGTATTTCATTTCGTAACCGGATTAAACTAATTTTTCCTCCCTTATAGTCATTTTCCCTTACGACAAGGTGTAATGGTTAACGTTGGAAAAAATTACTCTAACCAATTTTTAGCGCCACCCAGCATCAGAGTATAAATATGACATTTTGATGCATTCCATGAAATTGTGAATGACAACTATGTAAAGCTTTGACTTTTGTGTATATGTGGAAGGAAAGTGAGGTTGGGCAACATCACATTGCACTATTGTTTTGCAGAGACAAAAGCAGGGCATCATGGTAGTTGAAGCCATTTGTTACCACTACTGCCAATAAAAGTGAGTAACACATTAGTCCAGTGGAAATAGGCACACATTTACAATACATACACACTTGTGTATAATGTGAAGAGGTTAAGATACCACTTACAAGCACTTCATGTGCATGTGGTGGAGTTTGAAACCTGTATTTTGAAGTACAGCAACCAACACTGAAATACAGAAATGAACGAGGCAAATGCAAGGGGTGATTCATGAACAACACACAATCTGGCAATACATATTGGTCATTGTTAAATAGATTGCAACAACCATGATGCTGCTGATTTGGATAACATGAGGTATTTTAGAAAATGAAGTTTAAATGTATATATTTTGATAGATGTCTAGAAACATTATGAATGGTTAGTTTGAGGACATTGACTCCATTTGTGGCCAGTGTGACATACATAGGTGTAACTTTCCAGTCTCCATTCCACCCGGGATTCCTGTCAAGCCATCAGGATGTAGGATCTGCAAGACCTTCACCTTCCAGGGAAAGAGTTGTATTTTTGGGCTCGGAGAACCACCACCAGTCCTCTGGGCCTCCACAAGATGCTTGGAGGCCAGGGAATGGACTCTCTCCCACAGGCTGTTCCACCTCTTCCTACTTTCCTCCTATGTGCACAGATTGTTAGCTACAGTATTCACTCTGTTGACTATTCTGTTCCACATTTGCCTTCTCTGAGATATGGCAGTATTTTGTACTTGTTCTCCAAACAATTGTGCTGTAACACTCATAATTTCATCCACCATGACTGTCAATTCTCCCTCTGTAAAATGTAAAGTTCCTCCTCCCTGACATAGTGATCAGAAAAGAAATATACTAGTGTCCTTACAGTGATTTAAAAAAAAAAAATGAAAAATGAAAACGTGAAAAAAGAGGCAGAATAGAAAAAAAGAAAATAACCTGACTGGTCAGTGGCAAGGTTGTCCTGATATGGTGGTTGGCAATGGAATGGAAAAGGATCATGGTCTGAAATGGAGTGTGTGTTATAGTGTATTTTACAGGTGTTTACAGTGGTCCAATATACATCAGGTGTGGGCTGCTAACATCCATCCAATACCGCAACCATAGTACAATGCTGCACGAGTTTTGAGACGGACTCGTGTTGTCATGGAACTGTCTCAGGTACACCGCCAGCTCAACTATGTTATTTAAATATCTATTTAATACAGCATCAGGGTTGAGGTGATTGTTGCCGCACCTTCATCAGTAGTCACAAATGAAGAAGACACTGTGGGTGCTCTGGTCCTGAGGGTCAACCCCATAGGCCTCAAAATACCATAGGTTTTAAACAGTGAAAAAGGGAGACCTGGCACATCCAAGTGTTTGTCAATATGTAAAAACTTTTTGACTCAAATCTTCAGAATTCATTTAAAATGAAACATTCCACAATCCAATATGGTGAAATCACTGTATTTTATTGATCCATTTAAAAGTTACAAGATCCATAGCCAACGTGTTTCGTCCAAACGGACTTCTTCAGGGATATAAATATAATACACAAAATATCAATATGAAAAATATTAATAATATACCTAAATCCTAAAGTGCTATACAATTAAAATGCCATGAGAATTCTGGGTATACAAAAATTATCATCATCAAAATTAATGTCAACCAAATTCAATGTATATATTGTAATTATTTTGAAATGCCATGGCTTTATCTACATTCATATATTCATATATGGCTTTTTTGATCTGGAGGATTCGTCAAAAGATTCACTCCCGGCCATAGATCCATGGCTTCCATTTTATAATGGTATTTGTTGGCAAACAGTCTGACATATTCTTTTTCAGATTAATTGCACACAAAAAAACGAATAGATGCATGATTGTAATCCTAGTGATATTCTTTATGTTAATGTATGAAAAATTATATACATCTTAAAAATTATCAGTCCATCTCAAAACTTCACTTATATGTTTGAGAGCGTATGCTCATAAATAGACGCATTATAAGATTCACTCCTGGCTGTATATCAACGGCGGCCATTTTAGAGTGATAGTTTTCTGCAATCAGACTAACTGAACAGAATCTCTTTTATATTTGATTTCAGAAATTGGTAGTGAAAATAAGTAAAAAGAAAATATCATACTGATCCTAACTTTCTTTTAAGAGATCACATACTCATCCGTTGGTCCGTTATAAAATTCACTTCCGGCCATATTACAATGATGGCCATTTTGAAGTGGTGTTAACCGCAATGTATCTCCAAAATTCATTTTGTATTTTTATCGCATTGATGCTCCTCATAACAGCCAATATAAGCTTTGTTTAGATGTTCCAATGTTGTTTTGCTACATTATAACATTAACACTCCTGGCCGTATATCAATGGTGGCCATTTTGGAGTGGTATTTATCTACAATCAGACTGACTGACCAGTTTATCTTTTATATTTTATTTGGTGATGAAGATAAGTAAAATGGAAATATCATACTGATCCTAATGTTCGTTTGGGAGATCACACACTTATCAGTTGGTCCGTTATAAAGTTCACTTCCGGTCGTATGATAATGGTGGCCATTTTGAAGTGGTGTTGAAATACAAACAATTGAAAGATTTAAACGGAGCATAAACCGCAGTGTATCTCCGAAATTAATCTTATACATATAATTTTTTTTTCTCGCATTGATGCTCTTCATAACAGCCAATATAGACCCTGTTCAAATGTTCCAATGTTATTTTGCTACATTATACTACTATCATGAGTATGTGATCTCTTAAATGAACGTTAGGATCAGTATGATATTTTCTTTTCACTTATTTTCACTACCAATTTCTAAAATAAAATATAAAAAATATTCGGTTCAGTTAGTCTGCTTGCAGAAAAATATCACTCCAAAATGGCCGCCATTTATATACGGCCAGGAGTGAATCCATTTATGAGCACACGCTCTCAAACATGTAAGTTAAGTTTTGAGATGGACTGATAATTTTTAAGATGTATATAATTTTTCATACATTAAAATAAAGAATATCACTAGGATTAACATCATGCATCTATTCGGTTTTATTTTTTGCAATTAATCTGAACAAGAATATGTTAGACTGTTTGCCAACAAATACCATTATAAAATGGAAGCCATGGATCTATGGCCGAGAGTGAATCTTCTGACGAATCCTCCAGATAAAAACAGCCATATATGAATATATGAATGTAGATAAAGACATGGCATTTCAAATTAATTGCAATATATACATCGAATTCGGTTCACATTAATTTTGATGATGATGATTTTTGTATCCCCAGAATTCTCACCGCATTTTAATTGTATAGCACTTTAGGATTTAGATATATTATATATATTTTTCATATTGATATTTTGTATTTTATATTTATAGCCCTGAAGAAGTCAGTTTGGACGAAACGCGTTGGCTATGGATCTTGTAACTTTTAAATGGATCAATAAAACACATTGATTTCACCATATTGGATTGTGCAACGTTTCATTTTAAATGAATTATGAAGATAGGAGTAAAAATGTTTTTACGTATTGACAAACACTTGGATGTGCCAGGTCTCTTTTTTTCAATGTTATTTAAATATGGTCGGCACAATGCTGCCAGCACTGGTATGTTGCAGGATATAGCTAGTGCAGTGGAGGAGAATCTGTCGACGCTGATGGCAGTGAACCTCAATAAAGCTAAATATAGCAGTGTGAACACCATCAGCTTGATGGAGCATTATGGACTGCGGTCACAGGTGATTGGTGGTAATATCCCCAAGATCTAAATCAGGCCCTAAGTCCCTGAATACTTCAATGGCTTCCAGGAACATCAGAAAAATGTTACAGGCAGCTCATCAGAGTGCTTGCTCCTGCCGGAGTCTCACTTCCACTGGATAGGGTTCTATTTTTTAACTGGCACTCCTGCAAGTTTCTAGAAGGGAGTCCCTCAGACCCAGCCATCCAGATATGCAAATATTTTGTACCTTATTTTGTCAAAACCTACTGAACAGATTTATTCAGAATCATAAGAAGTGCAATTTAAAGACTAAGGTGTTCATTATGAACATGGCGGGTTGGCCCGCCCGCCACATAATGAACACAGTGAGGGCCGCCATCAGCAGCCCTCACTCACCGCCAGGCTTCTTCCGTCAGGCAGCCTGGTGGCGGCTGGAAACATCATCCGACAGGGCAGCCGTGCTACCCCTCGGATAATGTTTCCAAATCCTCCAGCCTTTCCCTGGAGAGTTTCCCCACCAGGGAAAAGCTGGCAGAGGGGGGTGCCCCAGCACTGCCCATGCATTTTGCATGGGCAGTGCAGGGGCCCCGGTTCAGTGCCCCGTCGCGCAGGTCACTGCCCAATTTTCGGGCAGTGATCTGCTCGACGGGTGTAGCGGCACCTGCCTCACAGAGGCATTGTCCCAGCCAGGCCTTCCTGTGGGCCGGCGGGGATCCAGGGATGCAGGCAGTCAGTGTTTTGACCGCCAGCATGAACACAGCGGTTGTTACGGCCGTGTTCATTATGAGGGCCTAAGATCTAGCTTCCTGCTAAATTTGGTGTAATTCCGTTCAGCATATTTTGCAGTAATGCTGCCTAAAGAAGACAATAGAAAAATCATAAGGGTTTTTGCTTTTTGGGATCCCCTTTTCTCTCAGCCCCCACTTGTTGGAGCTCCCCAAACGTCCCATAAACTAAGCAAAAAAGATCACTTTTTTAAAAAGTTTTGTGGAGATTCTTCAAACGATGCCAAAGTTATAGGCAAAACAAGAAATGAATTTCCTATGGAAACGCTCATCTAATGAAATCTTCCCATATATATGGTTTTAACTAGCATAAATTTACTTGTAATGCAGGGTAAAGGCATGCATGGTAAGTTCATGCATGATTGTGTGATGTGATAAAGGCATTTGTGTGGTAAAGGTATTTGTGGTGAAGACTATGTTATAAAGCTCTGCATGGAAAAAGCATATGTGGTAAGGTGATATATCCAGTTAAGACATAATTGTAATAAATATTTGCTTGGTTTAAAAAAAAAACATTTGCCCATGTAACAAAGCAAGGAAGTGTGTTAATGGAACAAAGTTTTATTAATTTTCTGTCATGCGTCTGGGACTTTTGGAGAACACAAAGTAATTTGTAAACCAGATGTGGTGAATATAATGATTTAAATAACTAATTTCTATGTTTTTAAAGGCATCTGTATGGAGGAGTCGAGGAAAAATGACAAAGTGTATGCAAGGGTAGAGGAGCAGTGACAAAAGGCATTTGATCTACTCTCTACTAATGAAGAGTGGAAAGCCACTGAATCCTTATCCGGAGAGGTTTACTGAATATACCATGTGCTGTACGCAAAGCCAAAGTGTTGCTTTGTAAGCATGCCACAATCAACTCCTACAGACTTTCATGGTGAGCCTTATTGGTTTGTAGTGTCTGCTCTTTCTTTGTCCTAGGCAATATGGTTGAAATCATGCATTTCAAAATCTGCGTGTAGCCAACAATCTTTTCATCAGTGGAATGTGAACTGAAACATTGTTAAACTGTTTTTATTAAACATTTTCAATTAACAAGAACATCAGCATCTGAGGCCCTGTGCAATAGACAAAGATGAGGGGTAGACCATTGACAACAGGAGTTTGCAAATACTAACAATGGTATGAGTCCATGGTGGCGATATCACATGGGAGGAATTGGTGTGGTTGCTAGGGAGTGGCTGTGAGATGACTGGGTAGAGAGTAGGTTAGGGTCTGAGTTTGGGGGTCTGTGCTTAGACTGGTAGGGGAGGGGCGGTAAGCTTAGGCTGGAGTGAAGCATAGTGTGGTATGTAGGCGTGCACACAGGGAACAAACTGAAACATTGTTTTAATTTGCACAGCATTTCTTCTTGCAATTTTGTGTGGCTGAGGAGATGTACCTCTGACACCCTCCTTGCAGAGTTGTCATCCACAAGTGATGCTGTGCAGTTACATACAGCTTCCTCATAAACTGGAGAAATAATGTCCTCTTAATTGGTCTCCTGGGAAGATTTTGGCTACTCCTCTGTGAATTTACTCTTCAATGGTGTGGTTGGCACATTTGCTGGAGGGCGTACTACGGTATCAACATCGAATTCAGTTTCATTCACATTTTATATTGTTCTTAGAGGGGTCTGTGACCAGCCTAATTTGTGTACCGTTGTATTCTACATCCACACTGGTTGCAGGTTCTGTGTCAGTGTCTTCTGTATTGTTTCCTGTTGAAGAGCAGATGTAAAAATAAATTAAAACTTTCTATTGTCATTGCACTGTGCACTTCACTAGGGTCATTGTTTTGAAATCTTGAAATACTACAATTATTACACATATGTACAGCGCTTGAGTAATTGAAGGAAACAATACTGTGCATGTACATCATAAAAAACTGCTAAGACTGTTCTTATGCTCTTATGCATAACACCTGTGTAATCTTCACAGATGTCTGTGTCCTGTTGACTGTGAGATTGAGATTGATTGGGGACCTACCAAATAATTCAATAAATATAATTTCACATCCAATATCATCGTCTTATCCCTTTTAGAATGTTAAATGTGCACAGCACTACTACAAGAGTGCAAGGGACATAAACTGTTTGTCCACCATAGAAGACAATATTTTTGGTGCAACCAGCAGAAGGATTTTCTATCTGGTAAAATTACTTTAGAATATTAAGGATGAGATTCCCTCATGCCCCGAAGTACTTTTTTTGTGACAATTAGTCTGAACAGCAAGCTGACATCACAGGAGCTTAAAGCAGTTGGAGCCTACTGCTTTAGGTGTCAATGAGACAAGCTGGAAAGTGACAAAGTACCACTGGGACAATGTCTCCTTTTCAGCAGAACATCTCTCTAGTGGATCTCTGTGTGAGGATCGCCCAAGAGGTATTTGATGGGAGGTAGGGCCACCTAGGCATAGACAAAAAGCTCAGTAGTGCCAGGGACTTATTTAACAAAAATTAAGAGATATGGGCTGACCCACCCAGGCAGTAGCCCTCTCAAGAATGGGCCGAACAGTCTTTCTGCCTCTGTTGAGGGGGCCGGTTAGGGAATCTCCCCCACCCTCCCAAAAGAACACTGGTATGTACCAAGGATATTATATTATAAAATAAGAAATGCTGGCTGCAAACCTCCCAGATATCAGGCCATGCCTCCAGCCTATGACTCTTCCAGCAGTCCTTCTGCACCCAGACTGAGTGGAAAGGATTCATCCCCTAATATTCCTTGGGGGGCAGAAAGCCCACTAGACATCAGGGAAATTAGTCATAAAAAGGAGTGAGGGTAGCCTACCCACTTTTCACGCCATGCACGAACTACATAAAGGCCCCACAGTTATTTGGGCCCTGCAGTAGAAGACAGATTAAAAGTATACATCCAATCTGCCCCCTGTGGGGCAGAAAGCCCGCCAGACACCAGGCAAAATGTGTTAAGAAAGGGTTGCCTGCACAAGCCATGGGCTGTGACCCTATTCACTAACAGACCTAGCATTATTCCACATGGAGGGCAGGTTGAGGGGGATTTACCAATAATTTTCCCCCTCAGGGTCTGGAAGCCCAACACACACCGAAAATATGTTGAAAAAATAGATGAGGGCTATCCACACAGGTAATGAGCTCTGCCCCATCAACTAGAGTCACAGATATTCTTTCTACCCCCCTCAATGAGTGGCAGATTTGAGTATTTATCCCAATCTGCCAACTCGGAGGGGAGGGCAAAAAGCCCACTATACGCCAAGAACGTCTGTTAAAAAAAGAATGGGCAGGGCAATGGCTCCACCCCATAAAAGGCTCAGCATTTATTCAGCTCCTGGGTGCAGATTTGAGAAATGTATCCCCACCCTGCCTCCTAAGGGCAGAAAGCCCAAAGGACACCAGTGATTATTTTTTCAGAAAAATGCCCACTCAGGCATCAGGCCTTACATTCACCACTAAAGAGATCCAGAATCTTTCGATCCCTCAAGGGATAACATAATTTACAAAAACCTATGCTATGTGGTGGGTTTAACTCATCCAGGCCTTGCCCTACCCATAAAGAACAAACAGCGTTTTTCTCCCCTGGAGGAATATAGGGAATTTTATCTAAATCTACACCCCTTGGGGGGTCAGTGCACCCACAGGTTATTTTTTCAAACAAGAATGGGATTCTTGCTGACTTGAGCTGTCATCCTCACCTTCCAAGCCCCAAAAAATGTTCTCCCCTCTGGCGGGAGATAGAAGATTTAACCCAATCTGCCCTTAGAGGCTGAAAGCCCACTGGATGCAAGGTTTTATTTTTAAACAAAAGCCCTCAAAGTCCCAACAGACTATCTGCCCCCGAGAACTAGTGCACTCTTATCCCCATTGCAAGTGATGCCATGGTGATTGAATGCATGATTGGAGCTGTGGATCAGCTAGCAGCAAAGAGACCAAATGAACTCAGTGAATTTCTGAAACTTAGAGAACCGGGCAAATCTAAGATGGTGTACTTTGAGTGGAACCCGATATTTTCTTACCCTACAAGTCATGCAAAGGCCAATCTTTGGCTGGAATCATACATTCTCCTCCCATTTCTATGACGAAAGGTTCTAGAATCAGCAGGGATCCACTAAATTCCTGCCATCTAGCATTCCAACACTCCTTCCAATAAAAACACTACATCTCTTGTGTGGCTTGAGCCTATTACATACCTACCCGGGGAACATGGTCCTGAAGCACAAAGCCGATTTCTTTGATGTTGCCCCTTCATGGTCTGTAGCACTACCAAAACAATATACACATTTTGACCTCTCTCTGGGCATTAAGGAGAAGTTCTTACACTGGCCATGGCACACCATTTCATGATGCCACTTTAAAAATTAAATAATATAATTATTTTTTAGAGGATGTGAGATTTTGCTTGGAGGAAACACAGTATCTCAAGCCCACATGGCTCCAGTCCCCACAGCACACTTTATATAGCGCAATTGGAAGAGTCAGCTGTTATTTCTGTCTTTCCTGCCCATATGCCCTTCCTCACTTTGCTGCGGGTTAGAGCAGGGTTCTGCAAAGTCAGTCCTGGAGAGCCGGGTCCATCCAGATATTTCGCATATCTACATTTAGAAACAAGATGTTTCAGAATTCTACATTTTTCTAAATGTGGATAAGCTAAAAATCTGGCATGAACCTGGCTCTCCAGGACCGCCTTTGCAGAACCCTGGGTTAGAGGATGGCTGTTAGAAATGGGGTCTTTGGTAGGCAGTCAGGTTAAGCCCTGTTCAAGCAAGGACCCTCATTCTAGTCAGGGCAAAGGAGAAACACTCCTGGTTAATGCCCACTCACCCCCTTGGTAGCTTGGCACGAGCAGGAAGGCTTATCCCAGAAGCAACGTGTAAGGCATTTGACCCAAAGCCACAATAATACAGTGAAATCACTACAAAATGGACACCACATCAGTTTAGAAAAATATGCAACCTTTATCTAAACCAAACAAGACCAAAATGACAAAACTCCAATATACACAATTCAAGATATGAATTTTCAAAAGAATAAGATTCTTACTCCATAGAAAACAATGGAAATGTTGATTTTACACAAAGTACCTGGTTTGCGTCAGAAATAAAGCCGCGCGGGTGAGCGTGTGTTGTAAAAGGCAGCATCATCAATTCCTTACTCGCAAGTGATGTCGTGCGTCGTTTTTTCTCTTGTCAGGTCGACGATGCATTGTTTTTCTCCCTCGCAAGAGAGAGATGCGTTGATTTCCGGTTGGGGCACTTGGATCTGCGCAGGTTCACAATGACTTTGCGTCCAGTCGCACAATGTTAGAGAACCACACTGTGTGGGGCTTGCGTCATTATCAGCAGCCGCAAGAAGGCGTTGCATTGTTTCTACAGCTGTTATGTGTCAATCTCCCAGCCGCGATTCAGGTGGAGCATCGATTTTAACCACAAAGCGGGTGGCACGTTATGTATCAGCCGCGTTGCAGATGGTGCACCGAAAAATTCCCCACCCAGCATTCTGTGCATGGATTTCAGTCCTTGTTCTGCCAACTTTACATTTTCAAGGGCCCGGGGGCTGGATAGGGCACCATTGGCAGAAAAGGAGTTTCAGCAGAGAGGCAAGCTCAGCTCAAGCCCTTGGAGATTCTTCTCAAGCAAGCAGTAATGCACAACAAAGTCCAGTCTTTGTCCCCTTTCACAGGCAGGAGCATTAACTGCAGGATAGCCCAACAAAGCACAGTCGCAGCCAGGAGCAGCACTTCTCCTCAGCTCTTCTCCTTGGCAGAGGTTCCTCTTGGTTCCAGAAGTGATCTAAAAGTCTGGGGTTTTGGGTCCACCACTTATACCCCTTTCTGCATTTGAAGTAGGCAAACTTCAAAGGAAAGTCTCCATTGTTTACAGGATTCTGCCTTGCCCAGGCCTGGCCCCAGACACACACCAGGGGGGTTGGAGACTGCATTGTGTAAGGGCAGGCAGAGCCCATTCAGGTGTAAGTGACTACTCCTCCCTCCACTCCAGCTCAGATGACTTATCAGGATATGCAGGCTACACCCCAGCTCCCATTGCTTTACTGTCCAGAGGAGATTCACAAATAGCCCAATTGTCGGTCTGACCCACACAGGAATCCACAAACAGGCAGTGTTCCAGAAGGGTTAAACCAAGAAAATGCCTACTTTTTTAAAGTGGCATTTTCAAACTAACAAATGAAAAAACAATTTCACTAACAGATGTATTTTTAAATTGTGAGTTGAGAGACCCCAAACTCCATATTTCTATATGCTTTCAAAGGGAATTTGTACTTTAAGAATATTTAAAGGCAGCCCCCATATTAACCTATGAGAGAGATAGGCATTTCAACAGAGAAAACCAAATTTGGCAGTATTTCAATGTTAGGACATGTAAAACACATCAGTACATGTCCCGCCTTTAACATACAGTGGACCCTGCCCAGGGAGCTACCTAGGGCCTACCGTAGGGGTGCCTGACATGCATAAAAAGGGAAGGTTTAGGCTTGAAAATTGGGTATACCTGCCAAGTCGAATTTACAGAGCTACTAATGTGGGTGGCACAACCACTGCTGCAGGCGCAATAGTAGCATTTGATTTGCAGGCCCTAGGCACCCCTAGTGCAGTTTACTAGGGACCTACTAGTAAATCAATATTGCCAATCAGGAAAAGCCAATTACAGATACCCTTTACACAGGAGCACTTGCACTTTAGCACTGGTCAGCAGTGGTAAAGTGCCCAGAGTACCACAAACAGAGTCCAGCACACAGCCAAAACATGGAAAGCAGAGGCAAAAAAGACTGGGGAGACCAAGCCAATTATGCCAGGCCTAACAATGACATTGAACTCTGTTCTATGTGAACCCACAGACAGGCATGGGCATCCAGGGAAAAGAGGCATCCCAGGTTCCCACTGTCTCTTCCTGAGGCAACAGTCTGTTAAGGCAGGATGACGCTCAGCCTTGTTGGGTCCTCCACAGGTCACTGGCTGTCCTTGGTGTTGCTGATGAATGTTGTATCAGGCAAGCTCACTCCTTCAGTCAGGTCCTACCCAGGCCTGCCATGCAATTTGTGAAACACAGAGACTAAGCCTAGAGACCTATGGGAGCTACAGCGCAAATTTTTCATGAGTAGAATAATAAAGGTGGTTTTCTGTAGTGCAGTTAAGCCATTTTTGATGGTGTTCGCTTAATTTTTTTCCTGGTGAAATGCAATAGCTATGAAGAATATAGGCTGAAAGCCACCTAACCTCGAAACATTTAGGCCCTCATTATGACATTGGCGGTAAATCCCACTTTCCCTCATGCCGACCGCTGGCAACATAACGCCGCCGTGGCGGATAACCGCCAAGCATATTATGACACACGCATACCAATCCGTCACTATACAGATACACACACAAGTCCGCCAGCCCAAAGGTCAGTGATAAACTGCCGGTAGCAAAACCCACACCGTTACGCCAACAGAACTACACCCACAGCATTATGACCCATGAATCACCACGGCAGACATTCAATGGAGGTAAACCATTGGCGGTACATACTGCTGTGCTCAAAATACACACAACCTAACAAAACTACACCACATTGGACACGTCAATCGACACACACCTGACACACATACAAACACCACACCCACAGGCCCACACCACTATAAAACACACACCCACATTACCCACAACCCTTTACCATTACAAAAAATTGCCAACAGAGAGAGACAGCAAGACCACTCACTAAACCAGAGCCACATACCACCATCACGTATACACCACACACGCACCTTACAGCACACACCCCAACACATCACCCAACACACACCCTCACCCACACCACTCACACTACACCCATGGCACCACAACAACACCCGAGATTCTCTGAGGAGGAGCTAAGGGTCATGGTGGAGGAAATCATCCGGGTAGAGCCACAGCTCCATTGCTAGGAAGATGAAGCTATGGCGGGGAATCGTGGACAGGTTCAACGCTGTGGGACAGCACCCCAGAACAAGGGATGACATCAGGAAGAGGTGGAACGGCCTACGGGGGAAGGTGAATTCCACAGTAGCAAGACACCAACTAGAGCTGTACAGAGGACTTGCGGTGGACCTTCAGCTCCTCCCCCACAACTAACAACATGGGAGGAGCAAGGCTTGGCAATCATGCATCCTCAGGGCCTGGCAGGAGTAGGAGGAGGACTGGACTCTGGTAAGTCAAATCTCTATTACTATTACCCCCCTACCTGCATGCCATCACAAATCCCCACCCTCGCCCTCACTCCCATCACTTCACCACCTCCCACATACCCCACCATCACAACCCGCTCATCCCAATACCAAGCCCTGAATGTAACACCAATGCATGGACACCCCTCACAGACCTGCATGTACACCTATCACCACTGCATGCACACAGGAGAGAATCACCTTGCCCACCAAATAACAACTCACACAAATGTAAATCTTCCAGGGCAACAACAACCATAGAGGGCAACACACCCATGCACATGATGTCACACGCAGAAACATTAACACTGCATTTACATCCCCACAGGTCCCCCAGCCAATGTCACCGGGGAAGAGGTGCCAGCAACATCCAGTCCCCCCCAGAAGAGACCCACGGTGATGACAGCAGCTCTGCTCGTCTGGATCAGGATGACCAACCTGGCCCATCAGGGATCTCTGGACAGTCGGTTACCCAGGCACACTCTCGCACCACCACAGAACCTCCCCCCTCAGGAACCACCACCACATCACGCACCCAGCAGGCCCATACCTCTGTCCCCAGGACACGTCAATCAGAAGTGTGTCCACCACTACAGGGACCCCAGTCCACCCCACAGACACAGGACGATCAGGGACCTGGGGTCAGTGGCAGTGGGCACACATTTCATGGGACAGAGGCACAGGACAACAGGGAAGCTGGGAGGACTGCTGTACAATAGGGGGAGGACAGGCCCAGGGAACCGACTCTCCAGGAGGCACTCACTGCGATCCTTGGAGCATACCAACATTACCAGGATACGCTGGGCCAGATACTGGACAAGTTGCAGGAGAGACAGTACCTGGGAATCAGGGAGGACTTGAATGACATCAACACCACCCCGTTCTCCATTGAAGGGGTGCTGGCAGACATGGGCAACACTATGAGAGAGGCAGTGGCACCCCAACGGGCCTCCGCCATGAGCCAAACTGATGAACAGCCCTCCACCTCTGCTGCCGCTAGTGGACAGGAGGCCCCGCCACAGGACCAACAGGCCACCAGCACCCCTCCTTCTGCAGAGGGAGAACCACCCCGCAAATGTTCCCTGCCATCCAGGCAGAAGCCAGAAACCATTGCCAAGACCCCCACCAGGAAATAAGACTCTCCTGATTGTCACCTTTGTGTCCCACTCTGTCACCCTGTCCACCTTGAACTGCCATTGCTACCCTTCATATGCCCCCTTGGACAATGCACCTGTGATACAAATAGACTGGACTCTAACCTGGACGTTCCTCCACCATCACCCCAGCCCATTGCACATCCCCCTCTACTTCTTAGCATCTAAATAAACACCCTTTGAAAAAATACAAGTATGGAGTATGTCAAATGATTTAACTATGTGTTCATTTAACAGGGTTTAAACATTGAAAATCAACTTTACAGCAATGTATACATAGGAATGACCTGTAGGTGGCTGCAGTCAACACACCAGGAGCGATAGTGGGACACAAATATCTACAAATAGAGATGCCAAAGGGTACAATGAGTGGCCATAGAAGTGGGAAAACAACCTGCCAGTGACAATGTCAAACACAAAACTGTTGATTAAATGTGAAGTTACACTGTCTTACCTGTGTGTCATTGGAAGTATTGATGAATTATTGTACTTCTGTTGTCCTCATCCTCTGCCTCCTCATCTTCACTGTCCATATGGTCCACTGCTGCCACACGGCCATCTCCAACCTTATCCTCCTGCAGAAAAGGCACCTGGTGACATAAGGCAAGGTTGTGCAACATCCAGCATGCCACAGTGATCTGGCAGACGTTCTTGGGTGAGTAGTTCAGGGATCCACCTGTTAGATGGAGGCAACAAAACCTGGCCTTCAGGAGGCCAAAGGTCCTCTCTATAATTCTTCTTGTTCACCCATGTGCCTCATTGTAACGTTCATCTGCCCTGGTCCTGGGATTCCCCACAGGGGTCAGTAGCCATGAGAGGTTGGGGTAACCAGAGTCACCTGCAAATATTGAGGGACAACTGTTAGCCACACTCCAACCCTTAGGGCCCACACCATACCCAACATATACTGGGTGGGAACCAGGGCTCACCTATTAGCCACACCCTGTGCCTCTGGAGTTGAGCCATCACATTTGGGATGCTGCTATTCCTTAAGCTAAAGGCATCATGCACAGACCCAGGATATTTTGCATTGACATGGGAGATGTACTGGTCCGCCATGCACACCATCTGCACATTCATGGAGTGAAAGCTCTTTCGATTTCTGAACACCTGTTCATTTCGCCGGGGGGGGGGGTACAAATGCAATATGTGTACAGTCAATTGCCCCAATGATGTTGGGGATATGTCCCATTGCATAGAAATCAGCTTTCACTGTGGCCAAATCCTCCACCTTGGGGAAAACGATGTATCTGCGCATGTGTTTAATCAGGGCAGACAACACTCTGGTCAGCACTATTGAGAACATTGGCTGAGACATATCTGCTGTCAAGCCCACTGTAACTTGGAAGGAGCCAGTAGCCAGGAAATGGAGCACTGATAGCACTTGCACAAGAGGGGGGATCTTGGTGGGGTGACAGATAGCAGAGATTAGGTTGGGTTCCAATTGGGCACATAGCTCTGTGATTGTGGCCCTGTCCAGTCTATAGGTGAGGATAATGTGCCTGTCCTCCATTGTTGCCAAGTCCACCAGGGGACTGTACACAGGGGGATATCTCCATCTCCTATTCATCCACAGCGGTTGCAATCTATGGGGCAAAATGGTGAGCAGCTGGTCAGTATCTCTTATTTCCAGCCATTGCACTTCAATGCATGTTGTGATTGTAACAGTATTTTGAAGGAGAGGTCCAAATTGTGCTGATATGTACTGTGACGCAGTTAGGAGCCATGGCCTGCACCCCCCCTGAAATGGCATCCGTCTGTCCTGTTTGGAGGGAGAGGTGGAAATGAGGTAATTCCGCTGACGTTGTGCGCCATTGTGGGAGGCGGTCGAAAACCACCATGCAACTCCTCATTGGTTAACATTGAGCCCTATGGGGTACAGTGGCCAATTGTGATGTACACAGGCGGTGACGGTATGCACTGCCGCGGACGTCAACCCCATTTTCTATCTGTTCATTAACTTGCTACCTGACCTTCAACAGGAGAGGATCTACACTGCATGTGCTGCTGTGACCTGCGTCTGGAACTGACCGTGGCTTTTGTCACTGGGGAAAGGGCCCCTGCCTTCACCTCAGCGGAGTTGGAGTGACTGGTGGATGGGGTCCTACCCCAGTATTGATTGCTGTATGGGCCTTCAGACCAAAAGGTGAGTATACCGTGAGTACGATGCATGGTGCATGAATGCATGGAGTGCTGTGTGTGAAGGTCTCATGTGGGGGGGGTGGTGGATGGGCCATGGGCAGCGTGCAGCATGTATGGTGGGCCATGTCTGTGCTAATGGGGATGTGAAGGGACATGGTGGGCCATGAGTGTAACAGGCAGGACGGTCGGACTAATACCTTTCCCTGTGTCCATTTCCCTGCAGGTCAGAGCCCATCAGAAAAAGGGTATATGGCGTGCCATCGCCAAGGACGTGCGGACCCTGGGGCTCTACGGCAGGTGGAGCACCCACTGTCGAAAACGGTGGGAGGACCTGAGACACTGGCCAAGTAAGACGGCGGAGACCCAGCTGGGGATGGTCACCCAATGAGGAAGGCGTGCCTGTCGAACCCTGACTCCCCTGATGTCCTGCATACTGGCGGTGGCCTATACGGAGCTGGATGGGCGCTTGGGGGCATCACAGCAGCCACAAGGGGGTGAGTACAGTGCCCCAATATACAACTTGCGCCTGGTGGGGTGGTATCCGGGTGGGGGATGTGGGCCTGTGGGTGCCCCTAGGCCAGGCCTGACATTGCAGAGTAGGTCGCATGTTGGGCAGGGTTCTGATGTAAAATACCGCCAACCAAGCTAGTAAGCATCCACTACTGGGCAGGGGTCTGTGGGTCTTAGGTATGCTGCAATGGGCGTTAGGTGTCCTTATCCATGGCCTGGTGACTAGCATTGTAACTGGTAGTGCACTGCATAATGCGTAGGCCTGTTCCCTGTGTGTGTGTGTGTGTCATGTACGCCAACAGTGGTGTTGTTGATGCCATTGACCAGGTGTATCCTTTGTCACTCCTTCCACCGTTTTGTTTTGTCACCCTGTCCTTATGTGCATTAGCATCATCTGACGGAGGAGCTGAGGCACCAGCTACAGAGGGAGCTACATCCCACAGGACCCAGGATGCCGAATCCACCGATGGTGAGGGCACCAGTGGGACGGAGGGTGAGGGGAGCACCACGGCGGAGACAGGAGGGGATAGTTCGGACACGGATTCCTCCTCCGATGGACGCTCCCTGGTGGTGGTGGACACCTCTGTGACCACCCCAGCTACAGGTACAGCCGCCACCCCTGTACCAGCACTGCCCTCCCAGCAGCCCCTCAGTGAGTTTCCCCTGTTCGCTCACCCTGGAGGGTGAGCATCTCCTTCGTCCAGGCACCTCCGGCCCTGCCCCAGTTAGCCCTGCTGCCCTGAGTGAGGAGGCCATTGACCTCCTGCGATCCATCTCTGTTGGGCAGCCCAACTGTAACAATGAAATGCATTCCTGGAGGGCATTCACACTGGCATGGCCCAACATAGATCAATCCAGGCTCTGGCCTCCTCTCTGACGGCAGCCATTGTCCCTGTTTCTAGCCTCCCCCCTCCAACTTCCTCTACCCAATCCCAATCCCCTCAACCCCAACCTATCCCAAGCACACAGGGAGACGAACATGCACCCAGGACAACACACAACAGTGGACATGGCAAACACAAGCATCACACTTCATCCCACAGGCACTCACACAAACACTATACAGATACAGACATACCAACATCCACTGTCTCCACTGTGGCCCTCTCCTCCTCGTCGTCCATCTCCCTCCCAGTTGCGTCTCCACTCACACCTGCATGCACTACATCCTCATCCACTACCCCCACCACCAGCACACCTAACAGCACATGCCCCTCACTGGCAGTCACCACCCCCACTTCCATGCACACGTCCCCTGTGTCCTCTCCCACTGTGTATGTGCCCCCTCCTCCCAAAGTACACAAACGCAAGCACTCAGACACCCAACAGCCATCCATCTCACAACAGCATCCAGCCCATGCACCTGCACCCAAACACAGCAGACTGACACCTCCTACAACCACTCCCTCTTCCTCCGCTCCCAAACCATCTCCCTCTTCCCACCCTAATGTCCCTAAGAATCTTTTCCTCGCCAACATCTCCTCTTCCTTAGCCCTCCCCCGTCCCTCATGTCAGGCCAGGGTGGTCAAAACCAAGGCACGCACCTCAGCCACCCAGTCCAGGGGCACAGTAGTTTCCACAGCTACACCAGGTGGTAGAGGATCCTGGGCACCAGGCAGCCACACTGATAGGGTGCCTGCACCAACTGCTGCAAGGAAGAACATGGAGGCACCCCCAGCTGGTAAAAGGAAGGGCAAAGAGCAATCCCCGGCTGCTGAAAGTAAGGGTAAGGAACAGCCCCCAGCTGCTGCCAAAAGGAGCAAGGAGCCATCCCCAGTTGCTGGCAGGAAGGGCAAGGGGCCTGTACCAGAAGGCAAAAAGGACGAGAGGCCTGGCGCTGGGACTCATTCGGAGCCCCCACCACCAACCATGGTGGTTCAGCGGTCCGAGGCTGCAGGGGAAGGGCTGGAGCCCCCCACCACCACTGCTAGCACCGCCACCAGCACCACTGCCAGCAGTAGCAGACCCAGTGAGCAGCCGTCCGAGGCTGCAGGGGAAGGCGCCTCCCCCTACCACTGCCAGCACCGCCACCAGCACCACTGCCAGCAGCAGCAGCCCCAGCGGGCAGCCGTCCAAGGCTACAGGGGAATTGCTGGAGCCTCCCACCACCACTGCCAGCAGCAGCACCACCACTGCCACCACTGAGCAGGATGAAGCTCACTGGGCACAATGCCCCCTCCAGAACCAGTGGAGAAGCCATCCACTCACCTCATCCTTCCCAGGATGAAGCTCACTGGGCACAATGCCCCCTCCAGAACCAGTGGGCAAATCACCCACTTGAGAGACTGTGGCCTTGTGCTCCCCAGGAAGAAGCAGTGGGCAAATCACCCATTTGAGAGACTATGGCCTTGCACTCCCCAGGACCGAGCACAGGGCATGTTACCCCCTCCGGAGCCAGTGAGCAACTCACCCAATTGAGAGACTGTGGCCTTGCACTCCCCAGGACCGAGCACAGGGCACGTTGCCCCCTCCAGGACCAGTGGTGTTGTACCATCTTCAGGCTGAGGTGCCCTCCCCATTCCCCGTCCCCCTGAGGTGCCTGTCTCTTTTCGACCTGATGCCCCTGCAGTGTTCTCTCCGTGTTGTTGCAGGAGTGAGGTTGGGCCATGGACTTTGTGATGTGGCCCTGTGGCCCACAGACATTGAGGACTGGGCATTGTAAATATGTATATACTTTTTTTTATTTCGATGCACGTATTTAGACTATTTTATCTCATTACACTCACCATATTCAATTCATTTTGCATTATTCCTGAGGGGTACGGGGTGAACATGTAATGTTACTGCATCTGCTTGTGTGTATGGTGTTGGGGGTGGGGGTGTTGCATGTTGCGTGTGTGTGTCACTCTCTTTTTCATCCCCCCATGTGCTAGGCAGCAGTACTCACTGTGGTCGTCTTCGCTGGCGTTGATGTTTGTAATGGAGCAGAAGGTAGATGAGCATGGGGAAGAAATGCAATTTGGGCTCCATGGTGGTGTGGTTCTTCCTTGAGTCTCCAGAGGTGAGTCGTTTCCCTTCTGTGCATTTTTTCCGCCAGGCTTTTGATGTCGTTGGTACCAACCCGGAAAAGGTGGCGGATAGGTGTGTCATATTACTGTGGACAGTAAATTGTCTTCCGCCTGGCTGTTGGCGGTTATCGCTGTGGTGCCTGTTGGTTTCGCCCTGGCGGTCGGTGTGTGAAAGTGGCTGTCTGTCCGAGCGATTTCCGCCATGGTCATAATTTCATATTTATTACCGCGGGCCTGTTGTCGGTATTACCGCCGCTTTATCACCGACCGCCAGGGTTGTAATGAGGGTCTTAATGTATCTTGGAGGGTATTTATAAACAACTCTCCCTCTGTGAAGAAGAGTTTGAAGACCTGTCCAACTGCACCTTCTGCCCTTGATAGCTTGAGATTTTCAGGGCTGTTGACAGCATCATAACACTACTTGCTCCATCCAGCAGCAGAGCTCTGTGAAGAGTCCATCACTTCCACTCCATTCTGAAATGCTTGTAATTGCTTTAGCTGAGGGTCACTCTTCAGTATACTCTGTGGCCCTTCAGGCAGGTTACATTGCAAAGCACTGATGTTTCTAGCAGGAGTTTCAGTGTCCCCTTTGAGAGATACCCACCACAGGATCAGTTTACAGAGGTTCAGAGCGCGATCCCTTTCCATCAGTGTCCCCAGCAAGACAACCTCTACTGTCCACAGAGGGACACTAGCCCTGTAGACAAACATCCAACACAATCCAAGAAAGTACAACTCCAGAACGTCCTGCCACCCCAGACCAGGGTTTATCCCCACAAGGTCTAACCTTCAGTTTCTTTTGCAACTTCCTTTTCGTCTCAGAGGCTTTCCCTTGTGCAGAGGTTTAAAAGTGGAGGTGGAGAGTTCTAGAAGGTGAATATCTCTGCCTAATACAGAAATAACACATCATTCCCCTACCCCTCACAGATACTTACTTTCTAAAAACAGCCTCCTGGATGGTCTATCCCGTTGCACAGCAAGTTTCTTTTAAGGATGCCAGAATCAGCCCTTTCTTGGCAACAGCTCTCTTTTGAATTCTATGTTGTCCCATAACTAATACTAAAAACTGGTTTCTTCCCTCTAAGGCCTCAAAAGGATGGCCCTAGTGTGAGTGTTATATGTAGTTTGCCTGCCCCCTTGTCTGTGTGTGTAGGACATGTGCAGGTTTGAAAGTAAGGAGACAGTTAATCAGCCAATTCAGATTTCTCCCCACCCTTCCTCTCCTATGAGAAAGATTAAACTCCTGCAAATAGGTATAGTCTCAGGGGAGGGTTTGAGAGTAAGGCCAGCAGAACAGTTAACTTTGCGTAACAGATTAGTTCAAATAGCAATTTTGTTAACGTTTGAGTCCAGAAAATACTCTATTAACAGAATGTTGGAAAATGGGTTATTTGTAAGGGCAGGTAAGTACCTGCACTTAGCAGTAGGCCACTAACCGCCACTTAGGGCCAGTTAGGGCTCAGTAAATTAAACCTAGCTCAACCCTTGGCAGCTTGGCAACGAGCAACAAAGCTTAACTTAGGAGACAGAGTGTAAAGCATTCAAATATTACAAAACAGTAATTAAATAAAACACAGGAAACAGTTTAAAAATCCAAAATCAATTCATAAAAATAGATTATATTTTTATCTTTAAAATGACACAAAAACGAATAAAATTGGACAAGTGTAAAGCATTTTAAAAAATCACAAAACAGTAAATAAGTAAAACACAAAACACAATAAAAATCCAACACCAATTTATAAAAATGGATTATATTTTTATCTTTAAAATGTCACCTAAACGATTAAAATCGGATAAGTGGAACCGGTGAGATCAATTTTTAAAGGATTGATGCTTTTTACGGCTTAGAAACAAATAGCACCAATCTGGTCGCACCTCGACCGTGGCAAAGTCAACATTTGAGGCCGACCGCAATGGAGCCCTGCTTGGCTACAGCTCACGGAAGGCCTCAGTCAAAAGTTTACCTTCAGACTTAGTCATTTTCTTTACGATTTTCTTCTGCGGGACCAAGTCACCAGTCCAATCCGACCGCCTGGAACTCTTCCTCGAATACGCATCGCGGTAGCCCTCAATGGAGATTTTTACCTTCGGACGTAGTCATTTTTTTAATATGAAATTCCTTCGACCGGGGCAAAACTGAATCTACGTTCGGACGTAGTCACTTTTTCAGAGATTTTCTTCACCGGGATGAACCTGCAAGTCAGGCCGGGTCGCGTTTGTAGCAAGCCGGCAAGAGTTGCTGCAGCAGGTCGGTCCCTTTATGAAGCTTTTTTCAAAAAGTTCTCCAAAGTTCTCCAAACCTCTGGATCTTCTTCCAGCTGTTCCTTTAAGGTTCTTTTGAGGTCCACAGCTCACCCCAAGGTTCCAGAAGCTCTGAGATGCTCCTTGAGGGTGTGGACTACAACTCCCAGAATGCACCTTGCGTGAACTCCTTTTTGGCCACTGGACAGTGGCCAGCTGGTCAGTTTCTTCAGGAGTTTGTGCAGGGGACTCTGATTAGCAATTTTTCACCTGTAGCAAACAGGGAGTCCCTCCTTGAACCAGTTGAAGCCAGGCAAAGTCCTTCTTGTGGTGAAGCCCAAGTGTGCAACTGGTGCAGTCCTCAAGAGTGCAGTGTCCAGGTGCAAGTCAGGGTTCCAGCAGGGCAGTCCTTCTTCTTCTGTAGTTCTTCCTTGTTGGAATCTGGTAGGGATCTGAGGTGTGGGTGCAGGTCTGCCAGTTTTATCCTTGCTCCTGGGTGAAAAACAGGGGGGGCCTGGGTCTCCAATCAGGTGCAGGGTCCTTCCCCCTGTGATGACCACTTCCTGGGCAGTGTGGCAAAAATGTATCCCAGGGAGCAACATTCCTCAAAAATCCATCATGGCTGAAACTAATTTTTGGAGGTTACGACTGGCTGAGCCCACTCACTGGTGTGGCTAAAAATCTTAAACAAAACCTTCTCCTGCCCTCTCCTAAGATAATCAGGGGGGCACCTATTTGTTTGGGTTTGCAGGATGTGAGGGAGCTGCTGGGTTGCTCCAAGTGTCCTTCCCTGCCTTTGAAATCCTGTTGGCAGCCCTCCCCCTTCCTGCCTCTCCATCTGCTGAGGGACGATCTCCTCCCCCAGGCACATCTCTTTGTATTGAGCCAGGCCACTTTACACCTCATCAAGGCAGCCCGGCCAAGCTGCCAGAGGCTGGCCAATCAGAGCAAAGCAGCAAAAACACTGCAGGGCTGAAGTTGGCAACTTTTCAGGTAAAGTTTAAAACTCTTTACCTGAACAAGTTATATTAATTCCAACAACAGGAAGCTGTGGGATTTATTATAACAATTAATTTGTTACCAAACTTGAGGTATCTTTTACTTAAGGGGACTTTTAAAATTAAAATAAAGTCTCCCCATTCTAGCCTATGGAGGCCATTCACTATAATGAGCGAAAAACAAATGTGGCTGTTTTACCTCACCAGGGCTTATAAAACTATTTTATAGGGCATGCCTTAGGGGTGACTTATATGTTAAAATAAGGTAGTTTAAGACTTTGGAAGTACTTTTAATTCCAGAGACGAATTTGCATGTAACTTTAATATAAAGGCAGCCAGTAAGGCAGGCCTGCCTTTTAAAATGATGCTGGGCACCTCAGCAGTGCACCTATGGGGGTGCCATCTATGCGGAGGTCCCTAAACCTACATGCCCTACCATATACTAGGGACGGATAGGTAGGTTGCCCAATTATAATTAGCCTAATTTGCATACTCATTGTATACAGAGAACAGGCCCTGGGACTGGTTAGCAGTATCCAGGGCACCCTTAGAGTCAGGAAAACACCATTAAAAAGTGAAAAATGAGGGCAAAAAGTCAGGGGCCTCTGTAATCCGCCCTGTCTTCCCACACAAAAGTACCCAAAGGAATGCAAATACAGAAAATGTATATTGTATTCACACTCAGGATCTCTACAAACTCAGGGGAAATGATTTAGGGGGTCATTCTGACCCTGGCCGGCTGGGACAGCCAGAATACCGCTGCGCGGTCAAAAGACCGCCGCGGGTATTCTGGGTTTCCCGCTGGGCTGGCGGGCGACCGCCAGAAGGCCGCCCGCCAGCCCAGCGGGAAACACCCTTCCATGAGGATGCCGGCTCCGAATGGAGCCGGTGGAGTGGAAGGGGTGCGACGGGTGCAGTTGCACCCGTCGCGATTTTCAGTGTCTGCATGGCAGACACTGAAAATCTTTGTGGGGCCCTCTTACGGGGGCCCCTGCAGTGCCCATGGCATTGGCATGGGCACTGCAGGGGCCCCCAGGGGCCCCATGACACCCCATACCGCCATTCTCTTCCTGGCGGCCAAAACCGCCAGGAACAGGATGGCGGTATGGGGCTCGGAATCCCCATGGCGGCGCAGCAAGCTGCGCCGCCATGGAGGATTCCCCAGGGCAGCGGGAAACCGGCGGTACACCGCCGGTTTACCGTTTCTGACCGCGGTTGTACCGCCGCGGTCAGAATGCCCATGGGAGCACTGCAAGCCTGTTGGCGGTGCTCCCGCGGTCGTTGGCCCTGGCGGATTTTACCGCCAGGGTCAGAATGACCCCCTTAATGTCACATTTCAATGCTGATCCATATTAGAAATGTGATCTCTGGTTGGCGGTCAGTTTGCACTCTGTGCAAGCAGGGACCCTCATTCTAGTCAGGACAATGAAGGTAGGCACTCAAGATAACCCCTCCTCACCCCCTTGGTAGCTTGGCACAAGCAGTCAGGCTTATCTCAAAGGCAATGTGTAAAGTATATGTACCAACACACACAGTAATAAAGGGACAACACGACAAAATGGACACCACACCAGTTTAGAAAAATAGGCAATATTTATCTAAATGAAACAAGATAAAAAGAACAAAATCCAACATACATAAGTCAAGATATAAATTTTTTAAATAAAAAAGAGTCTTACTCCATAGAAAAAGATTGTTTCAAATAAAAAGAGTCTTACTCCTTAGAAAACAATAGAAATTTTGTTTTCTACACAAAGTACCTGGTTTGCGTAAAAAAAAAAGCCACACGGGCAAGCGTGGAGCGGAAGAGTCAGCAATGCGTAAATTCCTTGTTCACAAGTCAGGTTGTGCGTCATTTCATCTGTGGTCGGGTAGGTGGTGCATCATTTTTCTATCCCGCAATAGAGCAATGCATTGATTCCCATATAGGGCACCTCGGATCCGTGTAGGTTCACGATCACTTCGACGCCCAGTGACGATGCGTGTGACATCCAGCAGCATGGTGATGGACAACCACGTTGTGTGAGGTTTTCAGCAGCCGCAAGCCTGTGTTGCACCATTTCTCCAGCGGCCATGTGGGTGATGCATTGATTTCCCAGCCGCGATGAAGGTGGTGCGTTGAAACTTTCCCCACACGGCTCCCTGTGTTTGTATTTCTGCCCTTGTTCTACCAGTTTCATTTCAAGGGCCAAGGGACTGGACAGGAAACCACTTGGCTGGGCAGGAGTCTCAGCAGAGAGTCCAGAGGCTTCAAAACAGGAGGCAAGCTCAGTCCAAGCCCTTGGAGACACTTCACAAGCCAGAATATACCACAAAGCCCAGTTTTTGTCCTCTTTCAGGCAGAAGCAGCAACTGCAGGCCAACCCAACACAGCACAGTCACAGGCAATGGGGCAGTACTCCTCCTCCAGCTCTTCCCTTTGGTAGAGGTCCCTCTTGGTTCCAGACGTAATCTTCTCAACTAAAGCAGTTTTGTAGGGACCTTGCCTGCCCAATCAAGAGCTCCGCCAGGATAGAGGAGCTGCAAAAGACATTGAGGGCCTGGGTGGCAGCTAAGGAGGCTGAGGGACACACAAAAGAGGAGAATGTGGGTGAGGAGGTGCAGAGTAATCTGGGTGGTGCAGTGGATGTACCTGTTCTGCCTGGGGGGAAGGGCTCCAGGGCAGGTAACAGTGTGTCATCCAAAGGTCTGACTCCTGAGGAGTTGTAAGACAGACAGGCAGAGACGGTGCACCAGTTTGATTTAGAGAAGCTTAAGATGGAGCTGGAACAGAGGAGGTTGGCCATAGAGTAGAAAAGATGCTTTTGGCTCATGAGCTCAGTTTAAGGGAACTGGATCAAAGGAGACAGCCTAGCAGAGATGGTGGCAACAGTACCTCTGTGCAGCCTGAGAGGAGGGTGCAAATTCCTAAAGACCTGGTGAAGGATTACAAAAGGGAGGATGACATCTATCTGTGGATCAAGGGGTATGAGTCTGCTCTCCATATGAACATGGTCTCTAGAGCACATTGGGGGGTGGGTCTGTGGAAGCTCTTCGAGGTATAGGAGAGGGACACTCTGACATCTTTAGGGGATCATCAGGGACCCACTTACTCTATAATGAAGGATGCCCTACTCACAAGATATAGGCCCTCATTTTTAACACGGCGGGATTTCCCGTAAATTGGGCAGTGACATGTGCGATGGGGGCCTGCACGGGGGCCCCTGCACTGCCCATGAAAAGTGCAGAGGCACACCCATATGAAACATTATCCGCAGGATAGCACAGCTACCCTGGTGGATGGTGTTTCATCCCACTGCTAGGCTGCCTGGCGGCAGGAGCATGGCGGTGGGTGATGGCTGCCGCTGGCGGGCGTCAACCATTTCATTATTTGCCGGTTCGGCCCTTTAGGTTAGTAATGACTGCCATAGTCTCACCCCTGAGCAGTACAAGAACAAGTTTAGGAATCCCAAACCTGGTTAGAATGTGTTGACCATTTTCAGAGGTCACTGGATGGTTGGGTGAAGGGCAGTAAGGTGACAACTTATGAGGGGCTGTACAATTTGATTGCATGGGAGCACTTGAATAGTCTTTGTTTTCCAGAGTTGTGCCAGCACCTAATTGACAGCAAGCTGACTGATCCCAGGAAACTCACTTAGGAAGCAGACCGGTGGTAAAGCACAAAGGTCCAGAAGAGGAATGGTGGAGACTCTGCCGAGGGTGGGCAGGGTCACCACCAGAAGAATTGGAGGGTAAGGGTAACCAGGGGGAGTTCTCTAAGGGGTCCCAACCTAGTTCCCCGAATAAAGATTTCCATCCCCCAGTTGAAAAGAAACCCTGGGTCTCTACAGGGAAACCTACAGAGAGGGGTCCCCACAAGTGCTATGCATGTGCTCAGGTGAGTCACATGAGTGGGGAACCCAAATGTCCCGAGGGGACATAAGCACCCACTGGTGCTCAGTCACAGGGTTTGGCCAGTGTAGCTCTTGTGGAGGAGTTGGTTACAGGTGGATGGGAGCCAGCTGAGATGATCCTTGACTCACTAAGAGATGGTAAGATGCTCCAGAAGACCCTCATGCCTCAGAACACTAAGAAGTACAGGCAGTGGGTGACCATCAATGGGCAGAGAGTGGAGGCTCTGAGAGACACAGGAGCCAGTGTGACTACTGTGAGAAGTCACCTGGTGTCTGAAGAGCAGGTAGTTCTCCATGCACTTCACCAAGTAGTTGCGGTAGACAACTCAGACTTCCTGTGCAGAGTGGCTCAGGTTCCCTTCGAATGGGGGGAGGGGTCTCAGTGCCTTGAGAGTAGCTGTGAGTACAACCATGTTTGTAGATAGTCTGCTTGGCAATGACCTGGAGGATTCCCCTTGGAAGGAGGTGGAACACAGGTCTCACCTGGAGATGTTGGGTCTGCCTCGAAGGGTGTGTGTGTCCACCCGGTCCATGGCAGCCCATCAGGGTAATCAGGAGGCCCTGGAGACTGAAAGAGTGGCCGAGGTGTCTGCCAGAAGGAGGAAGGACAAGGGTCATGGGAAACCCACCCCAGACGTTCCCACGGTCCGGGAGGAGGCTGAATCTGAGGGAGACGCCCCAAAGCCTACGTAGAAAAAGGTAGCTGAACTGGGGGAGGTACCCGAGGTGACTCAGAGGCAGCAGGAAGGGGGACCCACCAGGGAAGCATTCTGTGAGGCACAGAAAACATGCCCTACTCTAGAAGGTTTGCGGCAGCAGGCTGCAGACCAGGTATCTAACAATAAGTATGATTCATACTTGATTTATTGGGAGGATGGCCTCCTATATAGTGAGCTAAAGGTTGCTGAGCCTGGGGCAGCCCGTGTTCTTGTCTACCTCAGTGCTTCAGAGCCTCCCTACTGGGTCTGGCTCATGATGTGCCTTTAGCAGGACATTTGGGACAGGACAAGACCTTTGAACAGCTTGACACCCACTTTTATTTGTCACAAATGTGCAGGCACTCTGATGCACATTGTAGGTCTTGCCAGACTTGTCAGGCAAGTGGCAAGAGTGGTGGGAAATGTAAGGCTCCCCTCCAACCTTTTCTTGTAGTCAGCACCCAGTTTGAAAGGGTTGGTATTGACATTGTGGGTCCTATGGATCCCAACAAAGCCATGGGCAACACGTTTATCCCGGTCTTGGTGGACCATTCCACCCAGTACCCAGAAGCTATATCTCTGAGGTCAATCACATCCCCTGTGGTGGGACGTGCATTGATGGGGGTTTTTTATCTGCATTGGTTTCCCCAAGGAGGTGGTATCTGACAGGGGTACCAACTTCATATCCACATACAAGAGGTCTCTGTGGAAGGAGTGTGGGTGACCTACAAGTTCTCCACTCCTTCCTACCCCCAAGGAAATGGTCTGGTTGAGAGATTCAACCGCACCTTGAAAGGCAAAATTATGGGTCTGTCAGAGCCCTTCAGGCGTAAGTGGGACTTGCTCTTGGCATGCCTTCTGTTTGCTTATAGGGATGTGCCACAAAAGCGACTTGGTTTTAGCGCTTTTGAATTGTTGTATGGACACTGTGAGAAAAAAGGGCTGATTGCAGAGGCCCCCTAACTTTTTGCTCCCATTTTCCACTTTTGGCTGGTGTTTTCCTGACTCTGATGGTGCCCTGGGTACTGCTAACCAGTCCCAGGGCATGTGCTCTGTGTAAAATCAATATGCAAATTAGGCTCATTATAATTGGCTACGTCAACCTACCTATAATTCCTAGTATATGGTAGGGCATGTAGGTTTAGGGACCCCAGCATAGGTAGTGCACCCATAGGTGCACTGCTGAGGTGCCCAGTTTTATTTTAAAGACAGGCCTGCTTTGCTGGCTGCTTTTAAATTAAAGTTATATGCAAATTCGACTTTGGAATTAAAAGTAGTTCCAAAGTCTTAAACTACCTTATTTTTACATATAAGTCACCCCTAAGGTGTGCCCTATGTGACCCTATGACTGGGTGCCATGTAACTATAAGCAGGGACCTTATAAAAATAGTTTTATAAGCCCTGGTGAGGTAAAAACAGCCAAATTCGTTTTTCCCTCATTGTAGTGAATGGCCTTCATAGGCGAGAATCGGGAGACTTTATTTTTATTTTAAAAGTCCCCTTAAGTGACAGAAACAAAGAGTTTGGTATCAAATTAATTGTTAGAATAAATCCCACAACTTCCTACCTGAAAAGTTGCCAACTTCAGCTCTGCATTGTTTTTGCTGCTGTGCTGTGATTGGCCAGGCTGCCTTGATGAGGTGTGAAGTGGCCTGGCTTCACACAAAAAGATGTGCCTGTGGAAGGGG
This sequence comes from Pleurodeles waltl, assembly GCF_031143425.1. Lineage (NCBI taxonomy): Eukaryota > Metazoa > Chordata > Amphibia > Caudata > Salamandridae > Pleurodeles > Pleurodeles waltl. The sequence goes on from NC_090440.1 coordinate 840,987,862, forward strand.
ATCTCCTCTCAGCAGATGGTGTGGCAGGAAGGGGGAGGGCTGCCAAACTGGTCTTCAAAGGCAGAGAAGAACATTTAGAGCAACCCAGCAACACCCCCACATCCTGCAACCCCAGACAACTAGGTGCCCCCTTGATTAGATTAGGAGAGGGCAGGAGAGGGGTGCGTTTATGATTTTTAGCCACACCAGTGGGTGGGCTCAGCCAGATGTAACCTCCAAAAATCACTTTCAGCCATGATGGATTTTTGAGGAATGTTGCCTCCTGGGATTGATTTTTGTCACACTTCCCAGGAAGTGGTGATCACAGGGGGAAGGACCCTGCCCCTGATTGGAGAACCCAGACCCCCCTGTTTTCACCCAGGAGCAAGGATAAAACTGGCAGACCTGCACCCACACCTCAGATCCCTATCAGATTCCAGCAAGGAAGAACTACAGGAGAAGAAGGACTGCCCTGCTGGACCCCTGACCTGCACCTGCACCTGGACACTGCACTATGGAGGACTGCACCAGCTGCACACTTGGGCTTCACTACTAAAATGACTTTGCCTGTCTTCTACTGCTTCAAGAAGGGAATCCCTGTTTGCTACAGGTACAAAGGAGCTGCCCAGAGTCCCCTGCATCAAGTCCTGCAAGCAGAGCCCAACTTACCAGCGTCCAGTGGCCATTTGAGGATTCCGACCAGGCGCATTCTGGGAATTGTCGTCCCAAATCCCAAGGAGCAACTCAGAGCTTCTGGAACCTTGGTTCAAGTTGTGGACACTTCTAGGACACAAAAAGGACCTCTGGAAGAAGATCCAGAAGTTTGGAGATGTTTGGAGCAACTCCATAAATTGAAGAGGTGCATTGTGGGAGTTGTAGTCCCAGACCCCAAGAGGCATACCAGAGCCTCTGAACCCTAGGCTGGTGCTGTGGACCACTTTCCTGAATCAAACACTTCTGAAAGTAAGTGTGACAGTGTTACCTCGTGGGTGGCCTGAACTCTGGACTTTGTTCCTTTCCAGTACAACCTTTTTTAACCATTTGAGCGCTAGTTGCCTCTATGCGCTAGAAAGCATTAATTCTTTAAAAATTCATACCTCCGGTTCCCCTTATCCGATTTTATTCGTTTTTGTGTCATTTTAAAGATAAAAATATAATCTATTTTTATAAATTGATTTTGGATTTTTAAACTGTTTCCTGCATTTTATTTAATTACTGTTTTGTAATATTTTAATGCTTTACACTCTGTCTCCTAAGTTAAGCCTTGTCGCTCGTTGCCAAGCTACCAAGGGTTGAGCTGGGTTTAAATTATTGAGACCTAACTGGACCTAAGTGGAGGTTAGTGGCCTTTTGCTAAGTGTAGGTACTTACCTGCCCTTACCAATGACCCATTTTCCAACAGACACTGTTAGAAATGGGGTTTCTGGTTAGCTAGGGTGTGCACCTACGCCAGGCAGAACCCACGCACTCTAGTCAGGGCAAAGGAGTTGCACTCCCAAGATAACCACTACTCACCCCCTTGGTAGCTTGGCACAAGCGGTCAGGCCTATCCCAGAGGCAATGTGTAAAGTGTTTGCTCAACACACACAACACACGTAACACACTGTCCCCACCACAAAGGAAACACAACACCAAGTTATATAACAATAAATTGTGTTGTACACAACATCATTCGACCAAACACAACATGTCATTAATACCCTGCTACCCAAGCAATTGTCAGAACGTTACATGGTACTGTTACCCTGTAGAAATCAGCAGTTGTCACATATAACTTTCAGGTTACTCATTATTCTGCAATGAGCAGTAGTCAGGAAAACATTACTACAATAATGCACATGTCACAAGATCCTCATAAATGCCCATACCAGGAACATTAGGAAACACCTGGCAAGTCAGAAAAACAGGTTAGCATAACATTTCCAGAACGACCCTAGAAGAAGTATCAGAAAAATACATGGCCAGTCATGAGCAGAAAACATATCAGCCTAAATACCCAAAAATGAACAGTTTTCCACTAAAAGTACCTGTCTAACTGATGAAGGCACCTTGAGTGCCATGAAGGAAAGGGGGCCCCAGCACTCCTCGATACTAAAATGGGGTGCTTGGTGATAGGGGGAGGGGGAGGCGGCACGCACCCCCTCTGTTCTGGTATCGGGGACCCTCCTGGGGGCCCACACCCAAACCAGGCACCTGCAGTCTTTGTGGACCCCATGGGCCACGCCCGGCCCTCCCAGGAGGGGCAGAGCCCAAACGGCGAGAAGGGTCAAGCGGCACGGGGGCCTCCTTCCCACCTGCAAATCTCAACAAAAATAAGGGCCCAGTGGGTGGGGGCTTCCAAAGAGGCTTCCTCCCCGCCCGTCCTTCCACACTCCCAAGATAACCCCTACTCACCCCCTTGGCAGCTTGGCACAAGCGGTCAGGCCTATCCCAGAGGCAACGTGTAAACACACGTAACACACTGTCCCCACCACAAAGGAAACACAACACCAAGTTATATAACAATAAATTGTGTTGTACACAACATCATTCGACCAAACACAACATGTCATTAATACCCTGCTACCCAAGCAATTGTCAGAACGTTACATGGTACTGTTACCCTGCAGAAATCAGCAGTAGTCACATATAACTTTCAGGTTACTCATTATTCTGCAATGAGCAGTAGTCAGGAAAACATTACTACAATAATGCACATGTCACAAGATCCTCATAAATGCCCATACCAGGAACATTAGAAAACACCTGGCAAGTCAGAAAAACAGGTTAGCATAACATTTCCAGAACGACCCTAGAAGAAGTATCAGAAAAATACATGGCCAGTCATGAGCAGAAAACATATCAGCCTAAATACCCCAAAATGAACACTTTTCCACTAAAAGTACCTGTCTAACTGATGAAGGCACCTTGAGTGCCATGAAGGAAAGGGGGCCCCAGCACTCCTCTATACTAAAATGGGGTGCTTGGTGATTGGGGGAGGGGGAGGCGGCACGCACCCCTTCTGTTCTGGTATCGGGGACCCTCCTGGGGGCCCACACCCAAACCAGGCACCTGCAGACTTTGTGGACCCCCTGAGCCACGCCCGGCCCTCCCAGGAGGGGCAGAGCCCAAACGGCGAGAAGGGTCAAGCGGCACGGGGCCTCCTTCCCACCTGCAAATCTCAACAAAAATAAGGGCTCAGTGGGTGGGGGCTTCCAAAGAGGCTTCCTCCCCGCCCGTCCTTCCACACAGAATGAGGGCCCGTGGAGAGGGGAGCCTCCGGTAAGGCTTCCTCCCTGCCCGACCGCAGCACGAGGATAAGAGTCTGGTGGGGCGGGGAGCCTTCGATGAGGCTTCCTCCCCACCTGTCTCCTAACACGGACTTGCCCGCTACCGATCCTGTGTGCGAGTCAGCTGCAGCCCACCCGGGCTGCAGCAGAGATCAGGCTGAAGTCAGGGCCTGTTGGTGCCCTGGGGGCACTCTTCGGAGCGTGCTTTGCTCAGGGGGTACCGTTAGGAGCGTGCTCGCTCCACTCTTCACTATTAGGTGCCCCGGGGGCACAGAACTCAGCAAGATTTTGGGCACGCTCAGGCTCTCCACACCCCCAGATCACAAGGGTGATTTCAGCAATCGTATTAAGTGCTCTCCAGGCCCTAAAGACAATAAAACAAAATGCTTTCACAATACGGGAGCCCTACAAAACCTGGTGCTCTCAAGGCACCCAAGCAGCCAGTAGAGTGCTTCTTCCTGCGCTTATATGCAGATGAAAGCACTTTTCAAGGTGGTCTACAATATTAATGAAGCGCTCTCCAGGCACCACGGTAGGTGATGGCAGGGGTCAGAGGCCACAGCGCCGAGCCCCTGGTGGACACACAGATGGAGCACAGGGCAACTGGGCCCAGCAGCAGGCCAGCACAAAGGGTTGCAGTCAGTGGCAGTTCCTCCAAGTGACCAAGCATGTCACAGGTCAGCACAGCAGCAGCAGTCCAAGGCAGTTCCTGATGAGTCACTCCAGTAGCATTCTGGGTCCAGTTACAAGCATGTTCAAGTGTTCAGAGTGTCTCATTTTCATGGGGAAAACCCCCAGTTACAGCTGGTTCTAGGAGTGTCCCCTCTCTCCTCTAGCGTAGACTCCAGACATCAGTTGGGGGTAAACGAGCCCTTTGTGTAAGGCCAGGGCACAGCCTTTACAGATGCAAGTGTGTCCTGCCTTACCTTCTCTCAGCCCAGGAAGACCATTCAATGTGTAGATGCACCTCTGTGATATCTCCACCCTCCCAGTGCACAGGCTGTCTGAAAAGTATGCACAAAGCCCAACTGTCACTCTGCCCAGACATGGATAGGAGTCAAGCTGCAAAACACCAGATTCATAAGCTCAGAGAAATGCTTACTTTCTAGATGTGGCATTTCTGTAATGATAATAAAAAATCCACCTACACCAGTAAGCAGCATTTCTCTCTACCAACACAACCATACCAAACCTGCCTACGCTACCCCTCATAAATCAGACAGTACCCACTAGACATAAGGCAGGGCATTTCCAATGCAATCCTATGAGAAGGCAGTACTCACAGTAATGAGATACCAACTAGGATGTTTGTCACTACCAGGACAGGCCACGCAAGCAGGCACATGTCCTGGCCTCTACATACATAGCACCCTGCCCATAGGGCTACCTAGGGCTTACCTTAGGGGTGACTTGCATGTAGTAAAAAGGAAGTTCTGGGCCTAGCAAGTAAATTTAGATGCCAGGTCCCTGTGGCAGTAAACTACGCATGCAGGCCCTGATCTAGCAGGCCTGAGACAGGTGAAAGGCTACTTCTGTGGGTGGCGCAAGCAGTGCTGCAGGCCCACTAGTAACATTTAATTTACAGGCCTTGGGTAAAGGGATACCCCTGTACAAGGGACTTACAGGTAAATTAAATGTGTCAATTAGGTGTAAGCCAATCATACCAACTTTAGAAGGGAGAGCATCTGCACTTCAGCACTGATCAGCAGTGATGAAGTGCTTGGAGTCCTAGAGCCAACAACAAGAGGTCAGTGAAAATAGGAGGAAGGAAGCAAAAAGTCTGGGGATGAACCCGCAGAAAGGGCCAGGTCCAACAGGCTGTTTGTGAATTTCTTCTAGACAGTGACACAAAGGGAGCTGGCCTGTAGCCTGCATATCCTGATGAGCCATGTGGGCTAGAGTGGAGGGAGGAGTGGTCACTCACACCTGAAAGGGCCTGGCCTGGGCAAGACAGGATCTTGTGAACAACAGAGACTTTCCTTTGAAGTTTGCCTACTTCAAAGGCAGAAAGAGGTATAAGTAGTGGACCCAGAACCCCAAACTTTAGATCACTTCTGGAATCAAGAGAAACCTTTGCAAAGGAGAAGAGCTGAGGAGCTGAGGAGAAGTGCTGCCCCTGCCTTTGGCTGAGCTTTGTTGGCCATCCTGCAGTTGCTGCTTCTGCCTGTGAAAGGGGGCAAAGAATGGACTTTGTTGTGCATTCCTGCTTGAGAGGTATCTCCAAGGGCTTGGAGTAGAGCTTGCCACCTGTTTTGAAGCCTCAGGGTCAGCAAAGGCTTCACCATTCAGTTTTGAGTCTACATGCTGTAGACTCTAGCTTGTGGGATGGTGCCATTCCATTTCTTGGGTCCCTAGAAGTGAATTTCTGGTGAAATCCTGTGAAACGACACTGGACGACGCTGTGTGGCTTCTCTAAGGTCATCGCTGCACAGAACCCATGCCGCTGCCTGCACCTAAAGCCGTGGATTTCACAGAAGCGCGATGACCCCAATGTCTCCGCAGGCCTAGCATCGCTGCAGCACCTCATCCCGCATGACTTTGCTGAGATCGGAGTGTCATAACACCAATGTTTGTGACATCTGACTCTGTTGCTGCACCTGTGACCTGGTGACATGAGCTTGACCCCATGAGGTCGCCCCACAGTACTGTGACTTCACCGGACTTCGTCTCTGCTGTAAATAGCAAGGTTCCAACATCTCGCAACCGCCGCCGCCTCCCCTCTCCACTCTGCAGTAAGAACCCGATGCCTCTTCGCGACACCTCTGCTCCTCTGCCCTGCAGCACCAGAACCGGCACCGCTTCACATCCAGCGACACCTGCCTTCCCAACTCCGTGCACCGACCTGTTAATCTCACTTTTTGCTAAGGTACTGTACCTAGGGTCCGTGTGACTCCGTAAACAACATCAGTGGTGTCGCATTGTGGGAAACGACTCCGTCACAACACCGCTTAACATCAAATTACATTATTGGTGCATCTAGGCACTATTTTTGTGTTTTTAATGACTAAAGTCTTATTTTGAACTGTGTATTGTGGATTTTTAGCATATTTGTGCTTGTTTATTTAGATAAAATATTTACTATTTTTCTAAACCTGTCTTGTGTTAATTTTGTAGTGGTTCACTGTATTACTGTGTGTGTTGGTACAAATATTTTACACATTGATTCTGGGTTAAGCCTTTGAGCTCGTGCCAAGCTACCAAGAGGGTGAGCGGGGGTTAACCAGGTGTGTTTCACCCTTGCCCTGACTAGAGTGAGAGTCCTTGCTTGGACAAGGGGTAACCTGACTTGCCAACCAAAGACCCCATTCCTAACAGCAGAGGTTCCTCTTGGTTCCAGAAGTAATCTAAAAGTCAGGGGTTTTGGGTCCACCCCTTATACCCCTTTCTGTCTTTGAAGTAGGCAAACTTCAAAGGAAGGTCTCTGTTGTTTACCGAATCCTGCCTTGCCAAGCCAGGCCCCAGACACACACCAGGGAGTTAGAGACTGCATTGTGTGCGGGCTGGCACAACCCATTCAGGTGGAAGTGACCACTCCTCCCTTCACTTGAGTTCAGATGGCTCATCAGGATATGCAGACTACACCCCAGCTCCCTTTGTGTCACTGTCTAGAGGAGATTGACAAACACCCCAACTGTCAGTCTGACCCAGACAGGGAATCCACAAACAGGCAGAGTCACAGAATAGTTAAAGCAAGAAAATGCCTACTTTTTAAAAGTGGCATTTTCAAACTGACAATCTAAAAAGCACCTTCACTAACAGATGTATTTTTAAATTGTGAGTTCAGGGATCCCAAACTCCATGTGTCTATCTGCTCTCAAAAGGAACCTGCATGTTAAGACTATTTAAAGGCAGTCCCCATGTTAAGCTATGAGAGGGATAGGCCTTGCAACAGTGAAAACCGAATTTGGCAGTATTTCACTGTTAAGACATGTAAACCACATTAGTAAATCTCCCACCTTAAACATACACTGCACCCTGCCCATGGGCTACCTAGGGCCTACCTTAGAGGTATCTTACATGTATAAAAAGGGAAGGTTTGGGCCTGGCAAGTGGGTACACTTCGCACTTGTCGAATTGGCAATAATGAAACTGCAAACATAGACACTGCAGTGGCAGGTCAGAGCCATGTTTACAGGGCTACTCATGTGGGTGGCACAATCAGTGTTACAGGCACACTAGTAGCAATTGATTTACAGGCCCTAGGCACCTCTAGTGCACTTCACTAAGGACTTACTTGTTAATCAAATATGCCAATCATGGAAAAGCCAATTACACATACAATTTCACGTAGGGAGCACTTGCACTTTAGCACTGGTCAGCAGTGGTAAAGTGCCCGGAGTATCAAAAACAGCAAAAACAGAGTCCAGCACACAATCACAACCTGAGAAGCAGAGGCAAAAAGTGAGGGGAGACCACACCAAGGATGCCAGATCTAACAGCTAGAGTTATCTGAAGAAACTATAACTTGTGCTTGAAAGTAACTTTAGGCAAGGAGTTATAGGTTCTTAACATAACTAAAACTGTAAGTATAACCATAACTGTTGAAATTCTATGGTTTTGTATGGATGAAATGTCAACTTAAATATAATGTCCCTGTAACCTTTGTTTACTATATATATTCTCTAAAAAAACGAAGGTTACAGGGACATTATAGCTATGTTCAGATTTTACATATATAAACCATAGAAATTCATCAGCTATAGAGTTATCTCAAGTAACTATAACTTGTGCCCTTGTCTTATGAGCTCTTCCAACAGCAAATAAAAACACCAACAATGAGATTAGATTTATCACGATTTACAGCAATGGCAATAGAAGAATCTATAACAGATATCATAAACATTGGGATGTTTTAACCTTGGATCCTGATCTCAAAAGCCTGTTACCAGCTAAAACTAAAATAGCATAAAGAAAGGCACACACACATTACTTGCACATTATTTAGCCCTAGTTACACTATTAATTACAACCCCAGGAGTACTAAAACAAGCTGCCTTCTGTGACTACCTAAAGGGTTCTTCAAATGTGGAAACTGCATATGTTTTTCAACATGTATCTCATGTCAAGATATTTGTAGATGTAACCGGAGAGTATCAATTGTGTATTGCTCCACTCATCTATTGTAACACTTCCAACAGTAGCTATATAATGTTTGTGGTAAACAATACACTGGATCCACCATGTGCAAATCGAAAACTAGATAGAAGGAGCATCTCGGGCTATTAAGAATTTAGACAAGTGCCCAATGGCGATACATTTCAGGTCATCAAACTCACTTGCTCAACTAGAGGATATACAATTAATTGGTATGAAGGAAGTAAACAAACACAGGAGTGGTGGAGATTTAGAAAAGAAGAAAAAAGGCAAGAAAACATTTTTTAATCAATAAATTTAAAATGGTTTAATGATGTTTTTGTTCTGAAAAGTAGATGAAAGCCCACACAGAGTAGACGCAATTTCCTATAACGATTAATAGGCTCAGTTCAAGGTTCGAGACTTACTTGGGCTATTCAGAAATATTTTTTTTCTGACTGTTATTGTTAAAGGGTTCATGTACTCAAAACTGCTGCGTAATGCTTCTTGAGTTAGCTTCCAACTTTAATTAAGTATTTTCTTCCAAAGGCCCCATATGAACTCATATAGAGTAGAGGCACCTTCGTGTGACTAGTTACAGTTCAAGCTTCGAGCCTAATTCTCGCCGTTTCGGCTGTTTTCCTTCTTAATTAACATTTATTTTCTGGCACCTAGCCCATGTTTAGTTCTCATTTTTTTATTTATGGTATCGTTTCTCACACTTTGTGTTTTGTTTTCGATTGATAGTAGTAGTTGGGGCTCATGAATCCTGTTTAGAAATTTGCTCGAAAGTCTTTTCTCCTTCTCCATAATTGGCCATTCTTCCTCTCACAGGTGCAATTCATTAACTAAGGTATATATATATATATCAGGTGCTTACCAGCGCACCTCTCTTGACGATTTTAGTGGTTATTCTCTTTTTCTGTGCGAGCTTAATTCTAGAGCGTATTTAACTCCTTCTAGGTCCGGGAAATGCCGCGTTATTAGGTATTTTAGTGCAGTACTGCCAGCGAGACTGTCACAATGCTGCGAAAGTTGTGACTGATCGTAACAGTGGGTTACTTGGGCCTCGCGTACAGCTTGGCTTGTGACGGGCACATACAGAATGTATCTGTTTGATATGTCCTTAATTTTTTTTTTCTTTAACTTTATTTCTCACAGGTAGAGCGTCATCCCTTATTGGTAATGCTATGTTACCTCTCAACCCTTTTTGTCCTTGCGCGTTTGCGTGCTGTATAGTGAAGGAGCTTGTGGAGATGTTAACACAATTGCTTTTCTGAATGTCCGTATTGGCTTTTAGATTGCTGTTGTCTCCCGTTGCAACTTTTCACCTCAACAACCTGCTGTGTGGAATACATAACTTAATTGAGGAAAAAAAAAAAAACATCATGACCGAGGTAATGGTCAGCCCTTTTATGTCTTATTAGAACTCGGCTTTCTGTTTGTAGGTGCATGTAACTACTTTATGAATTATTTAAATAGTTCGATTATGATGCCAAGTGTTTCACTCCCTTCGTGATGACATTTTTATAGTACAGTATGGAAGGCAACATTCATTTTGACAACTTTGTTTCACTTTCCTTTGGTAGGATCTTCGAGAAAATGCATGTAGGATGCCGTTAGACTCTATTAGTGACTTATTTTTATTCACACGGAAGTGGGACCGTGTTGGTTTAATACCAGTGTGGCAACATTTGAGACTGACCTGGTAGGGGTTCGATCCTGATAGGCATTTAACTGTATAATTTCTAACTTTTGAATTGTATTAAATATGTAATTTACTCAGATCTTTGTGTATAAGATAGCAAAATAGATAAGTACCATTTTTTCCCCCCTCATATCATGTGTGCTTCTGTTTTAGATGCGACCTTGTCGTACGTGAGTTAACGCACGAGGCCGGAGGGACAGAACTAGTCTGTCTTCTATGTTTAGGCGCCTCATGACGCCACGACCAATCTGTAACGAGGACGGTCGTGACGTCAGGGGGCGGCGCGGCGGAGAGGCAGAGGCGCGAACAAAGCGCGGTGTTGCGGCCGGCCGGCTGCTCGTGGGCCTTATTTCTTGTGGCAAGAATAAAAGATATTAACATGAAATTTGTCTCCATCGCATCCTTCATACCTGCCACTACAAATGGCGACGAGGATCACAGCTTCTACCAAGGCCCACGAGTGTAGCCCACCTTACCTGGTGTTTCGGGAGGCCAGTGGAAAGCGCTGATATCCCTTCAATGGGGACTACATGCAACCCCTAAGGCGCTGATGCTGCGGTCTCCACACGATTGACTTTGACGACTCCTACCGTTCTGCGCAGTCCAGTAGCCTCCCGCTTTCCGGCCATGTCGCAGACAGGTCATATCTGCGTGCCTCCTCTCTTCCTGGACTCTCCTGGTAAGCCATGCATGAAGTGGAAAGGATGGCTGCGCGCATTTGAGAACTATATTATCTCAATTGATGGTCAGGGGTATAGCCCCGAACGGAAAAAGTCTTTGTTATTCGGACTGTTGGGGAAGGCTGGACAAGAGGTTTTCGATAGCCTGCCGGCATATATGAATCCCCATGGAGCCACAGCTCCGCTGAATGAGTACCAGGAGGCTGTACGGCGGCTTGAGTTGCAGTATGCAGAGGAGTGCAACATCATGGTGGGGCGCCATAAATTCGCACTGCGGAAACAAGAGGAAGGAGAGACTATCGAAGAGTATATTGCATGTCTACGTGTTCTAGCTCAAGATTGTGAATTTGCAGTGATGACTGATACGTACATTAGAGACCAGGTGGTGTTCTACTGCCATTCAAAGAAAGTGCAGGAACGTTTGCTTTCATGCAGGAATCCTTCGCTGACGGACGTAATTGCCATTGCAAAGGCAGTGGAACGCTCCATGGTATCTTCCAAGGAACTGGCGAACACTAGTCAGGCTTCAAATGTGTTCTATGTACAGGACAGCCGTAAACATGTGCCCGGAAATTCAGAAAGGGCAGCGAGTGATAGAGGGGGAGGCAGGAGGCAGCTCGTCTGTTATAGATGTGGGTCAAAAGATCACTTAGCGGATAGCAGGGCCTGCCCTGCCGTGCGCAAAAGCTGTTCTAAATGCAGGAAGTTGGGCCACTTTGCGGCAGTATGCAAAGCATAAAAATATAATACGGGCATGAAAGTGAGCTCGGTAAGCGAGAATGATACTGATGCGGATGCGGACATGGTGTTGTCCATTGATGGTGAAGACGGTAGAGTGAAGGGTCCCATTGGCTCCGTCATGATTGGTGTGATAAAATTGCCATTTACGGCTGATTCTGGTTCCCCCCTTACCCTGATCTCTGATAGGACATTTGATTCGAAGTGGCAAGATGTACGACTGCACGAGACGGATGTGAGTCCAAAGGCCTTCGGGGAACACGACATAGTGATGAAAGGTTACTTCTGGGACTTCCTCACCTTTCGAGGGCGCACTGTGAGAACAAAGATATATGTGGCTGAAAATGGGAGGAGCCTTGTGGGATGGAAGGACCTGGCGAAGCTAGGTGTGATGCTAGTCCCTGGGGCAGAAGATCCCATAGTTCTGAGAGATGACTGGGTCAATTATGTGCAGCCTGATGATTTACATGATGGATTAGCTGAGGTCCTCGAAATGTTTGACTCCGTTTTTGAAAACAAGGTAGGGTGTGTAAGAGGATTTGTGCATGCTATACGGTTAAAAAAGGGTGCCCTACCAATAAAACACAAAGTCAGAACGATTCCTCTTTCAGTAAGGGGGAGCTTAAGGCTGTTCTTGATAAGCTGAAAAGGGAAGGAGTAATAGAGGAAGCAGGTGCATCAGAATGGGTGTCTGCAATCGTGGTGTCCAAGAAGAAGAGGACAGGGGACATTCGGTTGTGTGTAGACCTGCGGTCACTGAACAGAAATATCCTGGTGAACTGCCATCCCCCTGCCCAACATTCAGGAGATATTGTCGGCCACAGCAGGATCGAAGTTTTTCACCCTGATAGACCTGAAGTCTGCATACCACCAGGTATGTCTCACGGAGGAATCCAAGGAACTTACCACCTTTATTACCCCGTTTGGAGCATACAGGTACATCCGTCTTCCATTCGGCCTTGCATCGGCCTCAGGCGTCTTTCAAAAGCTAATGGACCACCTCTTCTGCGATATGAAGGGGGTTGAAGCATTTCAGGACGACATTCTGATACACACGGAAGACGAGAAGGGGCACTTAGAACTGCTGCGCAGAGTGTTGGAGGTGCTACAAAAAAGGGGGATGACAGTCTCCAAAGACAAGTGCAAATTCATGAAAGACAAGATAGAATACTTAGGGCACGTGCTTACCCCAAATGGCATCGCGCCGAAAGATGATTTAGTGAGGGCCATACGAGATGCCCCTTGCCCAGGAGACAAAGACGCCTTGCGATCGTTCCTGGGACTCAGCGAATACTATTCCAAGTTCATGCAAGGATACGCAACCACTGTGGAGCCTCTAAGGAAACTGCTACGGAAGAACGAAAAGTATACGTGGACACAGGAACAAAGCGCTGCCTTCGAATCCGTCAAACAGGCAATCGCCGCGGCCCCAGTATTACGACCGTACAACAAGGACCTCCGGAATGTAATCACGGTTGACGCTAGTGCCAAGGGAATCGGTGCAGTATTTTGCCAATTCCAAGGGAAGAAGGAGAACACTGTTGCATTCATATCGCGGTCATTGAGCGAAGCAGAGAAGCACTACAGCACCATCGAGCGGGAGACGCTCGCGTGCGTCTGGGCCGTGGAGAAACTGAGAAATTATTTGTGGGGCAGGGAGTTCGAATTAGTCACCGACCACAAACCCTTGATATACATGATGGACGGTGAAGGACGTGGCAATGGCAAAGCCAGCTCTAGGCTCCTACGTCTACTGTCTAAGTTGCAAGAATATCACTTCACCGTCAGACACATCAAAGGGGGCCTCAACTGCAGGGCGGATTGCCTATCTCGCATACCGATCCCGGATGAGGAGAATGATTCCCTGGACGACACGGAGTGCGTTGTGGCAATGGTTGACGCAACAGCCATGTGCGGGGATCCATATCAGAGGAAGAATGGTTGACGGCTCAGGAGAAGGACGGGACTATGCGGAGGGTGATGGACCACATGAAGGCTCATTGGCCCCCTATCCGGAACTTGCACGGGGCACTCAGAAGTTTCCAACAGATTAGTCCCGAACTCACCATCGAAGGCGGCTTTGTGAAGAGACACGAGCTGTTTGTACCTCCGGAAAGTTTAAGAGACAAGCTAATCAGGATTGCCCATAAAGGCCATCCGGGCAATACCGCTACAAAGAATCTCCTCAAGCAGTACTACTGGTGGCCAGGGATGTGCAGCGATGTCAGCAGATTCATTGATCGGTGTGGACCGTGCTTAAGGGCCGATAAGCACTGGAAGACGACAAAAGAAGAGTTGCAGCTGGTGGACATACCTGCCGGCCCGTGGAACAAGATTGCCATTGATTTTGCGGGCCCATTTACAAGGCTACCTGACGAGTGTAGGCATCTCATCATCCTTACGGATTACTTCTCCAAATGGATTCACTACAAGTTCGTCAGGGAAGTTACCACTGAACGAGTGATCAAGGCATTGACGAAAATTTTCATGATTGAGGGACAGCCGAAGATCATGGTGTCGGACAACGGCACCCAGCTAGTGTCCAGGCGGATGACGGATTTTCTGTCCAGGTTGGGGATTAAGCAGGAGAAAACCCCACTGTACAGCCCGAAGAGCAATGGGCAGGTTGAGCGTATGAATAGATTCCTCAAAGAGGGCGTGCAACAGGCGATCGCTTCCAACATGAATGTGAAAGCGTTTCTGGCGGACAAAGTGAACACTTTCCATAACACGCCCAGTGAGGTTACTGGACACACTCCGTTTTATTTGATGAGAGGGAGAAGATGCATGAGTGAGCTTACCCCCAAATTCAATAAGTGGTATGACATGAACCGGGAAATTGAGGCAGAATCTGATGAGAGATTGAGAGTCAAAGCAAGAATAGTGGCCAAACAGGAAAACAATAAGAGGTACGCTGACATGGTGAATAGAGCCAAAACTAAAAATATAGCGCAAGGGGATTGGGTATTGGTGAAGAAACCCAACAGGGTGATGAAGGGGGAGTCTGTGTTTCAAACCCCGGTGCGTGTGCAAGGAGTGACAAGAGGGGCAGTCTGTCTGGAAGGAGCGGGGTGGCGGAGCAAGGACGACATAGTTAGGCTCAAGGCTGGGCAAGAGAAAATCATCATGAAAGATGTCCGTGTGGATGGGGCCGAAGGCACGGATGATGTTGACGAGTGGCAAACTCACGAAGCCAGGGATGTAGTCATTGATGAGGAGGAATGTGTGAATACGCCTTCCAGTCCAGGAATGAGTGGACAGGGGAGTGCGGAGCGATGCGAGAAGGCATGGCGTGGCTTGACGGCTCCCTCAGGACAGAATGGTTGCAGGCCCGAATCTGTGGAGAGCGACAGTCACAATGTAATGGGGTCAAGCCTAGAGGATGCGTGCGCCGTCAAGGCGAATTCACTTCAGTATGTTACTCCGAGCAGGCCAATTAGGCGTATCCGAGCACCCAAGAGGTTCGAAGATTTTGTTATGAGGTGAAGTTCCTTAAGTTTCTTGTTCTGTTGAAAAGGGAGATGTCGTACGTGAGTTAACGCACGAGGCCGGAGGGACAGAACTAGTCTGTCTTCTATGTTTAGGCGCCTCATGACGCCACGACCAATCTGTAACGAGGACGGTCGTGACGTCAGGGGGCGGCGCGGCGGAGAGGCAGAGGCGTGAACAAAGCGCGGTGTTGCGGCCGGCCGGCTGCTCGTGGGCCTTATTTCTTGTGGCAAGAATAAAAGATATTAACATGAAATTTGTCTCCATCGCATCCTTCATACCTGCCACTACAGACCTTCGTTTGATCGAGTGTTCTATTTTTCAACAATTATACCTCTGTTATAGAGAGTATAATTACTTTATTGTTCTAGGTACAAGAGTGGAATGGGTCCTATTACAATGTAACTACAATTGAACTGCTCAATGGCGTAGCCAAACTTGAGATCCCCCCTGCACAGTGCAGGAATCCCTCCCACTCTCCCCCAGACTCAAGCAAGGGTGCTTAAGCCAGATCACTGTGCTGAGGGCACTCCGCAGCTTGCCCCCCTCCCCCGCACATTGGAGACCTTTGTTGGCACTGGAACTACTATTGTATAACCCCTAACTGTTCATTATATTTGCATTTTGGCATAAGGACAATTATTGTCTGTGGATGTTTTTATTCTTAATGAAATGTTAAATGGTTCGTTTGAATATTTGTGCACCCGGTGTCTATATACTGTTTTATTTTTTTGTTAAACCGCCCTTTGGAAGCGACTGTTTCAAAATACATGATGACCATGTAGCATTATCATACATTGAAGAAATAGAGGATTTTGAACCATGTACAAGATGGAATTTGTGTTCAGACCAATAAAATATATAGTGTGCGTGTGTTACCAGCCTTGTGGGGACACTGTGGGTACCTGCCTTGTGGGGACTAACCTTTCCCAGTGGTCTTAAAATATAGTAATTACAGAAAAATGTCAAGAAAAAATAGATACGGGATCCTGATTAAAATTTACAAATAAAGCTTTTTTACAGCACATGTACAGAACCATTCCTATGGGAACTAGAACATGGGTTACTAACCTTGTGAGGACTTACTCCAAAAGTTTCATTTGTGATTGAATACAGTCATGAACAAATTGCTAAATGCTATTTTTGCAGTGCTATACCTAAATTACATCAGTTTGTTCCTATAGAAACACACCCAAATTGAGTTTTAATGATAATGCATTTTACAGGAGAAAACAATAGCATATTGAGTGCATGTTTACCCTATTGCTGAGTGCTCACACCTTAAACCCTTCGCTTGCCAGGCCTTTCCTCCTTCTGTGCCAAGCCTTTTTTTTTTTTGGGGCTATTTAGGGCAGTTCGTGCTTAGGCCCTCTTAACGTTGTCCACATAAGCTACCCATGACAAATTTATGTCCTTTTTTCCCAACATCCTGGGGATTCTAGAGGTACCCAGTTTGTGGGTTTCCCTGGAGGAGACCAAAAAATGAGCCAACATACAGCTAAAATTTAGATTTTTTTAAATAAAAAAAAAGGTAAAAGGGCTGCAGAAGAGAGCTTGTGTTCCCCCCCCCCCCTCTCCCCCTCTGAAAATGGCAGAAACAAAGGGTTTGCATGCAAAAATCACTATGTTCCAGCTTTCAGGAAAAGACAGACTTGAATCAGAAAACCCAATTTTTCAACACAAATTTGGCATTTTACTGGGACATACCCTTTTTTACTATCTACTATGCTTTCAGCCTCCTTCCAGTTACGTACAAAGGGGTAGGAAGCCAATGTTGGGTCCTGGACAGCTGAACATTTCTGAAAAGTAGACAAACTTCTGAATTCAGCAAGGGGTCATTAGTTTAGATCCTTCAAGGTTTTCCTACAGAAAGTAACAGCTAAAATAAAAGAAAATATTTAAATTGAGGTGAAAGAGCCATTTCTTTCCAAGTTTGCTTCTATAACTTTTTCCAGCTAGGGCAGATCTTTGAAAGCAATATATCATAACGTCTGCTGGACTCTTCTGGTTGTGGGGATATATAGGGCTTGCAGTTTCATCAAGAGCCCTAGGTAGCCAGAGCAATAACTGAGCTGCACCTTGCAATGGGTTTCATTGTTCACTGGGTATACAGCAATTTGTTTGGTGAAATATAAAGGGAGAAAAATAGGTATCCAGGAAACCTTTGTGTTTCCAAAATGGGCACAAGATAAGGTGTTGAGAAGCAGTAGTTAATTGCATAATCTGAGTTCCGGGGTCCCCGTACTAGCATGTGAATTACAGGGCATTTCTCAAATAGTCTTTTACACACCCTTACATTTGGAAGGAAAAACATGTAGAGAAACACAAGGGGCACTAATACCTGTTCTGCTATTCTGTTCCCCCAAGTCTTCCAATAAAATGGTACCTCACTTGTGCCCGCGACAGGAAACACCCCAAAGCGCAACATGGACACATCACATTTTTGCATTGTAAACTGACGTGGTTTTTGGAAAGTGCCTAGCTGTGGATTTTGGTCTCTAGCTCAGCCAGCACCTAAGAAAACCTACCAAACGTGTACACTTTTGAAAACTAGACACCTAGGGGAATACAGGATGGAGTCACTTGTGGTGCTCTCACCAGGTTCTGTTACCCAGAACCCTTTGCCAACCTCCAACTTTGGCAAAACACTTTCCTCACATATTGGTGATAGAAAGTTCCACAATCTGAGGGGAACCACCAATTTCCTTCCAAGCATTCCCCAAGTCTCCTGATAAAAATGGTACCTCACTTGTGTGGGTAGGATTAGTGGCCCCAGCAGGAAATGCCACAAAACACTCCTTAGGGACATCAAAATTATCAAATACAAAACGACCTGTTTTTCTGGGGGTGGGGAGCACCTGCATTTTTGGTCCTGGGCTTAGCAGCCATCTAGGGAAACCTACCAAACCCAGACATTTTTGAAAACTATACACCTGAGGGAGTCCAGGGGGGTGACTTGAGTGGATCCCCCAGTGCTTTCTTACCAAAATCATCAGCAAACCTCAAATTCAGCTAAAATCATTTTTTTCCCACATTTGTGTGGGATCACTGCCCTGGCACAAATTTCCTACCACCCAATGTTCCCCTCAGTCACCCAATAAAAATTATACCTCACTTGTGGCCCAAGTGCCTGTGATGGGGAAGACCCCCCCAAAAAATGTTGAAATTGAGGAGGAACCAAAGCGTGTCCAAAAGGGCAGTTTGGAAGAAAGAAAAAATGTAGGCTGACAAGTGGGGCAGAACTTTTATCGGTATAGAGGCAACAATGCTGGGTGGTAGGTATTTTGTGGATTCCTGCAGATTCCGGAAGGTTCCATCACAAATGTGGGTAAAATGTGATTTCAAGGAAAGTTGGAGGTTTGCAGGGCATTGTGGGTAAGAAAATGTTGTGCGGTGCATGTGAAGCACACCACCCTGGACTCACCCAGATGTTTAGTTTTCAGATGTGTCTGTCACATAGATTTTTCTACATGGCAGCGTCCCAAAGTCCAAAAAGTGCTGCCCTCACCATTCCAAGTGGGGCGATTTTGAGAGTTGGACAAGCTCTTGTGGCCAAAATGTAAAAGCAAAACCCAAAATAATCACATGTCCTCTTGCTTGCTGTTGGGATAAGATCTTTTAGTGAACATGGGGAGAGCTTAAAGGCTGTTTACCCCTTCAATTGGGGTGGGGCATAACCATGCCCATACTGATCGGTAGCCACAGCCCACTATTTTTTATTCTTTTTAACTCCCTGGCATCTAGTAGGTTTTCTGCCCCTCCGGGGAGTGTGGATCAGGGGTAAAATCACCATCTGCCCACTGGTGGCCATACCCCCACCCTTCAAAAAAAAAAAAAAAAATCTTCTCTGGTCTCATGTGGGCTTTCCTCCCTCCTTGGGGACAGAGGAGCCTTAAAAAATTAATTGGCTGATCTGCTTCCAAGGGGGGCTGAAATGGCAAACAGTAATACACCCCCATGGGGAGAGACCCTTGCCCAAGGGGCTGCCCCACCAAACAAAACACACACTAATCCCTGGTGCCTAAGTAGATTCTGCCCCCGAGGAAGATCAGCCTAATAGAAATAGGCCGAATGGCCTCAAATTTGCCTCCCAGGGGATCAACCCTTGCCTGAGGGGTCGCTCCCCTTGCATGAAATTGACATCAAATTAAAAATTCCCTGGGGTCTAGTGGTTTCTGCCCCCACATGGGGGCAGATTGGCCAAATAAAAATAGGCTGATCTGCTCCTAAGAGGCAGCAATGGCCAAAAAACAATCTGCCCCCAGGAGAGCGACCCTTACCAAAGGGGTTGCTTCCATTCATTGTAAAACAAAAAAAAACTCCCTGGTGTCTAGTGGGCATTTCTGCAGCCCAATTGCTTTACGATTGGGCTGCAGAAATGCTCACATGAAAGGAAAAGCCTTTCCTTTCATGCCTCTCTGCATGCCCCCACCCCCAGATTGGAAGAGATGCAAGCATTTCTCTCTTGCTTGCACTAGGAGATGGGTTGGCCTCTGAGGTCAGTGTGTGACTGTGCTGACATCAGATGTCACGGGGTGGGGGGGGGTCGGATGGTGGAAGGGGAAGCAATTCCCTTTCCATCCCTTCCCAGGGGAGGAGGGCGGGAGGCCCAAGGGGGAGTGCTAGCGCTCCCCTGTGGGCCAGGTCTAAGACTTAACTGTTGGGTCCTTGGCATCCGAGCGGTGCTGCCGAGGATGTAACCGCTACATCCTTGGCAGGAAAGTGGTTAAGGAATAAGGAAACAAAACATAGTTAAGTTTATTTAGATGCCAAAGATCCTATAGTGTGGTCAAATAGTAAGTCCAAGGTGAGGTTACCTGGTCATTTTTCATTACCGTCACCATTAGGTTTCTTTGTCATGACTGCAATAATAGTTCTCAAATATATGCCATGTGATAATGTTCTAGAGCTGACAGTGTGTGATAGTAATACTAAAGACCCCACTGAGCTAGCGTGAGTATACTGATTCCCAGGTCCCCACAGATGGTGTCATTATATTAATGGCCAGGTCCCCTCAGATGTAGTGTGTGATTATATTGATGCTAAGTTCCATGTAGAAATCAGTGCACTAGTGCTGAAGCCTACACAAATAGCTTTTAACTATACTTAATCTCCTATCACATCAGAGATAGTGCCAGGTGATATTCCAGAGGTAGTATGTGATTATAGTTATGTTCCAATACCCACAGAGATGGTGTGACTAAAGGCACATTCAAGTCATACATAGTGTTCTACTCATGTCCTTGCATGAACAATCTATTTCAGTAATCAAACTCTAGTCCCTGCAGAGATGCTATGTTTCAGAGTGAAGGCCAGATCCCTGTAAATATAGTGTGCCTTAAATTGATAATTAGGTCCATTAGAGATATCGTGATAGGGAAGCCCAGGTCCCCAGTGTTGATTATGAGGATTGCACATCCTCAGAGCTAGTGATTATAGACCTGTAGAGAAACTGATGTCTGTCAAAATCATAAAAGATAGTGCTGTGATAGTCAAGTTCAAGTCCTCACAAGGATAGTGTGTGATTATATATAGATGCCTGGGTCACACATTGATAATGATTATATAAATGTTCAAGTTTCCAAAGACATAGTGATTAAAGTCATGTCATCTCTCCAGTTAGTGTGAATTGTGAATATATGGGTATCAAGGTCCTCATAGAAATAGTGTATGATTATAGTGTTACCTTGGTACCCAGTATGATGGTGAATCAGTCACATTAAAGTCCCCATTGATAGTGTGTGATTACATTGATGATCAAGACCCCACAGTGATAGTTTGTGATTGATTATAATGACCCCTGGTCCCCACAGAATGTGATCACTGGGATGCCCAGACCCCACAGTATGATTGTTACCCAGGTCCACAGAGATAGGATTGCTCAAGTCTTCAGAGTGTTGATTATAGGAATGCCACTTCCTCAGAGCTAGCAATTATAGACCTGTAGAGAAACTGACTGTCAAAATCATGTCCATGTAAGGATAATAGTGTATGAAAGACAAGTGGACGTCCTTGTAGGAGTGCATGAGTCATGCTGAAGTTCTTACAAAAATAGTGTGTGGTTATATTGATGGCCAGGTCCCACAGAGAAAGGAACAACACCAGTCTTGCACCCCAGTCCTCACTGCAGTTGAGCCAGCTCCACCACCACCTCCTCCAATTTAGCCAGGACCCAGTGGGAGGGGCACACTGGTTCAAGGGCACAGGGTAGTAGGGTAGGGTTTGTGGGAGGGAATCTGTCGGCCAGCAAAGTGATGTTAGTCCAAAGACATGATGGGCCAGGTCCTTACAGAGCCCTGGGACATGGAGTTGCAGAGGAACAAAATGTAGAAAGGCAGATCTTAAATCTAATTTGAGCTCCATTACATGGGTTCTGTTTGATATTTACCATCATGTTCAGGGATTCCCCAGCAACATCACCCTCTGTGTGGCCATACAAAATCAGGCCCAATACACCTGCCTCAGCTGCAGACAGGGAGGCTCCTGCAGCCAACTCCGTCCTTGCAACTGTGGTTTCCTTTCCCCTCCCTCAAGAAGACATTCATCCAGACCACCTGGGGAAGATGGCAAGACCTCCACCAGCAAGAGACACTGAACCGAATTTCCTCCAGTGTGCGCCTACCATTCACTCAGACTATTTTCTGGACACATTTACCTTTTTGGTTCCAGTTATATTATGTACATTGGACTTTAAACATTTTTTTTCCTCTACAGTGTTTCATTCACCGTGATGGATTTTCTTTTCATTCTGTTTTAGTTGATTTGTGTTTGTAAAATTCTAAACACAGTCAAGGACTAGTTTTCTACTTGTGGTATTTACTGTATATCTTCCTTCCATTATTTTAAAACTGTAAATAAACAAAAAAGTCAATTGAAATTACATTTAGGTAACCACAAATCTTAATGTATTAATTTCAAACGTGTAAGAAGGAATGGTTTATCAAATAAAAAAAAAAAAATAACAACCCAAATAGTCGAATGCCATTTTTATTTCTTAAGTTCCAGACCTTGACACCATGGCAGAATGAGATATAATCCTAAAAATCAGATTCAATAGGCAAACTTATTTATTCATTTCATCTTTTGGATACTGACATCTTGCCTCACAACAGGAATCCTATATCAATAACACCAATAGCCAAAATCATGGCAGTACTAGATTTTGTATCCACAAGATCATTCCAGTATGTGATGGCTGTATCTGGTGGAACATCACAACCAACTAAGTAGTGTGCTGCAAAAAGTTATTTCTGCAACCATGAGACCCATTAATGGCTTAATTCACTTAATACAAAATGAGGATTTTGCCAATGAGAAGGGAGATCAGTATTCTTTAGGTTGACTTACACATGTGGTTAGAGCAACTTAAGCAGCACATATTGACATGGTTGCAACGTTCAACAGAAAACAAGACTAATACAGCCTCAAGTGCAAGTTGCCTTTGCAGAAGATATGTACATCCAAAGTATCTTGCACAGGATCAACTCATGTCCCCTTGTACTCTGCAATAGCAACATATGACTGCAAATATCACAACTTTGTAATTTTCAAATGAAGATGACATAAAGGATCCTAAAAGAGAATAAGACAAATAATGATTTTACGGGACAAAATAGAAAAGTTACAAATGATAATTGAAGACATATTTACTTAGAACAATCACAGATAAACCGTGTAAATCAACACAGTAGTCGGTGTCAAAACGTTGATCAACAAACATCTTTGCCCTGGAATTTCCTGAACTACCCATTCCTAAAAATACCCTGTGCAGACTGATATGCTCAGTATATTACAAGTTGTTTTGACATTGAATGCAACATTATTTAAATAGATACTTACACTTGTAATTCTGTCAATATCATGTTGATATACTGTACTTCAATTCCTTCCTCTTCACCATCATCTTTATTTGGCATTTCAACATCACCCAGTAGTTCATCATGGTCTCCATCCTCTGCTATGTACAGGATGTTCCAGCACAACATGCCAAGGGGATTTTGCACACATATTTGGGAGTGTAGAGGAGAACTCGACCAGTATTATCCAGACAGCAACATCTGGCCTTTAGGAGCTTAAAAGCCTGCTCCACTGGCATTTGTGTTCTTCCATGGGCCTCTTTGAAGCAGACTTCCCCTGGCATTGTTTGATTCCTTGGGGTTGCTAACAGCCATTGACAGTCAGGATAAGCTGAGTCTCCTATATGAAATAAAAAAAATATATTGAGAAATATCTAATTCTATTGTAGATTCTTAAATTAGAAATTAATCAACTAATTATAATGACCAAGTGTATTAACCAACAAGCCAGACCTTCTCAGGTGCAAGTTGTGACATTTGCAGGGACATGGTTCTGTTTCATGTTTTGATCATGGGAAAAGGGTGCACGTGCTTGAGATGTACAAATCAGGTAAGCAGACAACTTGCACTTTGATTGAAGGGAAGTACTTCTGATTGCGATAGTCCTGTTCTCTTGTGTGCTGCCACTGAGGCAATATGTGTGCCATCAGTTGCTCCAATCACATGTGGATGTGATTGGAGCAACTGATGGCCCACATGCCACCCAAAGCATAGTAATCTCCCTTCACATTGGCAAAAAAATCCTCATTCATGGAAACTGGATTAAGTTGTTGTCTCATCGTTGAGAACTTCTTGGAGCACACCACTGAAAGTTGGTTGTGACATGCCATCAAATTCTTCCACAGTGTATTGGAAGGATACTGTGGCCACAACATGGAGTACTGCCATGATTGTGACTATTAGTATTAATGATGTAGGAGCCCTATTGTTAGGCAGAAGATCTGGCTCCAGCTGCTAACAAATCAAGAATAGTTTGCCTGTTCAATCTGGATTTTAGATAATATCCCATTCTTCCGTGGTGGCAAGGTCTGGAAATTGTCTAAACTTGAGGCTGTTGGCTTCTACCTCTCCCTAGGTTCATATGTATGCATGTACAGAAAAGAGCAATATCGCTTTATGTTTGCAAACCTTTCTTTGATAATCAACACATTGCATGTCTTAAAAAAATGTTGTAAACATATGTCACAAAAACCTATATACATTTTTTAAGTGATGTTGGAAAGTAATTTAACAATTTTAACATGTCTGATGCAGTTAAAATGTACTATTTACACATTTAGAAATATTATTTACACCATTTTAAAATATCTTTTCTAAAATTCCATCAGTGGAAGTATGACAAACTACACCACTATCGCATTTAACGACAGTAACGCATTACATAATACTGTTTTTAAATTATTTTTAAAAAAGCAGTAAAATTCGCATTTTGTACATGTTAACAAAATAGCTACCATTTTGAGTGGTGGGGGATGTGCTTAACATTTAAATGGTGGGTGCCTGAGCTTGCCATAAGAACAATTGTAATGTGACAGCCGTTGGTGGAAGTTCACTGCTTAGTGGGTGTAAAACTCCAAGACGGACATAGCCAGAGGCTAACCTGTGTCACAGCAACTTACAAAACATAATGGATGTGTCCATCTCCATTGTCAATTGCATACATCATGTACACAATGTTATGAGAAAAGCTCACTTGCTTCCTAACACTGCAGCCAACAATCCCTCCTAAACCTCTGCTACTGTTACCAACCTCTGGGAGCAAAGCAGGAGACAGGGCCCCTAACTTCTCAGCACAGTAGTTGAAATTGTTGGCCACGAAGTTCCTGTCCCTGTGCAGCCAGCTGTCTGGAACACCAAAAGAACAGGTACATGTTTGAAAGGAATATGTATTTCTAACTAACTTGTTTAAAAAAACAAAAAACAAAAACAGGCCAAATTGCCGCTGGCCACCGATTAAAGCAAGGGCGCAAACTACCACTACGATTCCACCCATGTTGGTACATAAGGGGGGCACATCAACGAGCACGTTTTGGAATGGGCTGTGGGAAATTGGGCTGTGCGGTGATTTCTTCACTTGGGGATCGTCACACCCGATCCAGTGCTCCTCGTGCACTGCAACTTCAAAAAAATAAAAGCCCTTTACTTGCACTTAAAGCTCACTCAGCAATAAGAGAAAAGCACTCCAAGGTGCAAAACAAAAAGGACAGTGTTCTCCAAGCGCTTCTGTCCCAGCACACGAGCCTCAAACACAGCACTGTCCTTGCGCCAGGAAGCCTATGGTTGCAGAGGGTATGGGCCACAGTACCCAGCCTCGGGGACTGAAGGGCTGACCAAGTGAAGCACAGGGCGGCAAGGTCCAACAACAGGGTGGCACAAGGGGGGTTCAGTCAGTGGCAGTTCCTCCTAGTGACCCAGCAGGTCACAGGTCAGCACAACAGCAGTCCAAGGTGGTTCCCGGTGAGTCCCTCCAATAGAATTCTGTGTCCATTACGTCAAGAATGTTTCTTGTGCTTTTTACATGGGGAAAATCCCCTCTACTTATACTCAGTTTTGCAAAGCAATTTCAAAGAGGGGAGAAGAGGTTTCAACTGGTTCAATGAGTTTTCACCTCTCTCCTCCAGCACAGGCTCCAGACATCAGTTAAATGAGCCCTTTGTATAAGGCCAGGGCACACCTTTTTACAAATGCAGGTGCGCCTCCCCTTCTCTCAGCCCAGGAAGCCCATTCAAAATGCAGGTGCACCTCTGCGATACCGCCATCCTCCCTGTGTACAGGCTGTCTGAAAAACATGCACAAAGCCTAGCTGTTACTCTGCCCCAGATGTGGATTGGAGTTAAGCTGCAAAACACCAGAGTCCTGAGCACAGAGATATGGTCACTTTCTAGAAGTGTCATTTCTATAATGGTAATAAAAAAATCCACCTTCACCAGAAAGCAGTATTTCTCACTACCTTTACAACCATACCAAACATGCCTGCGCTACCCCTCATGAATCAGACAATACTCCCCAGTCATAAGGCAGGGCCTTTCCAATGCAATCCTATGAGAAAGGCAACACTCACAGCAGTGAGAAACCAAATAGACTTTGTCACTGCGAGGACAGGGCACACAGCCAGGCACATGCCCTGCCTTCTATATACATAGCATCCTGCCCACAGGGCTAGCTAGGGTCTACCTTAGAGGTGACTTACATGTAGTAAAAGGGGAGTTCTGGGCCTGGGAAGTAAACTTAGATGTCAGGCCCCATTCTCAGTAATCTGCATACGCAGACCCTGCGCTAGCATGCCTGAGACAGGTTTGAAAGGCTACTTCTGTAGGTGGCGCAAGCAGTGTTGCAGGCCCACTAGTAGAATTTAATTTAAAGGCCCTTAGTATAGGGATACCACTGTACAAGGGACTTATAGGTAAATTAAATGTGCCCATTAGGTGTAAGCCAATCATACCAACTTTAGAAGGGAGAGTGTATGAAAGTACCCTCCTCTTGCCATGTTCCCCTCAATTTCTGTCTGATGTCAGTGTGTTTGACTGTGTCACTGGAGTCCGGCTAACCAGTACCCCAGTGCTTATGCTCTCTCTTCTCTCAAATTTGTCACTACATACTGGTAACCCAGTATTTCATCCCAAATTGGAATACTGGTACCCCCTTATAACTCCCTAGTATATGGTAGGTAGGTACCCAGGGCATTGAGGTTCCAGGGGATCCCTATGGGCTGCAGCTTTACTTTTACCACCTATAGGAAGCCCCTGCAAAAGCTTCTGCAGGACTGCCATTGCAGCCTGCGTGAAATGGTGCATGCGCCCTTTCGCAGCCATTTTCAATGCACCAGGTCACTTATAAGTCACCTATATGTCAGGCCTTCAAACCCTGAAGGCTGGGTGCAAAGTACATGTGTGTTAGGGCACCCCTGCACTAACTGAGGTGCCCCCACGTCATCCAGGACAATTTTCCCAGACTTCGTGAGTGCGGGGACGCAATTTTACACGCGCACTGGACATAGGTCAAAACTCATGTCCAGCTTCACAATGGTAACTCTGAATATGGCCATGTAAGGCATCTAACACCTGGGAATTATGCCCCAATACTACTTCTAGTATTGGTTTTACAAATTCCATGCACTCTGGGGGCTCCACAGTGGACCTCCAGTTCTGCCAGACCTGCCTTCTGAGGTTTTCCAGGCAGCCCCAGCTGCTGCCACCTCACGGACAGGTTTCTGCCCTCCTGTTGCTTGAGCAGTTTGAGCTCAGGAAGGCAGAACAAAGCATTTCCTTCGGGAGAGGGGTGTTACACCCTCTAATTTTGGTAATAGGTGTTACAGGCACTGGAGGAGTAGCCTCCTAGAGCCTCCGGAAATGCTTTGAAGGGCACAGATGGTGCTCTCCTTGCATAATTCAGTCTACACCAGTTCAAGGACCCCCCAGTCCCTGTTTTGGCATGAAAATAGACAAAGGAAAGGGGAGTGACCACTCACCTGTCCATCACCAACCCCGGGGTGGTGCCGGGAGTGCCTCCAGAGTGTCCCGGGTTTTGCCATCTTGGATTCCAAGGTGGTGGGGTACTCTGGGAGCATCTAAGTGGCCAGTGCCAGCAGGTGACATCAGAGCCCTCCCCTGATAGGTGCTTACCTGTGTAGCTGACCAATCCCCCTTTCAGGGTTATTTAGGGTCTCTCTTCTGTTTTTTTCCTCAGATTCACATTGCAAGACTCCAGCAGGAATCCTCTGCATCCTTTACTTCATCTTCTATCGACGAAAGTGCATCTGGACTGAAGACAGGCAATCTCCCTTGAAGTGAAGGAGTCACTTCTCACCTTCAGCAGGCACCCCTCTACAGCAATGACCCATGACGTGAGTCCCCTCTCCTGACGATGAGTGTGGATCTAGCAACACAGGTGGTGGACTAAAGTGACCCTGGCAGTCCCAAGTTCCAGCTGTCCAACTTTGGTGGAGGCAAGAGCTTGCCTTCTCACGCAAGACAGTACCCCCAAGCACAGGGTTACTTGCAGTTGCCAAGGCTTGTGTGCGACCTTCCACAAAGTTCTACATGCACCGCACAGCTCCTGCCCCCAGCACTCCTTCCTGTGATGCACAGCTTCCTGAGTCATTCTCCGTCAGCGTGGGA
The DNA here is from genome assembly GCF_031143425.1 of Pleurodeles waltl. Taxonomy (NCBI): domain Eukaryota; kingdom Metazoa; phylum Chordata; class Amphibia; order Caudata; family Salamandridae; genus Pleurodeles; species Pleurodeles waltl. The sequence continues at coordinate 841,015,771 of NC_090440.1, forward strand.
TCCCTTTTGTGTCCTGCTGTGTGGGCCTCCATTTGCACCTTCTTTGTCCCCATGTTATGGGACTCCTGTGCATGCTTCCTGGTCTTCTGAGGGCTCTGAGTTCCTGAGAGCCCCCTCTCTTTCCTTCCTGCATAGAGGTTACCAGGTCCCTCCTGGTCCCAGGCAGCGCCATTTTCTGCTAACCACATGCTTTGCATGTGCCAAGGTTTGTAGGCAGAATCCAGCTATGCAAACCAGACTGCAATCTTCCATCTGGTGTGGGACTTCATCTGCATCAACCAGGAACCTGCATCCATCTTCTTGGGTGCAGTACTGACTTTTCTTCTTCACCTGTGGTTCTTCTTTTGCATCTTCATCTGGGTTAGCAGGGGCTCCTGTTCTTCCTGGAGTCTTCAGTGCTTCTTGGACTTGGTCCCCTTCTTCCATAGGTCTTCAAGTCCAGGAATCCATTGCTGGTGTCATGCAGTCTCTTCTGGTTCTTGCATTATCTTCTATCACAACTTCTTGTTTGTTCTAGGAAACTTACTGTGATTGACTCCTGTTTTCCTGGGCTCTGGGGTATGTTTTATTACTTACCTTTGGTGTTTTCTTTCACTGCCGGCACCCCTCTACTCACTACACTTGCCTAGGTGGGAAACCGACTTTCACTTTCGACTATTTTAGTATATGGTTTGTGTTTCACTAGGCCCATTGCAACCTACTGTGATTTTCACTATTGTCTAATTGTTTTACAGCTCTTTCTGCTTTCTAGTGTATATCACTTACCTCCTAAGGGAGTATTGTATTTTTGGCATTGTCACTAAAAGTAAAGTACCTTTATTTTTGTAACACTGAGTATTTTATTTCATGTGTATAAGTACTGTGTGACTACAGTGTTATTGCATGAGCTTTTCATGTCTCCTAGATAAGCCTTGGCTGCTCAGCTACAGCTACCCCTAGACAGCCTGACTTCTAGACACTGACTACACTTCAGTAATAAGGGATAACTGGACCTGGTATAAGGTGTAAGTAACTTTGGTACCCACTACAAACCAGGCCAGCCTGCTACATTGGTGGCAGCAGTGGGATAAGTACTTGCAATTGCCTTAACACTTTGTCACCGGTGCTTTCCATAGGAAAGTTTTTTTTTCTTCTATACCTAGACCTATACAAATATATACCTAGTACAGGATCTAGTCTTTTACTTCATTTCTAAAAGACTAGGTTTGGTGGAGTAGGTATTTTTCTTTCCTTTCACTCTACTCTGACACACTCCACTATGGCCCTCATTACAACCCTGGTCGTCGGTGATAAAGCGGCGGTAATACAGCTAACAAGCCAGCGTTTAAAATAAAAAATAAAAAATAAAATAAATGGAATTATGACCACGGCGGAAACCGCCCAAACAGACAGCCACTTTAACACACCAACCACCATGGCGGTAGCAACAACCACTGTGGCAGTAACCACCAACAGCGAGGCGGAAGACAATGTACTGCCCACAGTGTTACAACAGGCCTATCCGCCACCTTTTCCAGGGCGGTACCAATGACATCAAAAGCACGGCAGAAACAGAACACAGAAAGTAAACGACTCACCTCTGGAGACTCGGAACAACCACAATGCCATGGAGCCCGAACTGCAGGTGTTCCCCATGCTGGTCTACCGCCTCCTACACCATGCATACCAACACCGGCAAAGACGACCACGATGAGTACTGCAGTCTAGCACACAGGGGAGGGTGGGGGGAGAGGAAAAAGAGTGACACACACACACACACGCAACACCACACTCGCAAACAGATGCAATAACATTACATATCCACCCCGTACCCCTCGGGGATAATGCAAGGACAAAAGGAAGTGATTGAAGTGAGTGTAATAAGATAGAAAACTAGAAATACGTCCTCCAAAAATCAAAACAGTATTTACATATATACAAATGGAGTGACACTGCCCATTCCACAATGTCTGTGGACCACAGGGCCACATCACATAGGCCAAGGCCCCACTTGACTCCTGCATCAAAACGGAGAGAACACTGCAGAGGCATCAGGTCAAAAATATACAGGCACCTCAGGGGGACGGGGAACGGGGAGCACCTCAGCCTGAAGATGGTACAACACCACTTGTCCTGGAGGGGGCAACATGCCCTGTGCTTGGTCCTGAGGAGTGCAAATCCACAGTTTCTCAAGTGGGTGGTTTTCCCACTGCTTGGTCCTGGGGAGTGCAAAGTCGGTCTCTATAGTGGGTGGTTTGCCCACTGCCTGGTCCTGGGGAGTGTAAAGCCACAATCACTCTAGTGGGTGGTTTGCCCATTGCTGGTCCTGGGGAGTGCAAAGCCACAGTATCTCTAGTGGGTGGTTTGCCCACTGCTTGGTCCTGGGGAGTGCAAAGCCAAAGTCTCAAGTGGGTTGGTTCATCCACTGGTTCTGGCGGGGGCTTTGTGCCCAGTTTGCTTCATCCTGGTAAGGAGGGGACGAGTGGATGCCTTCTTCCACTGGTTCTGGAGGGGGATTTGTACCCAGTGTGCTTCATCCTGGCAAGGAGGAGGCGAGTGGATGGCTTCTTCCACTGGTTCTGGAGGGGGCTTTGTACCCAGTGATGCAGATCTTGGGGAGTGCAAGGTCACAGTCTCTCACCTGGGTGTTAGACCCACACGATTTGCAGTGGTCAGGATGCATTACAGTCCATGGAGGCAGGACTACACACTGCCTGCCGGCAGCGACAGCTGCACAGTGGTGGCAGTGCGGGTGCTGGTGTCGGTGCTGCCAGTGGTGGGGGGAGGCTCCAGCCATTCCCCTGCAGACTCAGACGGCTGCCCACTGGGGCTGCTGCTGCTGGCAGGCAGTGCTGGTGGAGGTGCTGGTGACAGTGCTGGTGTCGGTGCAGGTGGTGCTGGTGTCTTGGCTGCCAGTGGTGGGGGGAAGCTCCAGCTCTTCTCCTTCAGCCTCGGATGGCTGAAGCGCCATGGTTGGTGGTGGGGGCTCAGAATCAGTCCCAGCACCAGGCCTCCTGTCCTTCCTGCCTGCAGGGCAGGCCCTTTGCCCTTGCCTTTGACATCTTCCTCTTGTAAGCTGGTGGTGCCTCCTTGCCATCTGGTGGTGCCTCCTTGCTTTTCCCCTTGCAAGCTGGTGGTGCCTCCTTGCCCTTACCCTTGTAAGCTGGTGGTGCCTCCTTGCCCTTGCCAGTTGGTGGTGCATCCTTGCCCTGCACACTGCCAGTGCTCATTGGTGTTTCCTTGGAGCCTCTCACACCTGCAGTAGCGGCTGACACTACTGTGGCCGTGGACTGGGTGGCTGAGGTGCTAGCCTGGGTTCTGACCACCCTGGCCTGATGTGAAGGACAGGGGGGGAGGGGTAGGGAAGAGGTCAACAGCAGAGAGGAAAAGCTTCTTAGGGACACTGGGGTGGGAAGAGAGTGAAGGTTTGGGAGTGGAGGAAGAGGGAGTTGTTGTTAGAGGTGTCTGCTTTTTTTAGGTGCAGGTGCATGGGCTAGATGCTGTTGGAGGTGGATGTCTGTTGGGTGTCTGAGTGCTTGCGTTTGTGAACTTTGGGAGGAGGGGGCACAGACAGTGGGGAGGACACAGGGGACATGTGCATGGATGTGGGAGTGGTGACTGCCAGTGAGGGGTGTGTAGTGATAGGCGTGATGATGATGGCAGTGGATGTAGTGCATGCAGGTGTGAGTGTAGACGCAAATTGGAGGGAGGTGGATAAGGAGGAGGAGGGGGACACATTGGAGGCAGTGGATGTTGGTGTCTGCATCTGGATGGTGTTTGTGTGAGTGTCTGTGGGATGATGTGTGGTGCTTGTGTTTGCCTGAGCCACTCCTGTGTGTTGTCTTGGGTGCATGCTGGTCTGAATGGGTGCTTGGGATAGGTTGGGGTTGAGGTGAATGGGACTGGGCAAAGTTGTAGGGGGGAGGCTAGAGACAGGAACAATGGCTGCCATCAGGGAGGAAGCCAGAGCATGGATTGATCTCTGTTGGGCCACCATGCCAGAGTGAATGCCCTCCTGGAATGCATTTGTTTGTTGCAAATGCCCTGCCAGTCCCTGGATGACATTCATTATGGTTGACTGCCCAACAGCGATGGATCTCAGGATGTCAATAGCCTCCTCACTCAGGGCAGCAGGGCTAACTGGGGCAGAAAGAAAAAAGGGAGCACACTGCCTCACACTCAAGCAAAAAGTTAGCCCCAATGCATCATGGTAAATGCAGTCACTTCGTTTTGTGCTGAAAAAGTAATCAAAAGTCTTTCACCTAAGTAGGTGCAGCAAGTGCTGTGTATCTCTGGACACGTGTTTCTAGGTTTAGCCCGTCATCAGCAGAGAGCAGCCAAGTCTGTGGGGTTGCTTGAAATGCCGCCAAAAGTCTTCTCAGGTTTATGTACCACTCGCTGGCGCACAGGTGCCTCTCCAGAGCTTGTCAGCTCGTTAGCTCAAGGGAGCAGTCATTGGACAAAAAGAAAAAAGGGAGCACACTGCCTCACACTCAAGCAAAAAGTTAGCCCCAATGCATCATGGTAAATGCAGTCACTTCGTTTTGTGCTGAAAAAGTAATCAAAAGTCTTTCCCCTAAGTAGGTGCAGCAAGTGCTGTGTATCTCTGGACACGTGTTTCTAGGTTTAGCCCGTCATCAGCAGAGAGCAGCCAAGTCTGTGGGGTTGCTTGAAATGCCGCCAAAAGTCTTCTCAGGTTTATGTACCACTCGCTGGCGCACAGGTGCCTCTCCAGAGCTCGTCAGCTCGTTAGCTCAAGGGAGCAGTCATTGGACAAAAAGAAAAAAGGGAGCACACTGCCTCACACTCAAGCAAAAAGTTAGCCCCAATGCATCATGGTAAATGCAGTCACTTCGTTTTGTGCTGAAAAAGTAATCAAAAGTCTTTCACCTAAGTAGGTGCAGCAAGTGCTGTGTATCTCTGGACACGTGTTTCTAGGTTTAGCCCGTCATCAGCAGAGAGCAGCCAAGTCTGTGGGGTTGCTTGAAATGCCGCCAAAAGTCTTCTCAGGTTTATGTACCACTCGCTGGCGCACAGGTGCCTCTCCAGAGCTCGTCAGCTCGTTAGCTCAAGGGAGCAGTCATTGGACAAAAAGAAAAAAGGGAGCACACTGCCTCACACTCAAGCAAAAAGTTAGCCCCAATGCATCATGGTAAATGCAGTCACTTCGTTTTGTGCTGAAAAAGTAATCAAAAGTCTTTCACCTAAGTAGGTGCAGCAAGTGCTGTGTATCTCTGGACACGTGTTTCTAGGTTTAGCCCGTCATCAGCAGAGAGCAGCCAAGTCTGTGGGGTTGCTTGAAATGCCGCCAAAAGTCTTCTCAGGTTTATGTACCACTCGCTGGCGCACAGGTGCCTCTCCAGAGCTCGTCAGCTCGTTAGCTCAAGGGAGCAGTCATTGGACAAAAAGAAAAAAGGGAGCACACTGCCTCACACTCAAGCAAAAAGTTAGCCCCAATGCATCATGGTAAATGCAGTCACTTCGTTTTGTGCTGAAAAAGTAATCAAAAGTCTTTCACCTAAGTAGGTGCAGCAAGTGCTGTGTATCTCTGGACACGTGTTTCTAGGTTTAGCCCGTCATCAGCAGAGAGCAGCCAAGTCTGTGGGGTTGCTTGAAATGCCGCCAAAAGTCTTCTCAGGTTTATGTACCACTCGCTGGCGCACAGGTGCCTCTCCAGAGCTCGTCAGCTCGTTAGCTCAAGGGAGCAGTCATTGGACAAAAAGAAAAAAGGGAGCACACTGCCTCACACTCAAGCAAAAAGTTAGCCCCAATGCATCATGGTAAATGCAGTCACTTCGTTTTGTGCTGAAAAAGTAATCAAAAGTCTTTCACCTAAGTAGGTGCAGCAAGTGCTGTGTATCTCTGGACACGTGTTTCTAGGTTTAGCCCGTCATCAGCAGAGAGCAGCCAAGTCTGTGGGGTTGCTTGAAATGCCGCCAAAAGTCTTCTCAGGTTTATGTACCACTCGCTGGCGCACAGGTGCCTCTCCAGAGCTCGTCAGCTCGTTAGCTCAAGGGAGCAGTCATTGGACAAAAAGAAAAAAGGGAGCACACTGCCTCACACTCAAGCAAAAAGTTAGCCCCAATGCATCATGGTAAATGCAGTCACTTCGTTTTGTGCTGAAAAAGTAATCAAAAGTCTTTCACCTAAGTAGGTGCAGCAAGTGCTGTGTATCTCTGGACACGTGTTTCTAGGTTTAGCCCGTCATCAGCAGAGAGCAGCCAAGTCTGTGGGGTTGCTTGAAATGCCGCCAAAAGTCTTCTCAGGTTTATGTACCACTCGCTGGCGCACAAGTGCCTCTCCAGAGCTCGTCAGCTCGTTAGCTCAAGGGAGCAGTCATTGGACAAAAAGAAAAAAGGGAGCACACTGCCTCACACTCAAGCAAAAAGTTAGCCCCAATGCATCATGGTAAATGCAGTCACTTCGTTTTGTGCTGAAAAAGTAATCAAAAGTCTTTCACCTAAGTAGGTGCAGCAAGTGCTGTGTATCTCTGGACACGTGTTTCTAGGTTTAGCCCGTCATCAGCAGAGAGCAGCCAAGTCTGTGGGGTTGCTTGAAATGCCGCCAAAAGTCTTCTCAGGTTTATGTACCACTCGCTGGCGCACAGGTGCCTCTCCAGAGCTCGTCAGCTCGTTAGCTCAAGGGAGCAGTCATTGGACAAAAAGAAAAAAGGGAGCACACTGCCTCACACTCAAGCAAAAAGTTAGCCCCAATGCATCATGGTAAATGCAGTCACTTCGTTTTGTGCTGAAAAAGTAATCAAAAGTCTTTCACCTAAGTAGGTGCAGCAAGTGCTGTGTATCTCTGGACACGTGTTTCTAGGTTTAGCCCGTCATCAGCAGAGAGCAGCCAAGTCTGTGGGGTTGCTTGAAATGCCGCCAAAAGTCTTCTCAGGTTTATGTACCACTCGCTGGCGCACAGGTGCCTCTCCAGAGCTCGTCAGCTCGTTAGCTCAAGGGAGCAGTCATTGGACAAAAAGAAAAAAGGGAGCACACTGCCTCACACTCAAGCAAAAAGTTAGCCCCAATGCATCATGGTAAATGCAGTCACTTCGTTTTGTGCTGAAAAAGTAATCAAAAGTCTTTCACCTAAGTAGGTGCAGCAAGTGCTGTGTATCTCTGGACACGTGTTTCTAGGTTTAGCCCGTCATCAGCAGAGAGCAGCCAAGTCTGTGGGGTTGCTTGAAATGCCGCCAAAAGTCTTCTCAGGTTTATGTACCACTCGCTGGCGCACAGGTGCCTCTCCAGAGCTCGTCAGCTCGTTAGCTCAAGGGAGCAGTCATTGGACAAAAAGAAAAAAGGGAGCACACTGCCTCACACTCAAGCAAAAAGTTAGCCCCAATGCATCATGGTAAATGCAGTCACTTCGTTTTGTGCTGAAAAAGTAATCAAAAGTCTTTCACCTAAGTAGGTGCAGCAAGTGCTGTGTATCTCTGGACACGTGTTTCTAGGTTTAGCCCGTCATCAGCAGAGAGCAGCCAAGTCTGTGGGGTTGCTTGAAATGCCGCCAAAAGTCTTCTCAGGTTTATGTACCACTCGCTGGCGCACAGGTGCCTCTCCAGAGCTCGTCAGCTCGTTAGCTCAAGGGAGCAGTCATTGGACAAAAAGAAAAAAGGGAGCACACTGCCTCACACTCAAGCAAAAAGTTAGCCCCAATGCATCATGGTAAATGCAGTCACTTCGTTTTGTGCTGAAAAAGTAATCAAAAGTCTTTCACCTAAGTAGGTGCAGCAAGTGCTGTGTATCTCTGGACACGTGTTTCTAGGTTTAGCCCGTCATCAGCAGAGAGCAGCCAAGTCTGTGGGGTTGCTTGAAATGCCGCCAAAAGTCTTCTCAGGTTTATGTACCACTCGCTGGCGCACAGGTGCCTCTCCAGAGCTCGTCAGCTCGTTAGCTCAAGGGAGCAGTCATTGGACAAAAAGAAAAAAGGGAGCACACTGCCTCACACTCAAGCAAAAAGTTAGCCCCAATGCATCATGGTAAATGCAGTCACTTCGTTTTGTGCTGAAAAAGTAATCAAAAGTCTTTCACCTAAGTAGGTGCAGCAAGTGCTGTGTATCTCTGGACACGTGTTTCTAGGTTTAGCCCGTCATCAGCAGAGAGCAGCCAAGTCTGTGGGGTTGCTTGAAATGCCGCCAAAAGTCTTCTCAGGTTTATGTACCACTCGCTGGCGCACAGGTGCCTCTCCAGAGCTCGTCAGCTCGTTAGCTCAAGGGAGCAGTCATTGGACAAAAAGAAAAAAGGGAGCACACTGCCTCACACTCAAGCAAAAAGTTAGCCCCAATGCATCATGGTAAATGCAGTCACTTCGTTTTGTGCTGAAAAAGTAATCAAAGGTCTTTCACCTAAGTAGGTGCAGCAAGTGCTGTGTATCTCTGGACACGTGTTTCTAGGTTTAGCCCGTCATCAGCAGAGAGCAGCCAAGTCTGTGGGGTTGCTTGAAATGCCGCCAAAAGTCTTCTCAGGTTTATGTACCACTCGCTGGCGCACAGGTGCCTCTCCAGAGCTCGTCAGCTCGTTAGCTCAAGGGAGCAGTCATTGGACAAAAAGAAAAAAGGGAGCACACTGCCTCACACTCAAGCAAAAAGTTAGCCCCAATGCATCATGGTAAATGCAGTCACTTCGTTTTGTGCTGAAAAAGTAATCAAAAGTCTTTCACCTAAGTAGGTGCAGCAAGTGCTGTGTATCTCTGGACACGTGTTTCTAGGTTTAGCCCGTCATCAGCAGAGAGCATCCAAGTCTGTGGGGTTGCTTGAAATGCCGCCAAAAGTCTTCTCAGGTTTATGTACCACTCGCTGGCGCACAGGTGCCTCTCCAGAGCTCGTCAGCTCGTTAGCTCAAGGGAGCAGTCATTGGACAAAAAGAAAAAAGGGAGCACACTGCCTCACACTCAAGCAAAAAGTTAGCCCCAATGCATCATGGTAAATGCAGTCACTTCGTTTTGTGCTGAAAAAGTAATCAAAAGTCTTTCACCTAAGTAGGTGCAGCAAGTGCTGTGTATCTCTGGACACGTGTTTCTAGGTTTAGCCCGTCATCAGCAGAGAGCAGCCAAGTCTGTGGGGTTGCTTGAAATGCCGCCAAAAGTCTTCTCAGGTTTATGTACCACTCGCTGGCGCACAGGTGCCTCTCCAGAGCTCGTCAGCTCGTTAGCTCAAGGGAGCAGTCATTGGACAAAAAGAAAAAAGGGAGCACACTGCCTCACACTCAAGCAAAAAGTTAGCCCCAATGCATCATGGTAAATGCAGTCACTTCGTTTTGTGCTGAAAAAGTAATCAAAAGTCTTTCACCTAAGTAGGTGCAGCAAGTGCTGTGTATCTCTGGACACGTGTTTCTAGGTTTAGCCCGTCATCAGCAGAGAGCAGCCAAGTCTGTGGGGTTGCTTGAAATGCCGCCAAAAGTCTTCTCAGGTTTATGTACCACTCGCTGGCGCACAGGTGCCTCTCCAGAGCTCGTCAGCTCGTTAGCTCAAGGGAGCAGTCATTGGACAAAAAGAAAAAAGGGAGCACACTGCCTCACACTCAAGCAAAAAGTTAGCCCCAATGCATCATGGTAAATGCAGTCACTTCGTTTTGTGCTGAAAAAGTAATCAAAAGTCTTTCACCTAAGTAGGTGCAGCAAGTGCTGTGTATCTCTGGACACGTGTTTCTAGGTTTAGCCCGTCATCAGCAGAGAGCAGCCAAGTCTGTGGGGTTGCTTGAAATGCCGCCAAAAGTCTTCTCAGGTTTATGTACCACTCGCTGGCGCACAGGTGCCTCTCCAGAGCTCGTCAGCTCGTTAGCTCAAGGGAGCAGTCATTGGACAAAAAGAAAAAAGGGAGCACACTGCCTCACACTCAAGCAAAAAGTTAGCCCCAATGCATCATGGTAAATGCAGTCACTTCGTTTTGTGCTGAAAAAGTAATCAAAAGTCTTTCACCTAAGTAGGTGCAGCAAGTGCTGTGTATCTCTGGACACGTGTTTCTAGGTTTAGCCCGTCATCAGCAGAGAGCAGCCAAGTCTGTGGGGTTGCTTGAAATGCCGCCAAAAGTCTTCTCAGGTTTATGTACCACTCGCTGGCGCACAGGTGCCTCTCCAGAGCTCGTCAGCTCGTTAGCTCAAGGGAGCAGTCATTGGACAAAAAGAAAAAAGGGAGCACACTGCCTCACACTCAAGCAAAAAGTTAGCCCCAATGCATCATGGTAAATGCAGTCACTTCGTTTTGTGCTGAAAAAGTAATCAAAAGTCTTTCACCTAAGTAGGTGCAGCAAGTGCTGTGTATCTCTGGACACGTGTTTCTAGGTTTAGCCCGTCATCAGCAGAGAGCAGCCAAGTCTGTGGGGTTGCTTGAACTGGGGCAGGGCCTGAGGGGCCTGGGGCAAAGGAGATGCCCACCCTCCTGGGTGAGCAGGCACATGAAACTAGCTGAGGGGCTGCTGGGAGGGCGGTGCTGGTACGGGGGTGGCGGCTGTACCTGTAATGTGGGTGGCCACAGAGCAGTCCGTCACCACTAGGGAGCTTCTATCTGAGGAGTTATCACTTTCCAAACTGTCCCCTCCTGTCTCCGCCATGGTGCTCCCCTCGTCCTCAGTGCCACTGGTGCCCTCACCGTCGGTGGATTCGGCCTCTTGGGCCCTGTGGGATGCAGCTCCCTCCGTCGCCGGTGCCTCTGCTTCTCCGCCAGATGATGCTAATGCACATAAGAACAGGGTGACAAAACAAAAAAGGGGGGAAGAGACAGAGGATATACTTGGTCAATGGCAGCAACACCACCACCATTGGTGTACACAACACACACACAGGGAACCTCCCTACGCACTAGGCAATGCACTACCAGTCACAATGCTAGTCACCAGGCCATGGACAGTAATACCTAACGCCAATTGCAGCATACCTGAGACCCACAGAGCCCTGCCCAGTAGTGGATGCCCACTAGCTTGATTGGAGGTGGAATTCATCAGCCCCTGCCCAACATGGAAACTACCCTTCAATGTTCGTCCTGGCCTAGTGGCACCCTCAAGCCCACATCCCCCACCCGAAGGCTACTCCACCTCGCACAAGTAGTATAATGTGGAACTTTACTCGCCCCCTTGTGGCTGCTGCGATGCCCTCAAGCGCCCATCCAGCTCCAGATGGGCCACCGCCAGTATGCAGAACATCAGGGGGGGTCAGGGTTTGACGGGCACCCCTTCCTCTTTGGGAGGCCATCCCCAGCTGGGCCTCTGCCATCTTCCTTGCCCAGCATCTCGGGTCCTCCTACCGTTTGTGAAAGTGGGTGCTCAACTTACCGTAGACCCCCAAGGTCCGCACATCATTGGTGATGGGACGCCATATACCCTTTTTTTGATGGGCGCTGACGTGCAGAGAAATACACATAGGAAAAAGGTATCAGTCATACCGTCTGGCCTGTTACACTCATGGCCCACCATATCCCTCCCATCCCCTTACGCACATACATTGCCCACCATAGATGCAGCATGCTGCCCAGGACCCCTTAACCACCCCACCATTACACGAGGCCCTCACATACAGCAATCCATGCATTCATGCCCCATGCATCGTGCTCAGTGTACTCACCTGTTGGTCTGGAGGCCCATACAGCATTCGGTACTGGGGTAGGACCCCATCCTCCAGTCTCTCCAACTCCGCCACAGTGAAGGCAGGGGCCCTTTCCCCAGTGACACGAGCCATGGTCTGTTCCAGACACAGGTCACAACAACACATGCAGTGTAGGTCCTGTTGAAGGTCAGGTAGCAAGTGAGTGAACAGATAGAAAATGGCGGTAACGTCCGCGGCATGCCATTTCAGGGGGGGGAGGGGCAGGCCATGGCACTGAACTGTGTCACAGCACACATAGGCACCATTTGGGCCTATACAACAACATACTGTTAGTCACAACATGCAATGCACTGTACATTTTGGAAATATTGAATACTGACCAGCTGCTCAATGGAGCAACAATGGAGGACAGGCACATTATCCTCACCTACAGATTTGACAGGGCCACAATCCAAGAGCTGTGTGCCCAATTGGAGCCAGACCTGATCTCTGCTATCCGTCATTCCACTGAGATCCACCCTCTTGTGCAAGTCCTATCTGTGCTTCATTTCTTGGCAACTCGTTCTCTCCAAGTGACAGTGGGAATGTCACAGCCAATGTTCCCAATAGTGCTAACAAGAGTGTTGTCAGCCCTGATGAAACACATGCACAGCTACATTGTTTTCCCCCAGGTGGAGGATTTGGCCACAGTGAAAGCTGATTTCTATGCAATGGGACATATCCCCAACATCATTGGGGCAATTGATGGTACACATTGCATTTATTCCCCCCTGGAGAAATGAACAGGTGTTCAGAAATCGAAAACTTTCACTCTATGAATGTGCAGATAGTGTGCCTGACGGACCAGTTAACGCAAGGTATCCTGGGTCTGTGCGTGATGCCTTTATCCTGAGGAATAGCATCATCCCATATGTGACGGCTCAATTCCAGAGGCACCGGGTGTGGCTAATAGGTGAGCCCATGGTCCCCACCCACTATATGTTGGTGTATGGGGTTGGCTGTAAGGGCTAGTGTCTGCCTAACAGGTATCCCTCAATATTTGCATGTGACTCCGGTTACCCCAACCTCTCATGGCTACTGACCCCAGTGTGGAATCCCAGGACAAGGGCAGAGGAACGTTACAAAGAGGCACATGGGGAAACAAAAAGAATTATAGAGTGAATCTTTGGCCTCATGAAGGCCAGGTTTCGGTGCCTCCATCTAACGGGTGGTTCCCTGTGCTACTCACCCAAGAAGGTCTGCCAGATCATCGTTGCATGTTGCACAACCTTGCCTTACATCGCCAGGTGCCTTTTCTGAAAGAGGATGAGGCTGGAGATCGGCGTGTGGCAGTGGTGGAGCCTGTGAACAGTGCTGAAGAGGAGGCAGAGGATGAGGATGTGGACAATAGAACATCAATCATACAACAGTACTTCCAGTGACACAGAGGTAAGACACTGTAACTTCACTTTCCATTGCAGTTTTGTATTGGAAATTGTCACTGGCAGGCTGATATTCCCACTACTATGGCCACTTACTGTACCCTTTGACATGTATATTTACAGATATATGTGCCCCACTCTGGCTCCTGGTGTATTGACTGCAGCAAACTACAGGTCATGCCTATGTATACATTACTGTACAGTTGAATTGCAGTGTCACTAGATTGTTAAAAGAATACATAGTTCAATCAATTGACAGGCTCAATACTTGTATTTTTTTACAAGGGTGTTTATTTATGTGCTGATAAGTGGATGGGATATTGATATAGGCTGGGGGGTGGTGGAGGAGAGTCCAGGTAAAAGTTCCAGTCTATTTGTATCACGGGTGCATTGTCCAAGGGGGCATAGAAAGTGGAGCAATGGCAGTTCAAGGTGGATAGAGTGACAGAGTGGGACACAAGGGTGACAATCAGGAGAGTCTTATTTCCTGGCGGGGTCTTGGCAGTGTTCTCTGGCTTCTGCCTGGATCGCAGGGACCGTTTTCCGGGTGGTTCTCCTTCTACAAGGGGTGGGGTGCTGGTGGCCTGTTGTTCCTGTGGCGGGGCCTCCTTTCCACTAGCGCCAGCAGAGGTGGAGGGCTGTTCATTGGTGTAGCTAGTGTCAGGGGGCAGTTAGTGTGCCACTGCCTTCCTCATGGTGTTGGCATGTCTGCCAGCACCTCTGCAATGGTGTCCAGGGTGGTGTGGATGTCCCTCAGATCCTTCCTGATCCCCACATACTGTCCATCCTGCAGCCGCTGGGTCTCCTGTAACTTGGCAAGGATCTGGCCCATCATCTCCTTTGAATTGTGGTATTCTCCCAGATGTTGGTGAGTGCCTCGTGGAGAGTCGGTTCCATGGGCCTGCCTCCCCCTGTCACACAGCAGTCCTTCCAGCTTCCCTGTTGTCCTGTGCCTCTGTCCCCAGAACCGTGTGCCCACTGTCACTGAGTCCCTGATCGTCCTGTGTTTGTGGGGTTGCCTCAGGTCCCTGTAGTGGTGGACACACTGCTGATTGATGTGTCCTGGGGACAGAGGTATGGGCCCGTTGGGGTGGCTGCTGTGGTGGTGCTTCCTGAGGAGGGAGACTCTGTGGTGGTATGGGACTGTGCTTGGGTTACCGACTGTCCGGAGGTCCCTGATGGGCCAGGTTGGTCATCCTGATCCAGGCATCCAGAGCTGCGATTATCACTTCTGTGGGGGGCGACTGGATGTTGCTGGCACCTCCTCTCCAGTGACGACGTGTGGGAGACCTCTGGAGATGTAAATGCAGTGTTATTGTTCCTGCGTGTGACATATTGTGCATGGGTGTGCTGCTCTGTATGGTTGTGATTGCCCTGTTAGCTTAGGATTGTGTGAGTGGTGATTTGGTTGGCTAGGTGATTGTCTCTAGTGTGAATGCTTTGGTGATGGATGTCCATGCCTGTGATGGGTCTCCATGCATTGGTGTTGCATGCAGGGCTTGGTAGTGGGAGGGGTGGGTTGAGTTGGTGGGGTGTATGTGAGGTGGTGGAGTGATGAGGTGAGGGTAGGGTAGGGGTGGGGGTTTGTGATGCCATGCAGGTAGGGGGGTGATAGTAATAGTGAGTTGACTTACCAGAGTCCAGTCCTCCTGCTACTCCTGCCAGGCCCTCCGGTTGCATGATTGCCAAGACTTGCTCCTCCCATGTTTTTAGTTGTGGGGGAGAAGGTGGGAGTCCACCGCCAGTCCTCTGTACTGCTATCTGGTGTTTTTCTACTACGGAATGCACCTTCCCCCATAGGTTGTTCCACCTCTTCCTGATGTCATCCCTTGTTCTGGGGTGCTGTCCCATGGCGTTGACCCTGTCCACGATCCTCTGCCATAGCTCCATCTTCCTAGCAATGGATGTCTGCAGCACCTGTGATCCGAATAGCTGTGGCTCTAGCCGGATGATTTCCTCCATCATGACCCTTAGCTCCTCCTCTGAGAACCTGGGGTGTCTTTGTGGTGCCATGGGTGTAGTGTGAGTGGTGTGTGTGGGGTGATGTGTTGGGGTATGTGCTGTGAGGTGCCTGGATGGTGTATGCGTGATGGTGTTCTGTGGCTCTGGTTCTGTGGGTGCTCTTGGTGTGTCTCTCCCTCAGTTGTCAATTTTCTTGAGTTGTAAGGGGTTGTGGGTAATGTGGGTGTGTCTTATATAGTGTTGTGGGTGTGGTATGTGTCAGGTGTGTGTTTTGTATGTGTGTGTTTTGAGCGCGGCGGTATGTACCGCCAGTGGTTTAGCACCATTGAATGTCCGCCAAGGTGATTTGTGGGTCATAAGGCTGTGGGCGTAGTTCAGTTGGCGTAATGGTATGGGTTTTGCTACTGCCAGTTTATCACTGACCTTTGGGCTGGTGGACTTGGGTGTGTGTGTGTGTGTCTGTATAATGACGGATTGGTATGTGTGTGTCATAATATGGGTAGCGGTAAACCGCCACAGTGGCGGTATGTTGGCAGCAGTCGGCATGGCGGTAAGCGGGACTTACTGCCAATGTCATAATGAGGGCCTATGTCTTCCTCTGAATCCGTCCCTGGAGTCATGGGAACTCCCTATGAGAACATGACTTTCAAAGTACTAAGATGGCTTTGCTCAGAGAGCAGCTTAAAGATAGGGAAGAACCCTAACAAGAATTTCCTTTTGAGTCTCCTTCTCCAGGATGACCAGGAGTAGTCTGGTAACCAGGAGGAAGAGGAGTGGGAGGGAGGTTCTAACCCATCAGACTGAGGAGATCAGCTTGAAGATTCAGGGGAGGGCTCTTCACAAAATCTTCTCCCTAGGAAACCCTCTGGTGTAGCTGGCAGTGGGAGGGGTTCACACACAAGTAGGGCTCCCTTCCCACATAGAGGTCAGGTCACTAGAGTCAGTAAAGCTAGAGAAAGATCTACCTCTGCCAATTCTTATGTCACCTCAGTTCTCAGGTCCCACACTTCTAATCCAGGTGATGACTCCCTAGACAGGGAGCTCAGAAAGCTGCGATTAAGGAGGCCAAGCTGAGGCTAGAGCAGCAACAGCTAGCCCTAGACAGGGAGGCCTTAGCTGTGGAGAAAGAAAGGCAGGGGCTGGGGTTATTTTCCCATGGTGGCAGCAGCAACAGTTTCAGGAATTATGGTGTTAGGGAGAATACTTTTGATTCCAGAAAGTTCCACAAAATAGTCCCCCCCTTACAAGGAGGGAGATGACATCTACAAGTGCTTTGCTGCACTTGAGGGGGCCTGTAAAGTACAGAGGCTCCCTCAGTTGCAGTGGGCTGCTATTCTGTGATTGTCCTTTTCTGGCAATGAGAGAGAGAGACTTCTCACTGTCAGGAAGATTCAGATAATCACAATGTTTCGAAGATAGCACTCTTGGATGAATTTGGCTTAGCCACGTAACAATACAGAATTAAGTTCGGAGAGACCTTAAAAGAGACTTCACAAGATTGGATAGACTTTGTGGACTGTTCAATGAAGGCTTTGGAAGGTTGGTTACATGTCAGCAAAGTGTCTGACTATGAGGATCTTTATAATCTGATTTTGAGAGAGCATCTTCTTAAAAATTGTGAGTCTGACTTGTTGCACCAGTACTTGGTAGACTCAGATCAGACCTCTCCCTAGAATTGGGAAAGAAGGCAGACAAATGGGTCAGAACAAGGGTGAACAGAAAACCTCATACAGGGGGTGACAAGAAGGATGGTAAGTTACATGACAAAGGTGGGGACAAAGATAAAAAGTCAGTCTTCATCAGGCCCACAAAAATCCTCTGGGGGTGGGCCTAAATCCTCTTCCAACCATCAGAAAAAGCCTTGGTGTTATCTATGTGAGAACAAAGGCCACTGGGCAAGTGACCTCACTTGTCCCAAAAGGAACACCAAACCCCCACCACCACAACCACCACTGCTTCCAGTAGTGCCACTAGTAATAGCAGTTGTGGTCGGAAAAATACTACAAATAACCAGTCCAAAGGTGTAGCAGGGCTCACTCTGGGTAATGTAGTGGGGGGTTGGTTTAGTTAGGGAAACCACTGAGGCTGTTTTAGTCTCAGATGGTGGCATTGACCTTGCCACCCATGTTGCCTGCCCCCCTAACATGGATATGTACAAGCAACAACGCCTAATCAATGGTGTTCAGGTTGAGGCCTACAGGGTCACAGGTGCCAGTGTCACTATGGTGATGGAAAAACTGGTAGCACCTACTTGGTCATCAGTACCAAGTGACCGATGCCCATGATAACATTGGTAGCCACCCCATTGCTGTTGTGAATCTCAACTGGGGAGGGGGAGTTACTGGTCCAAAGAAAGTTGTGGTATCCCCTGACCTACCTGTAGAATGTCTACTGGGCAATGATTTGGAAACTTACGTTTGGGCTGAAGTGGAATTTGGAGGCTCATGCA
This sequence comes from Pleurodeles waltl, assembly GCF_031143425.1. Classification (NCBI taxonomy): domain Eukaryota; kingdom Metazoa; phylum Chordata; class Amphibia; order Caudata; family Salamandridae; genus Pleurodeles; species Pleurodeles waltl. Next base: position 841,033,115 of record NC_090440.1, read on the forward strand.
GCAATGCTGAGCATTCGTGGGCACATCTTTGCTCTCAAGGGCTCAGGCCAAGAAGCAAAGAGGACAGGAAAACTTGGATCCTTATACAATGGACTAAGTGCTCCCAAAACCTGGGGTAGAAATGGAAAACCCTTATCCACTATCCCTCCCTCCACTGAAGATTCCCCTTTTGATGAGGAATCTACTCCCTGTGCTGAACCTACACCAGAGGAGCTCCAGGCTGACACAGCTGATCTTTTGGGTGCAGGGGGGCCAGCCAGGGAAGAGTTGAGTGTGGCACAGCAGACCTGCCCCACACTACAGGGTTTGAGACAGCAAGCTGTCAAACACGAAGCAGGGGACGTTAGTGACTCTCACAAAGAGTGATGGGAAAACAATATCCTTTATTCAGAGGCAAGGGACCCAAAACCTGGTGCTACCTGGAGACTGGTCATTCCCTTGCAGTATAGGGAGTTTCTTCTCACACTGGCACATGACATTCCCCTTGCTGGACATTTGGGGAAAGGAAGACCTGAGACAGACTAGTCCCTCACCTCACTGGCCTCACATGTCTGAAGACACAAGAGTTCTGTCACTCTTGTGTCACTTGCCAAGCCAGTGGTAAGACTAGTGGCACTGCAAAGGCCCCCTTGATCCCACTGCCTGTGGTTGGGGTGCCCTTTGAGTGGGTAGGGGTTGACATAGCAGGAGGGTCAAGGGAGACAAATGTTTCTGGCAATAGGTTTATCTTGGTGGTAGTAGACCATGCCACTAGATAACCAAAAGCAATTCCTCTAAGGACCACTATAGCTCCTGCAGTGGCAAAGGCCGTCCTGGGAATATTTTCCAGGGTGGGCTTCCCTAAAGAGGTAGTATCAGACAGGGGTAGTAACTTCATACCTGAATGCAATGTGAAAAGAGTGTGGTATAACTTTTAAATTCACCACACCTTACCATCCTCAGACAAATAAATTGGTTGAGAGGTTTAATGAAACTCTCAAAGGCATGATCATGGGACTATCTGAAAAGCTCAGAAGGAGATAGGATGTCCTATTGCCATGCCTCCTTTTTTTGCCTACAGGGAGGTACCCCAGAAGGGAGTGGGCTACAGCTCATTTGAACTCCTTTTTGGTCACCCTGTTGGGGTCCACTTGCACTTGTGAAGGAGGGGTGGGAGAAACCCTAGAACCCCCAAACAATACATACTGGATTATGTACTTGGCCTAAGATCCAGAATGGCTGAGTATATGAAAAAGCCCACCAAAAACCTTCAGGCAAGCCAAGAGTTGCAAAAACAATAGCATGACCAGAATGCTGTCCTGACTGAGTACCACCCAGTACAGAAGGTGTGGGTTCTGGAGCCTGTGGCACCAGAGCACTCCAGGACAAATGGAGTGGCCCACATCTGATAGTGGAGAAAAAGGGTAAGGTCACTTATTTAGTGGACCTAGGCACTCCTAGAAGTCCTTTTAGAGTACTTAATGTGAACCACCTGAAAACCTACTATGATTGGGCAGACTTAACCCTACTCATGGCCACTGATGAGGGACAGGAAGAAGAGTCACCCTCTCCCTGATCTCTTCTCCAACACTGCAGCTGACGGCTCAGTGGAAGGAGTTATTCTTGAAGACTGACTTTCAGAAGAGCAAAAGGAGGATTGCAAGAACCTCCTAGGCCAGTTTTCTGAGCGGTTTTCTCTGACACCTGGTCAGACCACTTGGTGTGAACACACCATAGATACTGGAGACATTTTACCTGTCAAAAGTAAAATGTATAGACAGCCGGACCATGCTAGGGACTGCATTAAATCAGAAGTTCAGAAAATGTTGGACTTAGGAATAATTGAGCACTCATCCCCTGGGCCAGCCCAGTGGTGCTAGTACCCAAGACTCACACTCAGAATGGAAAAAAGGAGATGAGGGTTTGTGTAGTTTATAGAGGGCTCAATACAGTCACAAAGACTGGTGATCACCCTATACCCAGGAATGATGAGCTGATAGATACACTGGCATCTGCCAAGTATCTAAGCACTTTTGACTTGACTGCAGGGTATTGGCAGATCAAGCTTTGAGAAGAGGAAAAACCAAAGACTGCATTCTCTACCATTGGGGGTCATTATCAGTTCACTGTTATGCCCTTTGGCTTGAAGAATGCAGCTGCCAGTTTCCAGAGGCTGGTGAACACAGTCCTCCCAGGTCTGGAAGCTTTCAGTGTAGCATATCTAGATGATATTGATGTATTCAGCTCCACCTGGGATGACCACCTAGTCCACCTATGGAAAGTTTTAGAGGCCCTGCAAAAGGCATGCCTCACTATCAAGGCTGCTTCAAAGTGCCAGATAGGGTAGGGGAAGCTGGTTTATCTGGGAATCTAGTTGGTGGGGAACAGATTGAGCCACTACAGGGGAAGATCCAGACTATTTTAGATTGGTCTCCCCTTACAACACCGACTCAGGGCAGAGCCTTTCTTGGTCTCACTGGGTACTACTGGAGGTTCATTAAGAACTATGGCTCCATTGTTGCCCCTCTTAATGACCTCACGTCCAAGAAAATCCCTAAGAAGGTATTATGGACAGCCAACTGTCAAAAAGCTTTTGAGCAACTTAAGCAGGCTTTGTGTACGCCACCTGTCCTAAAAAGCCCAAACTATTCAAAGATGTTTATTGTCCAGACAGATGCTTCAGATGTAGGGGTTGGGGCAGTGGTATCCCAACTCAATTCAGAGAGCCAGGATCAACCTGTTGCTTTTATTAGTAGAAGGTTGACCCCTAGAGAAAAGCATTGGTCAGCCATAAAGAGGGAGGACTTTGCTGTGGTCTGTGCCCTGAAGAAGGGGAGACCATACTTATTTGGGACTCACTTCATAGTTCAGACAGACCACAAACCTCTTATGGTTAAAACAAATGTAAGGTGAAAACCCTAAATTGTGGAGGTGGTCCATTTCCCTACAGGGGATGGACTTTACAGTGGAACATAGACCTGGCAGTATCCACTCCAATGCAGATGGAATCTCCAGATATTTCCACTTAGACAATGAAGAGTCATCTTGGCAGGGTTAGCCTTGTTTACCCTTGTTTGGGTGGTGGGGTAGTGTAGGAAAATACCCTTTTTTGGCATGTTACCCCCAATTTCTGCCTGATGTCAGTGTGTTTGACTGTCACTGGAGTCCTGCTAACCAGGACCCCAGTGCCTTTGCTCTCTTCTCTCAAATTTGTAACTACTTACTTGTAACTCAGTATTTCATCCCAAATCGGCACACTGGTGCCCCATTATAAGTCCCTAGTATATGGTACTTGGGTACCACAGGCATTGGGGTCCCAGGGGACCCCTATGGGCTGCAGCATTACTTTTGCCTCCGATAGGAAGCCCCTGCAAAGGGTTCTGCAGGACTGCCATTGCAGCCTGCGTGAAATGATGCATGCATCCTTTCACAGCCATTTACGCTGCACCAGGTCACTTATAAGTCACCTATATGTCAGGCCTTCAAACCGTGAAGGCTGGGTGCAAATTACCTGTGTGTAAGGGCACCACCTGCACTAGCAGACGTGCCCCCATGTCGTCCAGGACCATTTTCCTGGACTTCGTGAGTGCGGGGATGCCATTTTACGAGTGCACTGGACATAGGTCAATACCTGTGTCCAGCTTCACAATGGTAACTCCGAATATGGCCATGTAAGGTGTCTAACACCTGGGAATTGTACCACAATACTAATTCTATTATTGGTTTTACAATTCTTTGCACACTTGCACTCGGGGCTCCAAAGTGGACCCCCAGTACTGCCACACCTGTCTTCTGAGGTTTTCCAGGCAGCCCCAGCTGCTGCCACCTCACAGACAGGTTTCTGCCCTCCTGTTCCTCACGCATCTCGAGCAAAGGAAGGCAGAACAAAGCATTGCCTTTGGGAGAGGGGTGTTACACCCTCTCCCTTCGAAATAAGAGTTACAGGCATGGGAGGGGTAGCCTCCCAGAACCTCTGGAAATGATTTGAAGGGCACAGATGGTGCCATCCATGCATAAATCCAGTCTACACTGGTTCAGGGACCCCCTGTCCCTGCTCTAGCACAAAATTAGACAAAGGAAAAGGGAATGACTACTCCCCTGTCCATCACCACCTTAGTGGTGGTGACCAGAGCTCCTCCAGAGTGTCTGGGTTTTGCCATCTTGGATTCCAATGTGGTGGGGCACTCTGGGGAGCATCTAAGTGGCCAGTGCCAGCAGGTGATGTCAGAGCCCTCCCCTGATAGGTGCATACCTGTGTAGCTGACCAATCCCCCCTGTAGGGCTATTTAGGGTCTCTCCTCTGGGTGTTTCCTCAAATTTGGATTGCAAGACTCCAGCAGGAATCCTCTGCATCCTTTACTTCATCTTCTACCAACAAAATTGCATGTGGACCCTCCAGGAACTCTACAAACTGCAACAAGAAGCAAAGATGACTTCTGCAACATTGTATCTTCAGCTCCAGCCTGCAACTGTTTCCAGGTCGTGCATCCTCTGAGGACTGCCTGTCTTCAGCCTGCACCAGAAGAAGGGAAGGAACCTTTCTAGAAGTTAAAGAGTCACTTCCCTGCTTTAGCAGGCACCCCTCTGCAGCGATGACTGGTGGCGCAGGGCCTCTCTCCTGATGACTAGCATGGATCCAGCAACACTGGTGGTGGACTAAAGTGACCCTGATAGTCCTAAGGTCCAGTTGTCCAACTTTGGTGGAGGTAAGAGCTTGCCTCCCCATGCAAGACGGTACCCCATGCACAGCATGAATTGCAGTTGACGAAGATTGTGTGTGACCTTCTACAAAGTTTTTCGTGCACAGCTCCAGCACTCCTTCCTGGGAAGCACTGCTTCCTGAGTTGTTCTCCAGCTGCATGGGATCCCATTGTGTCATGCTGCATGGGGTTCCATTTGCACCTTCTTTGTCCCAGTGCTGTGGGACTCCTGTGTGCGCTGCCTGGTCTTGTGAGAGCTCTGAGTTGCTGAGATCCTCCTCTGTCTCCCCCTCCTGGGTAGAAGCCATCAGCTCCCTCCTGGTGCCGGGCAGTGCCATTTTTTGCTAACCGTGTGCTTTGCGTGTTCCAAGGCTTGTTGGCAGAATCCAGTGACGCAAATCAGACTGCAATAATCCATCCGGCATGGGACATCATCTGCACCAACCAGGAACCCGCATCCGTCTTCTTGGGTGCAGTACTGACAGTTCTTCCTCACCAGTGCTTCTTCTTTTGCACCTTCATCCTGGTTGGCAGGGGCTCCTGTTCTCTCTGGACTCTTCAGTGCTTCTTGGACTTGTGCCCTTCTTCCACAGGTCTTCAGGTTGAGGAATCCATCGTTGGTGTCTTGCAGTCTTTCTTATGGTTTTTGCATAATCTTCTATCACGACTTCTTGTGTGTTCTAGGAAACTTACTGTGATTTACTCCTGCTTTCCTGGGCTCTGGGGTGGGTTCTATTACTTACCTTTGGTGTTTTCTTACACTCCCAGTGCACCTCTACACACTACACTTGCCTAGGTGGGAAACTCACTTTCTCATTCCACTATTTTAGTATATGGTTTCTGTTCCACCAGGCCCATTGCAACCTACTGTGATTTTCACTATTTGCACTGTTTTTGCACTGTTTTCTAACTTTTTTTATAGCTTTTACTGCATTCTAGTGTATATACTTTGTATATTACTTAGCTCCTAAAGGAGTATAGTCTCTAAGGTATATTTGGCATTGTGTCACTAACAATAAAGTACTGCCAATGTACCACTCCGTCTGCCAGGGAGGTAACGGCCGCCGGGCTGGAGACTTCAGACTACAGTCAGGCGGCCGTCACTGTCCCACATGTGGGATTATGACCCCGCCTACCGCCATGGTTTTCGTGGTTTCCTTACCACAACGAAAACCATGGTGGTAGGCACCATCAGTGCAAGGGAATTCCTTCCCTGACACTGATAGGGGTCTCCCCCATTCCCCTCTCCCTCCCCAGTCCTCCTCCACCCTCCCCCCCCACTCTAGACCCCCACGACATACACACACACCCACATTCACCCACACATGCATACATCCATTCACACACACATCCACACCCACTTACATACATACAGACATCCACGCATTCAGACAACACAACATACACGCACACTCACACCCATTCATGCACCCACTCAGTGGACTTAGTCCCCTTCTTCTACAGGTCTTCGGGTCAAGGAATCCCTCGTTGGTGTCTTGCAGTCTCTTCTGGTTCTTGCATAATCTTCTATCACGACTTCTTGTGTGTTCTAGGAAACTTACTGTGATTTACTCCTGCTTTCCTGGGCTCTCCGGCAGGAGACGACATGGGGCACTGCTGCCAGCAGCAGCGTCTGTCAGCAGAACACCGCCAGGCTGTATCATGGGGTCATGATACTGTCTGTGGCGGTCTACTGGAGTGGCGCTGCTGCTGGCAGCAGTGGCACCTTATCGCTGTCCGATGCCATGGGTGCATTCTGGCGGAATTCTGGCTACGGTTATAATATGGTGGACCGTTGGTAGCCGCAGTGACGGTGTTTTGGCGGCCGTCGCCACGGCGGTAGGCGGTCATTACCGCCATTGACATAATGAAGGCCTGAGTATTTTCTTTCATGTGTGTAAGTACTGTGTGACTAGTGGTACTGCATGAGCCTTGCATGTCTCCTAGATAAGCCTTGGCTGCTCAGCTACAGCTAGCACTAGACAGACTGGCTACTAAACACTGGCTACATTGCACTAGTAAGGGATAACTGGACCTGGTATAAGGTGTAAGTAGCTTTGGTACCCACTACAAACCAGGCCAGCCTCCTCCAAAGAGCACCTGCACTTTAGCACTAATCAGCAGTGATAAAGAGCTCAGAGTCCTAGAGCAAACAACAAGGGGTCAGAAAAAATAAGAGGAAGGAAGCAAAAAGTTTGGGTATGACCCTGCAAAAAGGGCCAGAGCCAACACACTGTATACTGCATCTGAGTGGCATGCAATGGTTGTAGCAGTGTCATGTAGTCTCATATAGTCATGCAGGTGTAGAGCTACCAAACACCTGCATGACAATGTAATATATAAATGGTGCAGTGAGAAGCACCACAGAAAGCATATGATGTGAATGCTGTGTGCGTATCTGGTACTTTGATGATGTCTGACATGCATGTGCAAATGATGTACAATGTATCAGGATACTGTTGCAGCACCCAGTGCAGTCTCAAACTCACTGTGGGCCGAAGGCCCCCATACAGCCACAATGTGTTCCATTTAACACATTTAGCACCCCATAGCACAGGGTAGGGGGCTTCAGTTCTGTAATGTGAAGACAAATTTGATCAAGTCAGGCTTTGGCCAAACGTTCTGGGGACATTGCATCACTTGTACATGTGGGCACATCATGGGGAATGGCGTTCCCACTCGTAACCTATGCTCAAGCCATGTCTTACACCAGGACACATGAATGATGATTCTCTATACCTTAGAATAGCCGGTGGGAAGTTACCAGACCCCCTATCATATGGCGCCAACTTTGCATCCATGATGACTGGGCCAGCCTTGATGTTTCACCAGGGGTGTAGCGGTTATGGATTGCATACACAGCCGCCCTTATGCACAGGCGCACAGAAAACCGACTTGTTTGGGGCACGTGATCAAAACAAGCTTGACACAAGTTGATCATGGACAATTTTATCCAATCAGCTTTGGGCCCTTTTGATTTTCAAAGGATAGCAGTCATCCCAGGGACATGTACATGATACTGTAGATGGCTGGTAGTAAATAGTCATAGATGAGGAGTAAGTCATTGTTGAGGAATGTGTTATCTGCAGTTGTAGTGTATTTAATATGTCTGTACAACCTCCACCCAATGCTGAACTGATGGTTGTTTCTCTTCTTATGTCCACTGCCAATATGACACCAGACCAGAGGCACGCTTTTCATAAGAGGGCCAAACACTACCGGCACATAATGGAGGTGGAAGCAGGATACCGCTGAATAGGAAGGAGGGTCCACAGTGAAAAGGCATCTGGGGAATGGCAGGCATTTGCACATGGTGGACCGCCACAGCAGCCACAGACACAAGGACACTGTAGGAAAAACTTTAGGGGTGCAGGGGGCCACAGCCAGGCACCAGTTCAGCCACCTGCTACAGTTGTTGCTAGCCAATTTGAACTAGACATGAGACGGGACATGGCCAAGATTTTAGCCAGACTTGAATAAATTGGAGGAGGAAACTGCTGAGAACTGGAGGATGTTGCGTTACATCAAAAATAAACTGAAGAAATAAAGAATTGAACTTATATTTTTCTATAACCTCCCAGTTTCTTTCCCTCCTTTTTACTGTTTTACATTGTTTTAGATGGTCAGCATTAGGTTAGTGTAGGGTAGGCATATGTTAGGTTTAGTATAATTGGGGTGGGTTTTTCTTCATTTTTTTTTATTGGTGGGGGTTCGGTGCAGGGTCATGCTGGGATATTTGTGTATAAAAATAAATACCTTAAAAATATATATTTTTGTTTATGCCATAGGTTAGGTCAGTACATGTTTAGTCATAGTTTATGTTGTCCTTCGAGTATCTTGTCTCTTAAAGGGAGGGGGTGGGGGGGCAATATTTAGATTGTGGTGTTACATGTGTAAGATAAGTTTAGAATAGGTTAGATAGGTGTAGTTGTTAGTTAAGTTAAATTAGTATAGGTTAGTTTAGCATAATGTAGTTTTTAGGTTAGTCGTCTGTATATGATTTTACAATAAATCTTGTTTTTCTTAGCCTAATAATTTTGTAATTTTATTGAGTATCTGGGGGTTCTCATGAGAGCACTGGCCAAGTTGGGAAAATGGCCTAGGGTATACTTACTGTGTTGATGTCCCAGGTTTACAATGTGCATCCCCTCTGACCAAAGAGCTGTCAGAATGGCTGCTACATACCATCTACTAGTGCATACATTTGCCATCCAGTGTTCCAGCCATTCACAATGTGTATGTATATTTTATCTTGGACAGGTAAATATGAAACTTCCTCTGTCATTGAAAGGGTCCTGCAATTTCATTGTTGGCAAGTGTGGCACATCTGACAACAGGCAAATCTGAAACTGTGTCCAGCAATACTGACAGGTGTCCATCACTGAATGTTAGCTTCTCCTATACCACACAAATAAGTTGTACTGGTACGCCCATCTGAGTAAATTACCATTGACTTGGTTCAGAGCCATACATGTCATATGTCTACTTCAAAGGTTATCCCTTCAAAATGTATATAGAAAACTCAGTAAGCTAGTTGTAGCAGACAACACCATTATAAACCTTTCTCAAATTAGGATCCTAGTATGTGGCTTTGTGTCTGACAGTCATGCACTCATGTGCTGATATTCTGTACACATTGACATGGAATGATACAATGCTATCTTTTAGCTGATCACAGTAAACCTAGAAATGCTACATGTGTACAAGATGCTTTATTTACAGGTGCAATTGTATTTGTGAATTCTATAGAATGTCCAGTTCACGGACGCCATGAGTGAACGTTAGTCATTTGTAGCTCAGTCGGAGTCCAGGGTTGAGGGACATGTTATGAGACATGGTTGAGAGCAGTATGCATTAGTGAGGAGTTAAAAAAATTGCCAATTGATATGAGACAATGACAGTACATAGCAGATGAATCAACAGTGGTTAGGTGACGAGGGTGCATTTCCTACTGTCACAACATTGGCATGATCTTAAGACCAGAACTTAGGAGACACTGTCCATGTGGCACAGACTGGTGCTACTGGGTGCTTTTCCTTGTCAATTTTATTCCTTCCACATCTTCATCCTCTGTGAGTGGTGCCTCCTGTGCCATGGCTGATGCAGTTGTAGTTGTAAAGGTAGAGGGAGCCACATACACTTCAGGGGATAGAGATGTGGAGTCAAAGTTCCTGGCAGCATGCCATTTGTTGGCAACATATATAAAGCATCACTGCAGCAAGGAGGAACTGCAGATTGTTCCGCCGCAACATCACTGTGGTAGGCAGCCATGTTTTCCCTGAGGGAGGCCACTTCCTGCCGTACGGACTTCAGGGTATTCTGCTTAGCCCCCAGCTTGTTGTCTGTTATGCTGCTGCCAATTTGGGAGGGCAATTGTTGTAGACTCTGTTTCATGACAGCAGCTATGTGAGCCAGAGATTGCTGGAGTCCATGTAGCGGGGATTGGGTGCCTCTGATGGCAGCCGAGTTGTGCTTATTTTGACTGTGGCACATGCGCACTCCCTCTAGGCTGCCTACCATGGTCTCCATCCACCCTTCATCTGCTTGGCCAGCTCCCGCTAGACTCCTAGCACTGTCCTATGAAAGCTGATCTCTGGGTCCTCTGAGTCCAGGGCTGTGTGAGTACTTGCTTGTGGCATGTGTTGATAGCAGGGTGGTTCATGTGGAGACCCCGCAACGCTGAGTGTCCTCCCTGCAACTGGAGTTGGTGTCTGGAGTGATCGTTGGGAATCCTGGAGAGTCTGTTCATTAATGGTTGATAGCTGGTCATCCATGTCATCTGCAAAATCCAAGATAGGCAAGTTGGCAGGAGGTAAGCCATCATCCTCTGCAATGAGATAATGTAAAATCAATATTCAATTGTTTTGGTCGTTGGCATGGGATATCATTTATTTGCCACTGGAGGCTCAGTGACATGTTACTGACCCAAGGTTGTGATTGTGGTTGTACTTATGTGTAGCATTGTGCATCACATGGGTCAAGCTCACTAGGTATTTTGGGGCATATGTAGGTGCCCCAAGAGCCACCTGAGTATCAGTTTTGATGAGGCTCAGGTGGCGCAATGCCCTACCCCGTATGTACAAAGTGGAATGAAGCTACTTTTTGTGCCTTGATGCCACCTTGCATATTTGGCCACTTCACAGCCAGCATTTTGCGTGGAAGGTGTGTGCAATGGGTGTTACTGTGGGCGTACCACAGCTACACCCACTGGGTTTTGACACTGCTTCAGATTTTGGACTATTTTGCAAACCGGATGCTGGCCCAGCCCAAGGGTGGATTTCGCATTGCAAAATCTAGGAGTAATGCTCACATTTCCTCCTTTTTTTTTTTTTTTTTTTTTAAATGTGTGCTGCATTCTGCAGCAGACATAGAAACCGCACATTGACCTTTAAGTTTGTTGTTGTGCACAAAAACAATCTCCTCCTCAATGCAGCCATCCTTGCACTATAGTCCAAGGGTGGCTGTGTTGGCGCACAAAAGCTAATTTCCACTTGCGTAGGAGGGTACACATGGATGCAATGTATCCCTATGTGTATGGCGCATCCCTGCATTTTGAAACTGAAGGCACGTGATGCTTCCTATTTTGGCACAGCAGCATGCACCATCATTTCCTGTTTGATCTAGCCCTGTATCTTGTCAGATGGTGAGATTGCAGCTACTTGTACAGCTGCACACCTGATGTTCACATACATGCACAATCTGTTGTATGTACTTTATTTTGTGGCAATTACCATATTGCACATATTGTTGTCTGAGTTGTTGTGGGTTCACCAGTATGGATTGTTCCACAGGGTGCAAGCTTCAGGGCAGATGATTCTCATGTGGCATGGCTCAGGGCAGCTGCAATATATGTTGCAGTGCACTGCAGCAGTTTAGATATGCAGGGATGTGCCATATTTACTTGCATACAGTACAGCCGTGCAATTACCCATGCACTTCACCAGATTTGTTCTCCCTGTACCAACACACACATTGTTGCAGCATGATGACGGCATGCCTGCCTTGAAGGGATGATTTGTTCATGTGAAGACAGGGTCCCTTCCTGCACATGTACAAGCTATTTTTTGCAGAGATGGTATTTCAATCTCTGCTGCAAGATGCAGCACAAATGAGTTAAGGCAATGCTACAATGAGGAAGGGAAGCATTTCGGCCAGAGACACCAGCCTGACTCCACACCTGGGTGGTATTGACTTCCATCCTAGTCTCTGATGGCTTCTTTGTGTTGGTACAGGGGCTTTGACAATATGCAATGGGTGTTGTAATGCACAGCCACACTATTTGCACATGCCTACCAGGCAATGTGGTGCCTATTTACATGGTGGAGTATAGCCATAGTGAGTGGCCTATGTTGATGTTGTGTATATGTGGGAGTGCATAGCACAACCAAAGCATCAGTACATGTGTGGCTTGGGTGGGGATGGTGCATTTTGATTCAGGGCCTATGTGTTCTGATGCCACCCTTTAGCATGCATGGAGTGTGTCCTATATGTCTCACCCTTCTTCCATTAGTTGAGTTCTGGATATTCCCCCTGCAACTTACCCTGCATTTGTGGTGGTTCCTGGTAGTCTGTGCTGTCCTGTCCTGCAAGCCCAGTGACCAGCTCCTCCAGGATGACTGCTGCAACCATCTCCTCCAGCTCATCCAGGTCCTCCTGTGGTGTGGGACTTCCACCTCCAGTCTGCAGTGCTGCCTTACGATTACTGGCATGTTTCTTCTTAGTCCTGCGCTTGCAATGTGTCTCTCCTACCAACTTACAATTTAAAGGTGACAAAGAGCTGTTGTTGGTGCTCCATCATCTCTCTGACCAAGATGTCATGCTCCTCCTTGCTAAAGTAACATTTGTGCTTTCTATTCTCCTTCTCCTGTGACTTTTCTGGACCCAAAACACAGGGAGTATGGGGTTCACTTAAATGATGGAGCTGCTGGTGAGGGATTTCGCCTAGGGTTCCTCAAACTCACATTATGAGTTTCTGTGTCGGGTGCTGTGGAAGATTATGTGGTGAGGGGAGTTTCATTTACAGACTAGGTGGTCTCTCACACTATATAGTGTCATGCTTCATATGACCACCTAGCCCCACATGGGTTGGACAGTGCCACCTGGGCGGACTCAACCTCACTGTTAAAAGAACAGGAGGGAGTGCGTAAATTCAATTTGTCTGGAAAGAATATGGGATCCAGCTATACTAGGGAAGAAGTAAAAACACCTAGTCAGTCATCTGTGTGATAGTACACCTTTATTAGTGGTGTCTGCTGGTGTGATTAAGAACAGCGGACGGGACACCTATATGAGAATTAAGACTCACTGGGTCACCTATCTAAAGATTACTGGCCAACATGTTTCTGCCCGCTACTAAGAGCCAAAGGAGGTCTGGGGGCATTCTTCAGGGCCTAGGATACCTCATAATCATGCACTACAAACGATAGAATACTCAGCTAAAAGGAGTGCAGATAATATGAAGATAAGGGGCCTACGTGTGGGGAGATACCCTATGGAGGCCTAAAGGAAAAAAGCATAAAAGATTTTTTGCATATACATGACACACAACACTGAACAGCACACAAAGACGTGACACAGCAAGCAAAAAGTCATGCAATGTAAATGTGAGTAACACGTGTCCTAGGGGAAGGTGTAGTTTTCTTACCCTATACCTGAAAGGCTACTGGCCCCAGGTCAAAAGGAGGGGGAGTGTCCCCTTATAGTCACACACTAAAGAAGGAAAATAAGGCAGAACAGAATAAGCAACAACCGGTAAATATAATGTATGCATGATCAGGTCTACTAAATAATAGCCTTAAATGCCCTATGCTAAGAGGCCTGCGTGTGGGCTGAGGTTAACTACAAAGCTGATGTCCACAGGGTAATGTAAGAGCCTAAATCCAAAAATGTCATGGCTCAAGCATATGTCATAACATAAATGAAAACATCAAAGTACACATGTATCATTTCTGGATCGACCTGGCTGGTTCTTGGGTGATTGGGGGTCTCCCTGGGGTCTCTCCTGGCCTGTTGATTCTATCTTCTCTTGCAAATGCACTCTTTCCTGCTTGTGTGTTTTTGTTTTGATGATAAGGTGGTAAAAATGGCGCTAACCCTTTTGCGACATGTTTACATGCTGCAAAACGGTCTAGTGCCAATTTGCAGCATTAGCGTCATTTTTTCCTTATGACATGACGCAGATGTTAGTGTTATTATTTTTAACTCTAGCCATTCTTTAGCACCATCTTACATCATTTCATAAATATGGTGTACGGGTGGTGCTAAGAAATTACGCTAGCTTGCGTTTAACAAATGACGCACAACTGCGCTAATGCAGTTGTGTGTGATTTTTCATAAATATGCCCGAGGTTCCAGAGTGAAGTGATGTGATTGGAGTGAAGTCAACTCAATAATTTGTCTATGAACAAAATTATGTTTAACAATGTTTTTAAATGTCTATAAATTGAAATGAAAATGTATCTTGATGATTCAAGTAACTATTCTTTTAAATTTACTCACATTTCAAAATTTTCCATTTACAAACTGCATGTCCCCTACTTCCTGTGGCAAGTACAGATTCATAAGTGTAAAATACAGCCAAATGTTGAAATGAGAGAAATGTAAAATGTGTGCTGCACCCTGCATCACCCCTCCCAATGGCCCTGCATACGTGCAATCACCTACCCTGAGCTTGATGGGCAGTTGGGAGCCCAGCAGCTGCATAAAGATGATAGGTTATTTTTTTTGTTCTTATTGTTAGATAACTTTTTTCGGTTACAGCAAAAAATGATCGAGTAACGTAAAGGTTGGCACACGTCCAAAGCACAATAAAGTTCTGCAAGGTGTATGATGTGTTTTGTGTTTTGATTTGTGCAAAATGTTACCTATAGATTTCTGCTAACTACCATAGGAGTGTTTTGAGCAGATACATGACTGCCTAAAAAAAGATGTACCTGTATTTTGTCTGTTATGAAGGACAGTTGTACCAAACAGTCCACAATTCATGATTGTGTCCGGTGTTATGCTCCATCACAATTGTGAGGAGGTTGTATTGGCCCTATTAGAGGTGACATAGCATACAATGCACTTATGGTGCAGTGGATGTTCCAAACTACACATTGGTGAGTTGTAATAAGAGGTTACCTCAAATACGCATACTTGTACTCATACTCATACATATATGGCGGGCCGAACTGCCATATGAAGAACAGGGTGACTGCCGCCAACAGCAGCTGTCACCCACTGCCATGCTGTCGCTGCCTGGCGGCGGGAGGAAACACCATCCGCCAGGGCGGATAATGTTTCAAATGCCGCCAGAAAAGGCTGGTGGAGGGGGTGCCCCGGGGCACCCCTAGGGGCCCGTGCACTGCCCATGCACTTTGCATGGGCAGTGCAGGGGCCCCCGTGCAGGCACCCGTTGCGTATGTCACTGCTTGGTTTACGGGCAGTGACATGCGCAATGGGTGCTGCTGCACCTGCCGCACAACAACATTGGTTCCCCGTGTTCCCCGCCCGCCGGCCTAGCGGGGAGGTCATTATACGGCTGGCGTTTTTTCCAGGAGGCTGGCGGTCAATGGAAAGACCGCCAGCCCGAACACGGCGGGAATTCCCGCCGTGTTCGAAATGAGGGCCATAGTCTTCAGTGCAAATACCACCATTTGGAATCATAATTGGTGGCTGGAGATATGCATACATTGCCTATACCAACACATGCGGTAAGGAATCTCGGAGTTACTTGCGACTCAGTAACTTTATTTACCTGAGCATCAAAAGTTCATGGTAACACATCTTCCTATCCTTTATCCCACTGCACTCAGAGTGATGGTAACCCTGGCTCTTGTTGTATCTAGATTGGACTACTGTAACGCCCTATACCTTAATATTAACCAACTATCTTTGAACAAGCTTCAACTTGTTTAAAACTCAGCCGCCCGACTGGTGCTCGAGTTATCCAGGTTCTCTTCCATGAAGGAAGGAATGAGGAAGCTGCATTGGCTTCCAATTAGGAAACGTATTACCTTTAAGACACTGTGGGGCATATTTATAATGCCCTAGCGCCAACTTGTGCCACATTAACGTCATTATTTTTTGGCGTTCATGTGGCCCAACAAGGCGGAAATCCCCATGTCGTATTTATAGGGTAGCACAATGCATGAATTGCTCCACTCTGTAACCCTTTGCGCTACATTATACTGGCACCAGGCATAATGTATGCAAAGGGGGCATTCCCCCGTTAGGGGAGCCAGAAAAATGGCGTAAGGAAATGTATGAGATTTCCTTGCACAATTGTTTCTGGCACATTTAACCCCTGCTCAAGAGCAGGTGTTAAAAGGATGCTTCCATTCTTTAGAATGGGGCCCTATGTACTCTGCAGGAGTAGTGCCAATATTTTAGCACTACTTCTGCAGAGTACATCAATAGCATTGTTAGAAATGGAGTTTCTGGTTGTCTAGGGTATGCACCTCAGCCAGGCAGAACCCACCCACTCTAGTCAGGGCAAGGGAGTTACACTGCCAAGATAACCCCTGCTCGCCCCCTTGGTAGCTTGGCACAAGCAGTCAGGCCTATCCCAGAGGCAATGTGCAAAGCGTTTGCACAACACACGTGATGCACTATCCCCACCACAAAGGAAACACAACACCAAGTTATAAGAAAGCATACTATATTGTACACAACGCAATTATTAGACCAAATGTCACATATCAGTAGTATCCTGCTACCTTAACAGTTGTCAGAAAGCTACACATTAGTTACTCTGCAGACTAGCAGTAGTCACATATAACACACATGTTACTCAAGTATTCTGCAACATAAGCTGTAGTCAGGAAACAGGGCATTACACCAGAGCACTTGTCATAAGATTATCATAAACTCCCATAGTAGGAACATTATAAAACATATGGCAAGTCATAGAAACATATTTGTATGGTATGCCCATAATAGGAACATTTACATACATATATAAAGGCATCAAAAACAGGTAGGCAATATATGCATCAACAAAGTCTGTAGAAACAACCTATGATATGTATTGTCCTTTGTAAAGAGTAGAGTTTTCGATGATGAAGGTGCCTGGAGAACGAAAACGTGGGGTCTCCCAGCACTCCTCAGCGCCAAGCGGGGTCCTCTGCTAGGCCCACGATTACTGGGGGTGACCCGGCCTCAAACGGCCCTCACGAGGGGGGGGGGCAAAGTCCTCAAAATTATATAGGTGGGAAAGGGGACCGATTGATGGCGGGCCCCTCCTGGGGACTGCAATCTCTTGGGGTCCCCCCCCCCGGGCCTGCACTGGCCCTCCAAGACAGGGGGAGGAACAGGATCCGGCACTGGTCCACACTGGTCCACAAGGGGCCAACAAGGGACCTGTTACGGGGGCGAGCCTCCGGCGAGGCTGCCGCCCCGCCCATAGTCTGACAAAGAGCCCTCCTGGGCTTGGCAGGCCAAGGAGAGGCGTCCTCTCCTTCCTGCCTTCGGCAAGATTCAGGCCCGAATCAGGGCCTTCTGGTGCCCCGGGGGCGCTCTATGGAGCAGACCTTGCCCCGGGGGCACCAACAGGAGCACGCTTGCTCCTGTCTTAAGCAAAAAGATTTCCTTCGTGCCCCGGGGGCATTGTGAAGCGTGCTTTACTCGCGCTTCGGTCGAACAGCCTCTCCGGGCTGCGGCGGTGATTACAGGTACCACAATGGGCTTTTCAAAGCGCTTGGGCATTAAATTAAGCCCGGGTTGCGGCGGTGGATTTCGGGCCACAATCTGCAAGAGCGCTTTTCAAGCGCTAACAACATTACTGCAGCAGCGCTTTCCACAGCGCTAATCACAGATATATGTTGAAGCACTCTTCGTGTCTGAAGATCGTTGCAGGGGTCAGGGGCCACAGCACCCTGCCCCTGGGGGACAAGAGTCAGAGAAAAAAGACCCACAAGAGGAGGGGCCCAGCAACAGGCCAGGACAGAGGATGTAGGCAGGTGGCAAGTCCTTTACAGTGACCAAGCAGGTCACAGGTCAGACCAGCAGCAGCAGTCCTTGGTGGTTCCTGGTGAGTCCTTCCAGTCCTTTGTGTCCATTTCCCAGATGATTCCAAGAGTCTCCAAATTGTGGGGAAAATTCCCCTGTACTTATACTCAATCTTTACAGTGTTTTACAATGATGGGGAGAGGAGCTTTCAACCAGTTACAACTGGTTCTGGGAGTGCCCCCTCTCTCCTCCAGCACAGACTCCAAACATCAGTTGGGGGTAAACAACCCTATTGTGTGAGGCCAGGGCAGAGCCTTTACAAATGCAGGTGTGCCCCGCCTCTCCCTTCTCTCAGCCCAGGAAGACTATTCAGTATGCAGATGCACCTCTGTGACACCTCCACCCTCCCTGTGTACAGGCTGTCTGAAAAGTATGCACAAAGCCCCAACTGTCACTCTGCCCAGACGTGGATTGGAGTCAAGCTGCTAAACACCAGAGTCATAAACACAGAGAAATGCGCACTCTCTAGAAGTGGCATTTCTGTAATAGTAATACAAATACACCTACACCAGTAAGCAGCATTTATCACCATCCCAGCCATACCAAACATGCCTACGCTTCCCCTCATAAATCAGACAATACCCCTTACACATAAGGCCGGGCATTTCAAATGTAATGCCTATGAGAAGTCAGCAGTCACAGCAGTGAGACACCAAGTTAGACTGTTTGTCACTACCAGGACAGGACACGCAATCTGGCAAATGTACTGCCTTCTACATACATGGCACCCTGCCCATAGGGTTAGCTAAGGCGTACCTTAGGGGTGACTTACATATAGTAAAAGGGGAGTTCTGGGCTGGCAAGTAAATTTAGATGCCAGGTCCCTGTGGCAGAAACTGCCCACACAGGCCCTGCGCTAGCAGGCCTGAGACAGTTTTGAAAGTCTACTTCAGTAGGTGGCACAAACAGCACTGCAGGCCTACTACTAGTATTTAATTTCGAGGCCCTGGGTATAGATACCACTGTACAAGGGACTTACAGGTATTTAAATATGCCAATTAGGTATAAGCCAATCATACCAACTTTAGATGGGAGAGCACCTGCACTTTAGCACTGGTCAGCAGTGATAAAGTGCTCAGAGTCCTAGAGCCAACAGCGACAGGTCAGGAAAAAATAGGAGGCAGGAGGCAAAAAGACTGGGGATGATGCTGCATAAGGTTAAAAGTCCCACAAGCATCATGAGAAATGATGCTATTGCTGCCTACCCTGCGCCATTGTGTGCCGTATTTTAAATACAGCGCACACATGGTGGTTGTAGGAGGGTAATAAGGGCTCAGGGAAGGGCGCAGCACCACTTTCCATAAATCTGGCCCTGTGTTTGGCGCATAAAGCTCTTCATTCCCAGGGTACTGAATATTTACAAACCACAATCAATTGGTATATACCTAGTTGCTCACTTAGATAACTAAATCTTAAAATGGAGAGGATACAGAGGAGCAAAAAAAGTAAAATGGGGGGGGGGGGGGCGGATAAGGCTTTCTCAATAGCAGCTGCTAAGTTATGGAATTCTCTTCCAGTTGAGATCAGAGGAATCTCATCCTTTTGTCCATTTAGTAAGCAACTCAAGACTTGGCTATTTTCCCCCTAGATCTTGTAATAGCTTCGGCCTACTTATGTGTTTTAGCGCTTCACGACCACTGGTCTGAATGCGCTTTTACAAGAAACATTAATACAAATAATAAACAAAAAATAGTGAGCATGTGATCCAAAATGACTAGGAAAAGGAGAATGTTAGACCTGGCATCCTTAGCGTGGTCTTCCCTGTCTTTTTGCCTCTGCTTCCCATGTTTTGACTGTGTGCTGAACTCTGTTTTTGGCACTCCGTGCACTTTTCAACTGCTGACCACTGCTAAATTGCAAGTGCTCCCTATGTACATTTTATGTGTAATTGTCTCTTCCATGACTGGCACGTTTTATTTACTAGTAAGTCCCTAGTAAAGTACACTAGATGTGCCCAGGGCCTGTACATCACATGCTACTAGTAGGCCTGCAGCACTGGTTGTGCCATCCACATGAGTAGCCCTGTAAACATGGCTTAGACCTGCCACTGGAGTGTTTGTTTGTTTGCGTGTGTGTGTGTGTGTGTGCAATTTTAAACTGCCAATTCAACATGGAAAGTGTACCCACTTGCCAGGCCCAAACCTTCTCTTTTTATACATGTAAGGCACCCCTAAGGTAGGTCCTTGGTAGTCCCATGGGCAGGGTGCAGTGTATGTTAAAGGTGGGACATGTACTGATGTGTTTTATGTCCTAACAATGAAATACTGTCAAATTCAGTTTTCACTGTTGTAAGGCCTATCTCTCGCATAGATTAACATAGGGGCTGCCTTTAAATAACTTTTAGTTTCCCTTTGGGAGCAGATAGAAATTTGGAGTTTGGTGTCTCTGAACTCACAATGTAAAATTACAGCTTTTGCGTAAGTTGGTTTTTAAATTGTCAGTTTGAAAATGCCACTTTTAGAAAGTGGGCATTTTCTTGCTTAAACCATTCTGTGGCTCTGCCTGTCTGTGGATTCCCTGTCTGGGTCAGTTTGACAGTTGGGCTGTTTGCACCTCTCTCTAGACAGTGACACACAGGGAGCTGTGGTGTAGCCTGTATATCCTGATGAGCCATCTGGGCTGGATTGGAGAGAGGAGTGGTCACTTACACCTGAATAGGCTGTGCCTGCCCTCAAACAATGCAGACCCCAACCCTCTGGTGTGTGTATGGGGCCTGTTCTAAGCAAGGCATTATCCTGTAAACAACAGAGACTTTCTCTTGAGGTTTTCCTACTTCAAAGGCAGAAAGGGGTATAAGTAGTGGAGCCAAAACCCCAGATTTTTAGATTACTTCTGGAATCAAGAGGGACCTCTGCCAAGGAGAAGAGATGAAGAGCTGGAGGAGGAGTACTGCCCCTTTGCCTGTGACTGTGCGTTTCTGGGTTGGCCTGCAGTTGCTGCTTCTGCCTGAAAGAGGTCAAAGGCTGGACTTTGTGGTCTCTTCCTGCTTGTGAAGAATCTCCAAGGGCTTGAATGGAGTGTGCCTCCTGTTTTGAAGTCTCAGTGCAATCAATGACTTCCTCTGCCAGCACCTGGACTCTCTTCTGAATCTCCTGCCCTACCAAGTTGTGCCCTTTCCATCTTCTGGGCCCTAGAGAGGTGAAGTCACCAGACCACGGACTGAAATCCATGCACAGAACACCCTGTGGGGAAATTGTTGATGCACCACCTGCAACGTGGCTGAAAAACGACTCACCACCTACTTCGTGGCTAAAATTGACGCTCCACCTGCATCGCGGTTGAGAGATCGATGCATTGCGGCTGGAGAAATGATGCAACACCCCATGCAGCACAGTTTTCTAACTCCGGGCAACCGGATTTCTCACGCATTGTCACTGGGTGTCAAAGTCATCATGAACATGCGCTGATCCGAGGTGCCCTGCCGGAAATCGTACCTGTGCCTCAACTTCCCTTTCCCTGCGGTCCAGGTTTGCTTCTTGGGCTGATGCCACAGATCCTCCACTCAGCTATGGATGGGGCCAGAGTTGCTGAAATTACAGTTTGGCAAACATCCTCCTGCCCCGGAGGCTGGAGAGAACACCTTCCCTCTCACTTTCTACCTCTGAAGCTTTCTCTGCCTCCATCAGCACTACCCAGGCTTCAAGGGACTTGACCATCATAGCCTTCCTAAGGTTGTTAGCAGCAGGCTATTCCCTCTTTCTGCACAACCCCCTCAGCTCGGCTGCAGTGAGTGTGGGTAGGCTAGCCGGAGCAAGCTCCGTGCTGTCCCTCAAATTTTGTGTCACTTAAAAAACTTTGGCATCAATTGATCAGAACAATTTCGAAAACTCAAAAATGAAGTAATTATAAAATTAGTCCCAATTTGAAAAATCAAAAAGACTTTTGCTGTAGGTCAATTTAGAGGATTTGTAACTTATTTCATTTAAAACTGTATTGTGACTTTATACACAAGTACTGGATCCCACCACTGCGCACCAAAATATTTTGGAAAGTGTATTATTGGTAAGGGCAGGTAAGTACCTACATTTAGCAATAGCCCAGTAACCTCCACTTAAGTCCAGTCAGGTTTCAATAAATTAAACCCAACTCAACCCTTGGTAGCTTGGCAACGAGCGAGAAGGCTTAACTTAGGAGACAAGTGTGTAAAGTATTTAAAAATCACAAAACAGTGAATAAGTAAAACGAAAAAATTTTTTTACAACAATTTATAAAAATAGATTATATTTCTATCTTTAAAATGACACCAAAACATTTAAAATCGGATAAGGGGGGCCAGAGATATGATTTTTTTTTTTTTTAAAGAATTGTTGTTTTCTTCAGCGGGACAAACCTGCAAGTCAGGTGGGTCACGGTTGAGGCAAGCCGGCTAGACTCACTGAGGCAGGCGGTCCCTCTGTGGTTTTGTTTTTTCCAAAAAGTTCACCAATCTTCTCCAAACCTCTGCCTCTTCTTCCGAAGACCTTTTGAAGGTCCTTTAGGAGTCCACAGCTCACCCAAAAGTTCCAGAAGCTCTGACTTGTTCCTTGATGGTGCAGACTCCAACTCCCAGAATTCACCTGGCTCAAACTCCAAAATGGCCACTGGCCACTTAACAATGGTCAGCTGGGCAGTTTCTTCAGGATTTGACACAGGGGACTTTGGTTAGCTATTTTTCACCTGTAGCAAACAGGGAGTCCCTCCTTGAACAATTTGAAGCCAGGAAAAGTCCTTCTTGTGGTAAAGCCCAAGTGTGCAGCTGGTGCAGTCCTTCAGAGTGCAGTGTCCAGGTGCAGATCAGGGATCAAGCAGGGCAATCCTTCTGATGTTCTTCCTTGCAGGGATCTGAGGTGTGGGTGCAGCTCTGCCACATTTATCCTTGCTCCTGGGTGCAAAACGGGCTACTGGGTAGCCAATCACAGGGAGGCTCCTTCCCCCTTTGATGACCACTTACTGGGAAGTGTGGCAAAAATCAATCCCAGGGAGAAACATTCCTCAAAAATCCAACATTGGAGGTTAGATCTGGCTGAGCCCACCAACTGAAGGTGCTCAAAATCCTAAATATACACCCCTCTCCTAATCTAATCACGAGGGTACCTAACTGCCTGGGGTTGCAGGATGTGAGGGAGGTGCTGGGCTGCTCCAAATGTCCTATCCTGCCTTTGAAGACCAGTTTGGCTGTACTCCCCTCTCTTTCCCCCCCGGTCCTGCTTCCCCATCTGCTAGGCAGATATCCTCCCCCAGGCACATTATGTTCAGCGCAGGACACTTCATACCTCATCGAGGTAGCCTGACTAGGCTGCTAGAGGCTGGCCAATCAGAGAAGAGCACTACAGAGCTGAAGTTGGCAACTTTCAGAGACAGTTTTTAAGCTCTTTACCTGAACTAGTTATATTAAATCCAACAATTGTAAGTTGTGAGATTTATTCTGATAATTAATTTGATGCCAAACTCTATGTATCTGACACTGAAGGGGAAGTTGTTAATTAAAATAAAAGTCTCACCATTTTAGCCTATGGAGGTCATTCACTACAGTGAGGGAAAAACAAATTTAGCTATTTTACCTCACCAGGGCTTTTAAAACTATTTTTGTAAGGTCCTTGGTTATAGTTACATGGCACCCAACACTAGGGACACATAGGCACACTTTAGGGGTGACTTGTATGTTAAAAAAAAAAAGGTAGTTTAAGACTTTGGAAGTACTTTTAATTCCAAAGTCGAATTTGCATAAACCTTTAAAAGCAGCCAGCAAGGTAGGCCTGCCTTTAAAATGGCACTGGGCACCTCAGCAGTGCACCTATGGGTGCACTACCTACGCTGGGATCCCTAAACCTACATGTCCTACCATCTACTAGGGACTTATAGGTAGGTTGATACTGCCAAATATAATTAGCCTAATAGGTATACTCATTTTACACACAGCACAGGCCCTGGGACTGACTAACAGTACCCAGGGCACCGGCCGAGTCAGGAAAACACTTGCAGAAAGTTAGGAGACCTCTACAAACAGCCCTGTTTTCTCAGTGTGTCTAAATGAATATAGGAGGATGGCCTGGTTTGTAGTGGGTACCTAAGGAGCATATTTATACTCTGCTTGCGCCAGATTTGCGTAGTTTTTTTTTTTTTACGCAAATTTGCCGCAAAACTAAGGCCATATTTATTCTGACGCTAGACCCTGCTAACGTAAACATTTCTCAGTGTGCGTAATTTTCTGGTTGCGTGAAACTGCCTTGCTTTAATTAATGACATGCAAGATAGGCGTTCCCGTCCAAAAAATGACTTAAACACCTGTGCACCATGTGCATCCAACCGGGCAAAAATGGTGCACGGCTGGTAGGGAGAGCCGGAAAATGACGTAAATCCTGATTTACGTAAAAAATTAATGCCGGGGTCAGGGCAGGCGTTAAGGGATCTGTGGGCTCTTTTACATGGTGGGAGACCATTGAAGCAGTCCACAGGTGCCCTTCCCTGCACCCAGTGACACCCCCTGCCACCCTAGCCTACCCCTGGAGGATACCCATGGTAGGGGGGACCTATCCATGGTGAGTGCAGGTAAGTATAATTTTTTTAGAGTGGCATGGGGGCGCCTAACTTGGCCCCTCTAAATGCCACTGTGCCCAATGGCCATGCCCAGGGGACAGAAGTCCCCTGGGCATGGCCATTGGGCAGGAGGGCCTGACTCCTGTCTTTGCTAAGACAGGAGTCATTTCCATGGGGGTTGTGTGTCAAAAAATGGTGCAAGTCAGATTGGAGCCAATATTTTTTACTCTAACCTGACCTGCACCATTCTTTGACGCACAACCCCCAGTCTTCCCCACAATACCCACAACCCTTTACAAACAACAATTACTTCCAGGAGACTGAGAAGAAGAGCACCCAGATAACTAGACACACACACCACATACACCCCTTACGCACACCACATACACCCCTTACGCACACCACATACCACACCCCAACACACCCTCACCAACACACCCTCACCAACACATCACACAACACCCATGGCACCACAAAGGCACCCCCATTTCACTGAGGAGTTAAGGGTCATGGTGGAGGACATTGTCAGGGTAGAGTCACAGCTCTTTGTAACACAGGTACAGCAGATTTCTATAGTAAGGAAGATGGAGCTATGGCGGAAAATCGTGGAAAGGGTGAACACCGTGGGACAGCACCCAAGAACAAGGGACAACATCAGGAAGAGGTGGAACGACCTACGGAGGCAGGCACATTCCACTGCAGCAAGACACCAACTTGCATACAGAGGACTGGCGGTGGAACCCCACCTCCTCCACCACAGCTTACAGCATGGGAAGAGCAGGTACTGGCAACACTGCATCCTGAGGGACTCGCTGGAGTATCCGGAGGACTGGACACTGGTAAGTCAACATTTACTACTTATCACCCACCATACCTGCATGCCATCACACCCCCTCACCCTCACTCCACTCCATCCCATACACTGCACCTAAACATCTGACTAACCCCATTGCCAAGCCCTGCATGCCATACCAGTGCATGGACACCCCTTCCAGCCCTGCATGGACACCCATCACTAAAGCATGCATAGCATAGGGAAACTAACATAACCACAATACATCACCATACACAAGCAAAAGCTGGCAGGGCAACACCAAACATTGAGGAGAAGCTACAAAAGTACAAATGTCAGACACTTGAAGCATAATACATCATTTACATCCCCACAGGTACCTCAGTCAATGTCAGTGGAGAGGAGGTGCCACCACTATCCAGTAACCAGTAACAGAAAAGGGACCCAGTGATGACAGTAACTCTGAACTTCTGGATCTGGAGGACCTACCTGGCCCATCAGGAACCACTGGACAGCCGGTCACCCAAGCCCACTTGCAGACCACAGAGCCTCCCCCATCAGGAACCAACAGCACCCACCCAGCGTACCCACAGCTCTGTCCCCAGGACACATCAATCAGCAGTGTGCCCACCTGTACAGGGACCCCAGTCCACACCTTGCCCACAAGACAATCGGGGACCTGGGGTCAGTGGGCACACCGTTCAGGGGACAGGGGCACAGGCCAACAGGGACACTGGGAGGACTGCTGTGCGTTGGGGGAGGACAGGAGCAGGGAACCAACTCTCCAGAAGGCACTCTTTGAGATCCTGGGAGCCTACCAACATTCCCAGGACACGATGGGCCGGATCCTTGACAACCTGCAGGAGAACAGGTGGCTGCAGAAGACAGTATCAGGGGGACTTGCAGGCCATTAACACCACCCTGACCTCCATGCAAGGGTGCTGGCAGACATGGCCAAGATCATGAGGGAGGCAGTGTCACACCAGCGGGCCCCTACCACTAGCCAGTCAACTGAACAGCCCTCCACTTCCACTACCCCTAGTGGCCAGGAGGCCCTGCCACAGGACCCACAGGCCACCAGCATCCCTCCCCCTGCAAAAGGTTAACCACCTCGCAAACATTCTCCGCGACCCAGACAGAAGCCTGAGACACTTGCCAAGACCACCACCAGGAAATGAGACTCTCCCGATTGAGTGGGATACAAGGGGGGGGGGAGGTGGCAGTCACTTTGTCCACCTTGAACTGCCATTGCTTCCCTTCCTATGTCCTTTTGGACACTGCACCTGTGCTACAAACAGACTGGAACAATATCCTGGACTTTCCTCCATCATCGCCCCATTCCATTGCACTTTCCCCTCAACTTCTTCGCACTACAATAAACACCCTTGGAAAAAGCATGACTACTAGTATTTCATGTATTGCAAAATTGTATTGATTGAAACTGCTACATCCATTGCAAATTAACTGTACATAGTGAGAGCATAGAATGAGTGATCTGTTGCCGGCTGTAGTGATCACATCATGACATTGTTGTCATATCACCAACATCTGTAAAATGAAAATCCATAGGTGACTGTAAATAGAGAAAACAAGTGGGTAATAGCAGCATGCCACTGCCACACAGAATACACCAGTCGTCATTGAAATGTGAAGTTGCATTGTCTCACCTGTGTCATTGGACGTACTCACGGATCACTAATGTTCTGTTGTCCACATCCTCATCCACTGCCTCCTCATCCTCACTGTCCTCAGGGTCCATTGCTGCCACAGCAGCATCTACAGTCTCCTCCTCCTGCAGCAAAGGTACATGCTGTCTGAGGGCCAGGTTGTGCAACATGCAGCATGCCACTATCTGGCAGACCTTCTCGGGTGAGTAGCACAGGGATCCACCAGTCAGATGGAGGCACATGAACCTGGCCTTCAGGAGGCCGAAGATCCTCTCAATTATCCTTCTGGTTTGCCCATATGCCTCATTATAACGTTCTTCAGCCCTTGTCCGGGCATTCCTCACAGGGGTCAGCAGCCATGATAGGTTTGGGTAGCCAGAGTCACCTGCAAGTATTGAGGGACAACATTTAGCCACACACTATCCTATTTGGCTAACAGCATAGGCATACACCAACATACACTGGGTGGAGACCAAGGCTCACCTTCAGGCCACACCCTGTGCCTTTGTCCTGAGGAATAGCAGCATCCCAAATGTGATGGCCCAACTACAAAGGCATCATGCACCAACCCTGGATATTTAGCATTGATGTGGGAGATGTACTGGTCCGCCAGGCACAACATATGCACCTTCAAAGAGTGGAAACTTACGATTCCGGTACACATGTTCATTCTGTCGGGGGGACAAACGCAATATGTGTACCGTCAATCGCCCCAATAGTATGGGGGATATGTCCCATTGCATAAAATTCTGCCTTCACAGTGGCCAAATCTTCCACCTGGGGGAAAGCAATGTAGCTGCACATGTGTTTTACCAGGGCAGACAAGACTCTTGCCAGCACGATTGAGAACATTGACTGTGACATTCCTGCTGTCAAGCCCACTGTCACTTGGAAAGAACCTGTTGCCAGGAAATGGAGCACTGATAGAACCTGCACAAGGGGGGGTGAGGGGGAATCCCAATCGGATGACTGATAGCTGATATCAGGTCAGTCTCCAACTGGGCACACAGCTCTGTGATTGTGGCCCTGTCCAGTCTATAGGTGAGTGTAATGTGTCTGTCCTCCAGTGTAGCTAAGTCCACCAGGGGTCTTTACAGGGGGGTATGTCTCCATCTCCTATTCATCCTCAGCGGTAAGTATCTAAAGGTCAAGAGTGAGTGTGGAGAAGTGTGGCTCAATGGTTAGAGCGGCAGACCCTGATGCAGAGGTGTGGCCTGGGACCAGGGTTCAATTCCCGCCTCGGCGGGTCTTGGGCTCAATTTCCTCAGACCTGATAACTCTCGCGTCGGTGCCAATCTAAACATGGGGTCCCACTCTGTAACTCTGGGCAATAGCTTGCTTAATCTCCACAACGGCCCCAACAGCGCTAGGGATGCCTGGCTTCACCTTGGGGGTGCCCAGGAGTGGGCACTTCACAGGGAAAGCCAGGAAGGGTTCCACAGCGGTATGTGTAAAAGCGCCAAGATGCCCTCAGGGTAAAAGAGCGCTATACAAGTACGAAGTTTACAGTTTACAGTAGGCTGTCTCAACTATGCGACAACAGCAGTCCACATTGTGCAATCATGTTTTGGGATAGTGTAATTTAAAAGTATGTGCCTGTTTATCCTTCGACGCAGCAATTATCGATAGGGCTGTTCACACCGCCCCAGAAATGGCAACCGCCTGTCCTATGTGGATGGACAGGTGGAAGTGAGGTAAATCCACCTACGTTGTGCACTGTGGCGTTAGGTGGTGGTGAACCACTGTGCAATTCCTCATTGGATAATATTGGGCCCTATGGGGTACAGTGGCCAATGGGGATCTACCCCGTGGTGAATGTGTACATCGCCGCAAACGTGACTGCCATTTTCTCTATCATTCCTCACTTGTTTCCTGACCTTCAACAGCAGAAGACCTACACTGCATGTGCTTCTTTGACCTGTGTCTGGAACCTACCATGGCCCGTGGGACTGGGGAAAGGGCCCCAGCCATCACTTCGGAGGAGTTGGAGCAAATGGTGGATGGGGTCTTACCCCAGTACGGACTGCTGTATGGGACTCCAGACCAACAGGTGAGTACACTGTGGGCATGTGGCATGAATGCATGGAGATGTGTGTGAAGGCATCGTGTAAGGGTGGGTGGAGGTGGTGGGGATTGTCTGTTGGCGGTGTACATGTTGTGAGCTGGCCTATGTGTGTCAATGGTGATAGGATCGGGTATGGTGGACCATGTGTGTGACAGGCTGGACTGTTTGTTTAATGGAGTACTCTTGTATGTATTACCTCTGCAGGTCAGCGGCCATCAAAAGAAGGGATTATGGCATGCCATCGCCAAGGACGTGCGGACCCTCGGGGTCTATGGAAGGCAGACCACCCACTGGTGGAAACAGTGGGAGGACCTGAGACGCTGGGCATGGAAGACCGCAGAGGCCCAGCTGGGGATGGCCTTCCAACGAGGAAGAGGTGCCCGTGGGACCCTGACCCCCTGATGGCCCGCATACTGGTGGTGGCGTACCCTGAGCTAGATGGGCTCTTGAGGGAATCACAGCAGCCACAAGGGGCTGAGTACAGTGGGTATCATTACAACTGATGGCTGGTGGGGTGGTATCCGGGTAGTGGTTGTGTGATAGTGGGTGCCCCTGAGGCAGGGCCAGACATTGCAGAGTAGGTTCTCTGAAGGGTAATGGTTGCATGGCAAATACAGGTAACATAGCTTGTTTGCATTCACTTCTAGGCAGGGCTGTGTGAGTCTCAGGTGTGCTGAAGTTGGCGGTGTGTGCTCCTCATGCCATGGTGACTAGTCATTTCACTGGTAGTGAAATGCATATCGCATAGGCCTGTTCCCTGTGTGTGAGGGTGCTGTGTACGCTAACGGTGGTGTTGGTGTAGTCATTGACCCAGTGTATCCTTTGTCTCTCTCCCCCCCCCCTTTCTTAGCACCATAGACGAGACTGGAGGAGACAACACAGACTCTGATAACTCCTCCGATGGGCGCTCCCTGGTGGTGGCGGACACCTCTGTGACCACCACAGCCGCCACCCTCTGTACCAGCACCACCCCTCAGCCAGTTGCCCGTGCCCGTTCACCCAGGAGGGTGGGCATCTCCTTCATCCCAAGCACCTCAGGCCCTGCCCCAGTGAGCCCTTCTGCCCTGAGTGAGGAGGCTATTGACCTCCTGAGATCCATCTCTGTAGTGCAGTCAACCATTGTGAATGCCATCCAGTGGCTGGCATCCCAGATGCAGCAATGCAATGCATTCCTGGAGGGCATTCATGGTGGTTTGGCAGCCTAACAGAGATCGATTTAGGCTCCGGCCTCCTCTGTGATGGGAGCCATTGTCCCTGTTTCTACCATTCCCCCCCCCCCAACTTCCACTTCCCAGTCCCATTCTCCTCAACCCTAACCCATCCCAAGCACACAGACAGACGTGCATGCACACAAGGCAACACCCAAGAGCAGCACAGGCAAACACAAGCACCATACTTCATCCCACAAGCACTCACACAAATACCAAACCGGTGCAGGCACTACAACAGCCACAGCCTCCACTGTCTCTCTCTGATCATCCTCCTCCTCCTCCACCTCCCTCCCGGTCACATCCACACGCACACCTGCATGCACTACATCTACATCCACTATCAGCATCACCACACCATGCAGAACACACACCTCACTGGCAGACACCTCCACAACAGCCATGCACGCGTCCCCTGTGTCCTCTCCCATCGTGTCTTTCCCCCGCTCCTAAAGGACACAAACGCAAGCACTCACACTCATCAGCCATCCACCTCACATCAGCATACAGCCCATGCACCTGCACCCAAATTCAGAAGACATGCACCTCCAACAACCACTCCCTCATCATCCACTCCCATTACTCCTCCCTCCTACTGCCCCAACGTCCCTAAAAAGCTTTTCCTTTCCCAACTTGTCCTCTTCCGTACCTGTCCCCTGTCCTGCACATATGGGCAGGGTACCAAGGACACAGCCCAGCACCTCAGCCACGGGGACAGTGGTAGTATCACCTACTCGTGGTGCTACGGATACCAGACCTACAACACTGAAGGGGAAGGTGCCAGCACCACCAGGTATGAGAGGGAAGAGTCCTACACCAGCTGTGAGGAAAGGGAAGGGGCCTGTACCATCTGTGAAGAAGGGGAAGCAGCCTGCACCAGCTGTGAAGGGGAAGGAGTCTGTACCAGCTGTGAAGAAGGGGAAGGAGCCTACACCACCAGGCAGAGGGGAAGAGCCCATCCAACCCTGCCAGGAAGGGTGAGGGATCCCTGACCCATGAACAGAAGGAGAGAAGGCACTCTAGGGCGCCATCAGGGAGTGCAGGGGCTGCCCATGAGCCTCGTCCAACAACCGCCACAATGCAACCATCAGGGAGTGCAGGGGCTGCCCAGGAGCCTCCTCCAACAACCACCACAATGCAGACATTGGGGACTACAGGGGCTGCCCAGGAGCCTCCTCCAACCGCCACCACAGTGCAGCCGTCCCCGCCAGCGGATGCCATGTAGTCCAACCTCCAGGGGCTACTGTGTGGACTGCCCCCTACAGAACCAGTGGGAAAGACACCCACTCCAGAGACTGTGGCCTTGCACTCCCCAGGACAGAGCAATGGGCAGGTTACCCCCTCCAGAAACAGTGGGAAAGACACCCACTTGAGAGTCCGTGACCTTGCACTCCCCAGGACGCAATGTTCATATTGCCCCCTTCAGAACCAGGGGGAAAGACACCCACTTGAGAGACTGTGGCCTTGCACCCACCCCCCAGGACAAAGCAATGGGCATGTTGCCCCTTCCAGAACCAGTGGGCTAGTTCCTGCATCCGGCTGAGGTGGACCCCCCCTGAGGTGCCTGCCTTTTTGCAAACTGATGCCCCTGCAGTGTACTATCCGGATGTGGTCAGGATTTGAGTTGGGCCTTAGACTGTGCCCTGTGGCCTTGTGGGCCCTTTGAACATTGGACTGGGCAGTGTCCCTTGGTGTACATGTGTACATATCTGTTTCATTGACAAATCGAATTATTAATTTTGATGTTGATCTGATTACAATCACTTTAGTCAATTCCTGTTGTCCTAGCATTATTCTGCAGTTTTTCGGGAACAAATTATTTTTCTTGTGCAGCTGGTTGTGTGTATGGTGTGTTTGTGTGTGTGGTGCATGTGTGTGTGTCACTCTTTTTCCTCCCACCCTCCTTTGAGTGCTGGGCGGCTGTACTCACCGTCTTCGTTGGCGTTCCAGGTGGAGCATAACGTAGAAGATCATTGGAAAAACATGCAGTTCGGGTTTCATGGCAGCGTGGTTCTTCCCTGTGTCTCCAATGGTGAGTCTTTTCACTTCTGAGCTCTGTTTCCGCCAGGCTTTTGTTGCCAATGGTACAGCCCCGGAAAAGGTGGCAGATTGTAGGGTCAAAATATGGTGGGCGGTACTTTATCTTCTGTCTGGCTGTTGGCGGCTACCCTGTGGTGGCTGTTTCCACAGTGGTGGTTGGTGTGGTACAATGGCTATCAATGGGAGTTATCACCACCATGGTCATAATTTGGCGGAACTTACCGCCAGCCTGTTGGCGGTATTACTGCCACTTTATCACCCACCGCCAGGGTCGTAATGAGGGCCTAAGTTTTACAAAAATAAAGGTACTTTATTTTGGTGACACAAATTCCAAAAATACCTTAGACTTTACTCCCTTAGGAGGTAAGTAATATACACAAAATATATACACTAGAATGCAGTAATAGCTGTACAGACAGTGCAAATTGTGAAAATCACAATAGTTAGAAATGGGCCTGGGGGAACACGAACCATATACTAAAATAGTGGAATGCGAAAGTCAGTTTCCCACCAAGGCAAGTGCAATGTGAAGAGGGGTGCTGGGAGTGTTAGAAAACACCAAAGGTAAGTAATAGAACCCACCCCAGAGCCCAGGAAAGCAGGAGTAAATTACAGTAACTTTCCTAGAACACACAAGATCACATGATAGAAGGTTTGCAAGAACCAGAAGAGACTACAAGACACCAACAATGGATTCCTAGTCCTGAAGACCTGTGGAATAAGGGGACCAAGTCCATAAAGCACTGAAGAGTCGAGGGAGAAAAGAAGCCCCTGCTAACCTGGATGAAGGTGCAAAAGAAGAACCACCGTTGAAGAACAGTCAGTAATGCACCCAAGAAGATGGATACGGGTTCCTGGTTGGCGCAGATGATCTCACGCTAGATGGATTATTGCAGTCTGCTTTGCTGGATTCCACCAACAAGCCTTGGCACACGCAAAGATCGCAGTTAGCGGAAAATGGAGCTGCCCGGTGCCAGGAGGGACCTGGTGGCCTCTACCGAGGAGGGGGAGAGAGAGGGGGAGACAGAGGGGGCTCTCAGTAACTCAGGGAGCCCTCAGAAGACCAGGCAGTGTGCACAGGAGTCCCACAGCATGGGGACAAAGTAGGTGCTAAAGGAGGCCTATCAGCACTACACAAAGGGATCCCATGCCGCCGGAGAACCACTCAGGAGGCTGTGCAACGCAGGAAGGAGTACTGGAGGCCGGAGCTGCACAGTGCACAAAGAACTTTGTGGAAGGATGCCAACAAGCCTTGGCGACTGCAAAACACGTGGTACATGGGGGTACTGTCTTGCATGGGGAGGCAAGCTCTTACCTCCACCAAAGTTGGACAACTGGACTTCAGACCAGTCAAGACCACTTCAGTCCACCACCCATGTTGCTGGATCCAAGCACTTCTTCAGGAGAGGGGACCCAGGCCACCGGTCATCACTGCAGAGGGGTGCCTGCTGAAGCAGGGAAGTGACTCCTTCACTTCAAGGGAGATTCCTTTGTTCTTCTTGTGCAGGCTGAAGACTGGCTGTCCTCTGAGGATGCACGACCAGGAAACAGTTGCTGACAGGAGCTGAAGTTGCAATGTTGCAGAAGTCGTCTTTGCTTCTTTGTTGCAGTAGTAGACTTCCTGGAGGGTCCAAATGCAGTTTCTTCGGTAAGAAGGTAAAGTAAAGGATGCAGAGAATTCCTGCTGGAGTCTTGAAATCTGAATCTGAGGAAACACACATAGGTAAGACCCTAAATAGCCCTAAAAGGGGGATTGGTCAGCTACACGGGTAAGCACCTATCAGGGGAGGGCTCTGATGTCACCTGCTGGCACTGGCCACTCACATGCTCCCAGAGTTCCCTGACTACTTGGAATCCAAGATGGCAAAACCCAGGGACCTTCTGGAGGATCTCTGAGCACCACCTTTGGGGTGGTGATGGACAGGGGAGTAGTCACTCCCCTTTCCTTTGTCCAGTTTTGTGCTAGAGCAGGGACTGGGGGCCCTGAATTGGCGTAGACTGTATTATGCAAGGAGGGCACCCTCTGTGCCCGTCAAAGCACACAGAGGCTCTGGGAGGCTGCCCCTCCCATGCCTGTAACACCTATTTCCAAGGGGAGAGGGTGTAACATCCCTCTCCCAAAGGAAATCCTTTGTTCTGGCTTCCTGGGCTTGAGCTGCTCAAGAAACAGGAGGGTAGACACCTGTCTGTGAGGTGGCAGTAGTTGGGGCTGCCCGGAAAACCTTAGAAGGCTGCAATTGCAGTACTGAGTGTCCTCTAAGGAGCCCCCAGACTGCATGGAATGATACAACCAATGCTTGTAAAAGTCTTGGGTTATGATTCCAACATGTTTGATACCAGACATGGCCATATTTGGAGTTACCATTGTGAAGCTCTATATAGGTAGTGAGTCTTCATTGTCTAAGTGGAAATATCTGGAGAGTACATCTGCATTGGAGTGGTTACTTCCAGGACTATGTTCCACTCTAAAGTCCATCCCCTGTAGACAAATGGACCACCTCAATAATTTAGGGTTTTCACCTTTCATTTGTTTTAACCATAAGAGAGGTCTATGGTCTCTCTTAACTATGAAGTGAGTTCCAAAGAGGTATGATCTCAACTTCTTCAGGGCCCAGACCACAGCAAAGGCCTCCCTCTCTATGGCTGACCAACGTTTTTCTCTAGAGGTCAACCTTCTACTAATAAAAGCAACAGGTTGATCCTGGCCCTCTGAATTAAGTTGATAGCACAGCCCCAGCCCCTGCCCCTGAAGCATCTTTCTGGACAATAAACTTCTTTGAGTATTTCGGGCTTTTCAGGACAAGTGCATTACACATAGCCTGCTTAAGCTCCTCATAAGCTTTTTGACAGCTAGCTGTCCACAATACCTTTGTAGGCATCTTCTATGATGTAAGGTCATTAAGAGCGGCAACAATGGAGCCAAAATTCTTAATAAACCTCCTGTAGTATCCAGTGAGACGAAGAAATGCCCTGCCCTGGGTCTATGTTGTAGGGGGAGACCAGTCTAAAATAGTCTGGATCTTCCCCTGCAGTGGTTCAATCTGTTCCCCACCGACTAGGTGTCCCAGATAAACCACCTTCCCCTGCCCTATCTGGCACTTTGAGGCCTTGATAGTGAAGCCTTCCTTTTTCAGGGCCTCCAAAACTTTCCAGAGGTGGACCAGGTGGTCATCCCAGGTGGAGTTGAAGACTGCAATATCATCAATATATTCTGCACTAAAAGTGTCCAGATCTTGGAGGACTGTGTTCACCAGCCTCTGAAAAGTGGCAGGTGCGTTCTTCAAATGAAAGGGCATAACAGTAAGCTGATAATGCCCTCCAATGGTAGAAAAAGCTGTTTTGGGTTTAGCCTCTTCTGATAGCTTGATCTGCCAATACCCTGCAGTCAAGTCAAAAGAGCTGAGATACTTGGCAGATGCCAGTGTACAATAAGCTCATCTGCCCTTGGTATAGGGTGAGCATCAGTCTTAGTGACTGTTTTGAGCCCTATGTTATCTACACAGAACCTCTTCTCCTTTTTCCCATTTCGAGAATGAGGCTTGGGTACAAGCACCACTGGGCTGGCCTAGGGGCTATCTGAGTGCTCAATCACACCCAAGTCAAGCATCTTCTGAAACTCAGATTTAATGCAGTCCCTGAAAAAGTCAGGCTGTCTATAAATCTTACCTTTGACACATAAGCTGTCTCCAGTATCTATGGTGTGTTCACACCAAGTGGTCTGCCAGGTGTCAGAGGGAAAAGTTCAGAAAATTGGCCTAGGAGGTTCCTGCAATCCTCCTCCTGTTTTTGAGAAAGACCGTCTGCAAGAATAACTCCTTCCACTGAGCCATCAGCTGCAGTGTTGGAGAAGAGATCAGGGAGAGAGTCACTCTCATCTTCCTGTCCATCATCAGTGGTCATGAGTAGGGTTAAGTCAACCCTATCATCGTAGGGTTTCAGGCGGTTCACATGAAGTACTCTAAGAGGACTTCTGGGAGTGCCTAGGTCCACTGAATAAGTGACCACACCTTTCTTTTCCACTATCAGGTGTGGACCACTCCATTTGTCCTGGATGGCCCTGGGTGCCACAGGCTCTGTACCCACACCTTCTGTACTTGGTGGTACACTGTAAGGACAGCCTTCTGGTCATGCCATTATTTCTGTAACTCGTGGCTGGCCTGAAGGTTTTTATTGGCCTTTGTCATGGACTCAGCCATTCGAGATCTTAAGTCAAGTACATAATCCACTATACTTTGTTTAGGGGGCTTAAAGGGTTGCTCCCACCCCTCTTTCACAAGAGCTAATGGACCCCTAACAGGGTGACAAAAAAGTCGTTCAAATGGGCTGTAGCCCACTCTCTTCTGGGGTACCTCCTTGTAGGCAAAAAGGAGGCACGGTAACGGGACATCCCATCTCCTGAGATTTTCACATAGTCCCATAATAAAACCTTTGAGAGTTTTCTTAAATCACTCAACCAACCCATTTGTCTGGGAATGGTAAGGTGTGGTGAACATGTAGGTTACCCCTCACTCTTTCCACATTGCTTTCAGGTATGCACAACTTAAAGTTACTACCTCTGTCTGACACCACCTCTTTTGGTAAGCCCACACTGGAAAATATTCACAGGAGGGCCTTTGCCACTGCAGGAGCTGTAGGAGACCTCAGAGGTATTGCTTCTGGATTTCTAGTGGCATGGTCCACTACCACCAAGATAAACCTATTGCCAGAAGCAGTAGGAGGGTCAAGGGGGCCAACTATGTCAACCCCTACCTTTTCAAAGGGCACCCAAACCACTGGCAGTGGGATCAAGGGGTCCATTGGGGTGCCACCAGTCTTATCGCTGTTTGTCACTTGCCAAGCCAAGTAGTTTGTTGTCTGACATTTGAGGCCAGAGAAAGTGAGGGACCAATCTGTCCCAGGTCTTGCTTTGCCCCAAATGTCCAGCAACAGGAATGTCATGTGCTAGTGTCAGAAGATACTCCCTTTACTGCAAGGGAACGACCAGTCTCCTGGTAGCACAAGGTTTTGGGTCCCTTGCCTCTGTATAAAGGAAATTATTTTCCCAGTACACTCTGAGAGTCACTAACATCCCCTGCTTCCTGTTTGACAGCTTGCTGTCTCAGACCCTCAGGACAGGTATGCTGTCCCACACTTGACTCCTTCCTGGCAGGCCCCCCTGCACCCAAAACTCAGCTGTGTCATCCTGAAGCTCCTCTTGTGTAAGTTATGCACAGGAAGTAGACTCCTGCTCACCAAAAGGGGGATCTTCAGTGGAGGGAGGGACAATGGATAAGGGTTTGCCCTTTCTACCCCTAGTTTTTGGGAGCACTTGGTCTATTTTTCCAGGATCCAGGTTTCCCTGTCGGCTTTGCTTCTTGGCCTGAGCCCTAGTCAAAGCGAAGATATCCCCAGGATTGCCCAGCATTACTGCATGAGCCTCCAACTCAACCTCAGCACAAGCTGAAGTGTCCAGATCATTGCCTAGTACACACTCTGTGGTATCCTCTGACCTACCTGTAACTTTCTTTGGCCCAGTAACCCCCGTTGAGATTCACAACAGCCAAGGGGTGGGTAACAGTGTTATTATGGACGTCAGTTACTTGGTACTGATGACCAAGTAGGTGTTTCAATCAAGGATTTATATAGCGCATTAATCACCCGTTAGGGTCTCAAGGCGCTGTGGGGGGGTGGGAGCTACTGGTTTTAGAGCTATGTCTTGAGGCGTTTCCTGAATGTCAAGAGGTCTTGGGTCTGGCGAAGGTGGAGCGGTAGGGAGTTCCAGGTCTTGGCGGCTAGGTGAGAGAAGGATCTTCCGGCGGTGGTGCGGCGGATGTGGGGGATGGAGGTGAGGGCGAGGCTGGCGGAGTGAAGATTGCGGGTGGGGGTGTGGAAGGTGAGTCTGTCGTTGAGGTAGGCTGGGCCTGTGTTGTGGAGGGACTTGTGTGCGTGGATGAGGAGTTTGAAGGTGAACCTCTTTGACACTGGTAGCCAGTGAAGGTCTCTGAGGTGGGGGGGGGAATATGGTCACGACGTGGGATGTCCAGAATCAGGCGGGCGGATGTGTTCTAGATTCTTTGCAGTTTTGTTAGGAGTTTGGTTGTTATTCCTGCATATAGGGCGTTTCCGTAGTCTGGAGGTACTAGTATTTCATGTATTGCAAAATTGTATTGATTGAAACTGCTACATCCATTGCAAATTAACTGTACATAGTGAGAGCATAGAATGAGTGATCTGTTGCCGGCTGTAGTGATCACATCATGACATTGTTGTCATATCACCAACATCTGTAAAATGAAAATCCATAGGTGACTGTAAATAGAGAAAACAAGTGGGTAATAGCAGCATGCCACTGCCACACAGAATACACCAGTCGTCATTGAAATGTGAAGTTGCATTGTCTCACCTGTGTCATTGGACGTACTCACGGATCACTAATGTTCTGTTGTCCACATCCTCATCCACTGCCTCCTCATCCTCACTGTCCTCAGGGTCCATTGCTGCCACAGCAGCATCTACAGTCTCCTCCTCCTGCAGCAAAGGTACATGCTGTCTGAGGGCCAGATTGTGCAACATGCAGCATGCCACTATCTGGCAGACCTTCTCGGGTGAGTAGCACAGGGATCCACCAGTCAGATGGAGGCACATGAACCTGGCCTTCAGGAGGCCGAAGATCCTCTCAATTATCCTTCTGGTTTGCCCATATGCCTCATTATAACGTTCTTCAGCCCTTGTCCGGGCATTCCTCACAGGGGTCAGCAGCCATGATAGGTTTGGGTAGCCAGAGTCACCTGCAAGTATTGAGGGACAACATTTAGCCACACACTATCCTATTTGGCTAACAGCAGAGGCATACACCAACATACACTGGGTGGAGACCAAGGCTCACCTTCAGGCCACACCCTGTGCCTTTGTCCTGAGGAATAGCAGCATCCCAAATGTGATGGCCCAACTACAAAGGCATCATGCACCAACCCTGGATATTTAGCATTGATGTGGGAGATGTACTGGTCCGCCAGGCACAACATATGCACCTTCAAAGAGTGGAAACTTACGATTCCGGTACACATGTTCATTCTGTCGGGGGGACAAACGCAATATGTGTACCGTCAATCGCCCCAATAGTATGGGGGATATGTCCCATTGCATAAAATTCTGCCTTCACAGTGGCCAAATCTTCCACCTGGGGGAAAGCAATGTAGCTGCACATGTGTTTTACCAGGGCAGACAAGACTCTTGCCAGCACGATTGAGAACATTGACTGTGACATTCCTGCTGTCAAGCCCACTGTCACTTGGAAAGAACCTGTTGCCAGGAAATGGAGCACTGATAGAACCTGCACAAGGGGGGGTGAGGGGGAATCCCAATCGGATGACTGATAGCTGATATCAGGTCAGTCTCCAACTGGGCACACAGCTCTGTGATTGTGGCCCTGTCCAGTCTATAGGTGAGTGTAATGTGTCTGTCCTCCAGTGTAGCTAAGTCCACCAGGGGTCTTTACAGGGGGGTATGTCTCCATCTCCTATTCATCCTCAGCGGTAAGTATCTAAAGGTCAAGAGTGAGTGTGGAGAAGTGTGGCTCAATGGTTAGAGCGGCAGACCCTGATGCAGAGGTGTGGCCTGGGACCAGGGTTCAATTCCCGCCTCGGCGGGTCTTGGGCTCAATTTCCTCAGACCTGATAACTCTCGCGTCGGTGCCAATCTAAACATGGGGTCCCACTCTGTAACTCTGGGCAATAGCTTGCTTAATCTCCACAACGGCCCCAACAGCGCTAGGGATGCCTGGCTTCACCTTGGGGGTGCCCAGGAGTGGGCACTTCACAGGGAAAGCCAGGAAGGGTTCCACAGTGGTATGTGTAAAAGCGCCAAGATGCCCTCAGGGTAAAAGAGCGCTATACAAGTACACAGTTTACAGTAGGCTGTCTCAACTATGCGACAACAGCAGTCCACATTGTGCAATCATGTTTTGGGATAGTGTAATTTAAAAGTATGTGCCTGTTTATCCTTCGACGCAGCAATTATCGATAGGGCTGTTCACACCGCCCCAGAAATGGCAACCGCCTGTCCTATGTGGATGGACAGGTGGAAGTGAGGTAAATCCACCTACGTTGTGCACTGTGGCGTTAGGTGGTGGTGAACCACTGTGCAATTCCTCATTGGATAATATTGGGCCCTATGGGGTACAGTGGCCAATGGGGATCTACCCCGTGGTGAATGTGTACATCGCCGCAAACGTGACTGCCATTTTCTCTATCATTCCTCACTTGTTTCCTGACCTTCAACAGCAGAAGACCTACACTGCATGTGCTTCTTTGACCTGTGTCTGGAACCTACCATGGCCCGTGGGACTGGGGAAAGGGCCCCAGCCTTCACTTCGGAGGAGTTGGAGCAACTGGTGGATGGGGTCTTACCCCAGTACGGACTGCTGTATGGGACTCCAGACCAACAGGTGAGTACACTGTGGGCACGATGCATGTGGCATGAATGCATGGAGATGTGTGTGAAGGCATCGTGTAAGGGTGGGTGGAGGTGGTGGGGATTGTCTGTTGGCGGTGTACATGTTGTGAGCTGGCCTATGTGTGTCAATGGTGATAGGATCGGGTATGGTGGACCATGTGTGTGACAGGCTGGACTGTTTGTTTAATGGAGTTC
This sequence comes from Pleurodeles waltl, assembly GCF_031143425.1. Taxonomy (NCBI): domain Eukaryota; kingdom Metazoa; phylum Chordata; class Amphibia; order Caudata; family Salamandridae; genus Pleurodeles; species Pleurodeles waltl. The sequence goes on from NC_090440.1 coordinate 841,073,701, forward strand.
TCTTGTATGTATTACCTCTGCAGGTCAGCGGCCATCAAAAGAAGGGATTATGGCATGCCATCGCCAAGGACGTGCGGACCCTCGGGGTCTATGGAAGGCAGAGCACCCACTGGTGGAAACAGTGGGAGGACCTGAGACGCTGGGCATGGAAGACCGCAGAGGCCCAGCTGGGGATGGCCTTCCAACGAGGAAGAGGTGCCCGTGGGACCCTGACCCCCTGATGGCCCGCATACTGGTGGTGGCGTACCCTGAGCTAGATGGGCTCTTGAGGGAATCACAGCAGCCACAAGGGGCTGAGTACAGTGGGTATCATTACAACTGATGGCTGGTGGGGTGGTATCCGGGTAGTGGTTGTGTGATAGTGGGTGCCCCTGAGGCAGGGCCAGACATTGCAGAGTAGATTCTCTGAAGGGTAATGGTTGCATGGCAAATACAGGTAACATAGCTTGTTTGCATTCACTTCTAGGCAGGGCTGTGTGAGTCTCAGGTGTGCTGAAGTTGGCGGTGTGTGCTCCTCATGCCATGGTGACTAGTCATTTCACTGGTAGTGAAATGCATATCGCATAGGCCTGTTCCCTGTGTGTGAGGGTGCTGTGTACGCTAACGGTGGTGTTGGTGTAGTCATTGACCCAGTGTATCCTTTGTCTCTCTCCCCCCCCCTTTCTTAGCACCATAGACGAGACTGGAGGAGACAACACAGACTCTGATAACTCCTCCGATGGGCGCTCCCTGGTGGTGGCGGACACCTCTGTGACCACCACAGCCGCCACCCTCTGTACCAGCACCACCCCTCAGCCAGTTGCCCGTGCCCGTTCACCCAGGAGGGTGGGCATCTCCTTCATCCCAAGCACCTCAGGCCCTGCCCCAGTGAGCCCTTCTGCCCTGAGTGAGGAGGCTATTGACCTCCTGAGATCCATCTCTGTAGTGCAGTCAACCATTGTGAATGCCATCCAGTGGCTGGCATCCCAGATGCAGCAATGCAATGCATTCCTGGAGGGCATTCATGGTGGTTTGGCAGCCTAACAGAGATCGATTTAGGCTCCGGCCTCCTCTGTGATGGGAGCCATTGTCCCTGTTTCTACCATTCCCCCCCCCCCCAACTTCCACTTCCCAGTCCCATTCTCCTCAACCCTAACCCATCCCAAGCACACAGACAGACGTGCATGCACACAAGGCAACACCCAAGAGCAGCACAGGCAAACACAAGCACCATACTTCATCCCACAAGCACTCACACAAATACCATACCGGTGCAGGCACTACAACATCCACAGCCTCCACTGTCTCTCTCTGATCATCCTCCTCCTCCTCCACCTCCCTCCCGGTCACATCCACACGCACACCTGCATGCACTACATCTACATCCACTATCAGCATCACCACACCATGCAGAACACACACCTCACTGGCAGACACCTCCACAACAGCCATGCACGCGTCCCCTGTGTCCTCTCCCATCGTGTCTTTCCCCCGCTCCTAAAGGACACAAACGCAAGCACTCACACTCATCAGCCATCCACCTCACATCAGCATACAGCCCATGCACCTGCACCCAAATTCAGAAGACATGCACCTCCAACAACCACTCCCTCATCATCCACTCCCATTACTCCTCCCTCCTACTGCCCCAACGTCCCTAAAAAGCTTTTCCTTTCCCAACTTGTCCTCTTCCGTACCTGTCCCCTGTCCTGCACATATGGGCAGGGTACCAAGGACACAGCCCAGCACCTCAGCCACGGGGACAGTGGTAGTATCACCTACTCGTGGTGCTACGGATACCAGACCTACAACACTGAAGGGGAAGGTGCCAGCACCACCAGGTATGAGAGGGAAGAGTCCTACACCAGCTGTGAGGAAAGGGAAGGGGCCTGTACCATCTGTGAAGAAGGGGAAGCAGCCTGCACCAGCTGTGAAGGGGAAGGAGTCTGTACCAGCTGTGAAGAAGGGGAAGGAGCCTACACCACCAGGCAGAGGGGAAGAGCCCATCCAACCCTGCCAGGAAGGGTGAGGGATCCCTGACCCATGAACAGAAGGAGAGAAGGCACTCTAGGGCGCCATCAGGGAGTGCAGGGGCTGCCCATGAGCCTCGTCCAACAACCGCCACAATGCAACCATCAGGGAGTGCAGGGGCTGCCCAGGAGCCTCCTCCAACAACCACCACAATGCAGACATTGGGGACTACAGGGGCTGCCCAGGAGCCTCCTCCAACCGCCACCACAGTGCAGCCGTCCCCGCCAGCGGATGCCATGTAGTCCAACCTCCAGGGGCTACTGTGTGGACTGCCCCCTACAGAACCAGTGGGAAAGACACCCACTCCAGAGACTGTGGCCTTGCACTCCCCAGGACAGAGCAATGGGCAGGTTACCCCCTCCAGAAACAGTGGGAAAGACACCCACTTGAGAGTCCGTGACCTTGCACTCCCCAGGACGCAATGTTCATATTGCCCCCTTCAGAACCAGGGGGAAAGACACCCACTTGAGAGACTGTGGCCTTGCACCCGCCCCCCAGGACAAAGCAATGGGCATGTTGCCCCTTCCAGAACCAGTGGGCTAGTTCCTGCATCCGGCTGAGGTGGACCCCCCCTGAGGTGCCTGCCTTTTTGCAAACTGATGCCCCTGCAGTGTACTATCCGGATGTGGTCAGGATTTGAGTTGGGCCTTAGACTGTGCCCTGTGGCCTTGTGGGCCCTTTGAACATTGGACTGGGCAGTGTCCCTTGGTGTACATGTGTACATATCTGTTTCATTGACAAATCGAATTATTAATTTTGATGTTGATCTGATTACAATCACTTTAGTCAATTCCTGTTGTCCTAGCATTATTCTGCAGTTTTTCGGGAACAAATTATTTTTCTTGTGCAGCTGGTTGTGTGTATGGTGTGTTTGTGTGTGTGGTGCATGTGTGTGTGTCACTCTTTTTCCTCCCACCCTCCTTTGAGTGCTGGGCGGCTGTACTCACCGTCTTCGTTGGCGTTCCAGGTGGAGCATAACGTAGAAGATCATTGGAAAAACATGCAGTTCGGGTTTCATGGCAGCGTGGTTCTTCCCTGTGTCTCCAATGGTGAGTCTTTTCACTTCTGAGCTCTGTTTCCGCCAGGCTTTTGTTGCCAATGGTACAGCCCCGGAAAAGGTGGCAGATTGTAGGGTCAAAATATGGTGGGCGGTACTTTATCTTCTGTCTGGCTGTTGGCGGCTACCCTGTGGTGGCTGTTTCCACAGTGGTGGTTGGTGTGGTACAATGGCTATCAATGGGAGTTATCACCACCATGGTCATAATTTGGCGGAACTTACCGCCAGCCTGTTGGCGGTATTACCGCCACTTTATCACCCACCGCCAGGGTCGTAATGAGGGCCTAAGTTTTACAAAAATAAAGGTACTTTATTTTGGTGACACAAATTCCAAAAATACCTTAGACTTTACTCCCTTAGGAGGTAAGTAATATACACAGAATATATACACTAGAATGCAGTAATAGCTGTACAGACAGTGCAAATTGTGAAAATCACAATAGTTAGAAATGGGCCTGGGGGAACACGAACCATATACTAAAATAGTGGAATGCGAAAGTCAGTTTCCCACCAAGGCAAGTGCAATGTGAAGAGGGGTGCTGGGAGTGTTAGAAAACACCAAAGGTAAGTAATAGAACCCACCCCAGAGCCCAGGAAAGCAGGAGTAAATTACAGTAACTTTCCTAGAACACACAAGATCACATGATAGAAGGTTTGCAAGAACCAGAAGAGACTACAAGACACCAACAATGGATTCCTAGTCCTGAAGACCTGTGGAATAAGGGGACCAAGTCCATAAAGCACGGAAGAGTCGAGGGAGAAAAGAAGCCCCTGCTAACCTGGATGAAGGTGCAAAAGAAGAACCACCGTTGAAGAACAGTCAGTAATGCACCCAAGAAGATGGATACGGGTTCCTGGTTGGCGCAGATGATCTCACGCTAGATGGATTATTGCAGTCTGCTTTGCTGGATTCCACCAACAAGCCTTGGCACACGCAAAGATCGCAGTTAGCGGAAAATGGAGCTGCCCGGTGCCAGGAGGGACCTGGTGGCCTCTACCGAGGAGGGGGAGACAGAGGGGGAGACAGAGGGGGCTCTCAGTAACTCAGGGAGCCCTCAGAAGACCAGGCAGTGTGCACAGGAGTCCCACAGCATGGGGACAAAGTAGGTGCTAAAGGAGGCCTATCAGCACTACACAAAGGGATCCCATGCCGCCGGAGAACCACTCAGGAGGCTGTGCAACGCAGGAAGGAGTACTGGAGGCCGGAGCTGCACAGTGCACAAAGAACTTTGTGGAAGGATGCCAACAAGCCTTGGCGACTGCAAAACACGTGGTACATGGGGGTACTGTCTTGCATGGGGAGGCAAGCTCTTACCTCCACCAAAGTTGGACAACTGGACTTCAGACCAGTCAAGACCACTTCAGTCCACCACCCATGTTGCTGGATCCAAGCACTTCTTCAGGAGAGGGGACCCAGGCCACCGGTCATCACTGCAGAGGGGTGCCTGCTGAAGCAGGGAAGTGACTCCTTCACTTCAAGGGAGATTCCTTTGTTCTTCTTGTGCAGGCTGAAGACTGGCTGTCCTCTGAGGATGCACGACCAGGAAACAGTTGCTGACAGGAGCTGAAGTTGCAATGTTGCAGAAGTCGTCTTTGCTTCTTTGTTGCAGTAGTAGACTTCCTGGAGGGTCCAAATGCAGTTTCTTCGGTAAGAAGGTAAAGTAAAGGATGCAGAGAATTCCTGCTGGAGTCTTGAAATCTGAATCTGAGGAAACACACATAGGTAAGACCCTAAATAGCCCTAAAAGGGGGATTGGTCAGCTACACGGGTAAGCACCTATCAGGGGAGGGCTCTGATGTCACCTGCTGGCACTGGCCACTCACATGCTCCCAGAGTTCCCTGACTACTTGGAATCCAAGATGGCAAAACCCAGGGACCTTCTGGAGGATCTCTGAGCACCACCTTTGGGGTGGTGATGGACAGGGGAGTAGTCACTCCCCTTTCCTTTGTCCAGTTTTGTGCTAGAGCAGGGACTGGGGGCCCTGAATTGGCGTAGACTGTATTATGCAAGGAGGGCACCCTCTGTGCCCGTCAAAGCACACAGAGGCTCTGGGAGGCTGCCCCTCCCATGCCTGTAACACCTATTTCCAAGGGGAGAGGGTGTAACATCCCTCTCCCAAAGGAAATCCTTTGTTCTGGCTTCCTGGGCTTGAGCTGCTCAAGAAACAGGAGGGTAGACACCTGTCTGTGAGGTGGCAGTAGTTGGGGCTGCCCGGAAAACCTTAGAAGGCTGCAATTGCAGTACTGAGTGTCCTCTAAGGAGCCCCCAGACTGCATGGAATGATACAACCAATGCTTGTAAAAGTCTTGGGTTATGATTCCAACATGTTTGATACCAGACATGGCCATATTTGGAGTTACCATTGTGAAGCTCTATATAGGTAGTGAGTCTTCATTGTCTAAGTGGAAATATCTGGAGAGTACATCTGCATTGGAGTGGTTACTTCCAGGACTATGTTCCACTCTAAAGTCCATCCCCTGTAGACAAATGGACCACCTCAATAATTTAGGGTTTTCACCTTTCATTTGTTTTAACCATAAGAGAGGTCTATGGTCTCTCTTAACTATGAAGTGAGTTCCAAAGAGGTATGATCTCAACTTCTTCAGGGCCCAGACCACAGCAAAGGCCTCCCTCTCTATGGCTGACCAACGTTTTTCTCTAGAGGTCAACCTTCTACTAATAAAAGCAACAGGTTGATCCTGGCCCTCTGAATTAAGTTGATAGCACAGCCCCAGCCCCTGCCCCTGAAGCATCTTTCTGGACAATAAACTTCTTTGAGTAGTTCGGGCTTTTCAGGACAAGTGCATTACACATAGCCTGCTTAAGCTCCTCATAAGCTTTTTGACAGCTAGCTGTCCACAATACCTTTGTAGGCATCTTCTATGATGTAAGGTCATTAAGAGCGGCAACAATGGAGCCAAAATTCTTAATAAACCTCCTGTAGTATCCAGTGAGACCAAGAAATGCCCTGCCCTGGGTCTATGTTGTAGGGGGAGACCAGTCTAAAATAGTCTGGATCTTCCCCTGCAGTGGTTCAATCTGTTCCCCACCGACTAGGTGTCCCAGATAAACCACCTTCCCCTGCCCTATCTGGCACTTTGAGGCCTTGATAGTGAAGCCTTCCTTTTTCAGGGCCTCCAAAACTTTCCAGAGGTGGACCAGGTGGTCATCCCAGGTGGAGTTGAAGACTGCAATATCATCAATATATTCTGCACTAAAAGTGTCCAGATCTTGGAGGACTGTGTTCACCAGCCTCTGAAAAGTGGCAGGTGCGTTCTTCAAACCAAAGGGCATAACAGTAAGCTGATAATGCCCTCCAATGGTAGAAAAAGCTGTTTTGGGTTTAGCCTCTTCTGATAGCTTGATCTGCCAATACCCTGCAGTCAAGTCAAAAGAGCTGAGATACTTGGCAGATGCCAGTCTACAATAAGCTCATCTGCCCTTGGTATAGGGTGAGCATCAGTCTTAGTGACTGTTTTGAGCCCTATGTTATCTACACAGAACCTCTTCTCCTTTTTCCCATTTCGAGAATGAGGCTTGGGTACAAGCACCACTGGGCTGGCCCAGGGGCTATCTGAGTGCTCAATCACACCCAAGTCAAGCATCTTCTGAAACTCAGATTTAATGCAGTCCCTGACAAAGTCAGGCTGTCTATAAATCTTACCTTTGACACATAAGCTGTCTCCAGTATCTATGGTGTGTTCACACCAAGTGGTCTGCCAGGTGTCAGAGGGAAAAGTTCAGAAAATTGGCCTAGGAGGTTCCTGCAATCCTCCTCCTGTTTTTGAGAAAGACCGTCTGCAAGAATAACTCCTTCCACTGAGCCATCAGCTGCAGTGTTGGAGAAGAGATCAGGGAGAGAGTCACTCTCATCTTCCTGTCCATCATCAGTGGTCATGAGTAGGGTTAAGTCAACCCTATCATCGTAGGGTTTCAGGCGGTTCACATGAAGTACTCTAAGAGGACTTCTGGGAGTGCCTAGGTCCACTGAATAAGTGACCACACCTTTCTTTTCCACTATCAGGTGTGGACCACTCCATTTGTCCTGGATTGCCCTGGGTGCCACAGGCTCTGTACCCACACCTTCTGTACTTGGTGGTACACTGTAAGGACAGCCTTCTGGTCATGCCATTATTTCTGTAACTCGTGGCTGGCCTGAAGGTTTTTATTGGCCTTTGTCATGGACTCAGCCATTCGAGATCTTAAGTCAAGTACATAATCCACTATACTTTGTTTAGGGGGCTTAAAGGGTTGCTCCCACCCCTCTTTCACAAGAGCTAATGGACCCCTAACAGGGTGACAAAAAAGTCGTTCAAATGGGCTGTAGCCCACTCTCTTCTGGGGTACCTCCTTGTAGGCAAAAAGGAGGCACGGTAACGGGACATCCCATCTCCTGAGATTTTCACATAGTCCCATAATAAAACCTTTGAGAGTTTTCTTAAATCACTCAACCAACCCATTTGTCTGGGAATGGTAAGGTGTGGTGAACATGTAGGTTACCCCTCACTCTTTCCACATTGCTTTCAGGTATGCACAACTTAAAGTTACTACCTCTGTCTGACACTACCTCTTTTGGTAAGCCCACACTGGAAAATATTCACAGGAGGGCCTTTGCCACTGCAGGAGCTGTAGGAGACCTCAGAGGTATTGCTTCTGGATTTCTAGTGGCATGGTCCACTACCACCAAGATAAACCTATTGCCAGAAGCAGTAGGAGGGTCAAGGGGGCCAACTATGTCAACCCCTACCTTTTCAAAGGGCACCCAAACCACTGGCAGTGGGATCAAGGGGGCCATTGGGGTGCCACCAGTCTTATCGCTGTTTGTCACTTGCCAAGCCAAGTAGTTTGTTGTCTGACATTTGAGGCCAGAGAAAGTGAGGGACCAATCTGTCCCAGGTCTTGCTTTGCCCCAAATGTCCAGCAACAGGAATGTCATGTGCTAGTGTCAGAAGATACTCCCTTTACTGCAAGGGAACGACCAGTCTCCTGGTAGCACAAGGTTTTGGGTCCCTTGCCTCTGTATAAAGGAAATTATTTTCCCAATACACTCTGAGAGTCACTAACATCCCCTGCTTCCTGTTTGACAGCTTGCTGTCTCAGACCCTCAGGACAGGTATGCTGTCCCACACTTGACTCCTTCCTGGCAGGCCCCCCTGCACCCAAAACTCAGCTGTGTCATCCTGAAGCTCCTCTTGTGTAAGTTATGCACAGGAAGTAGACTCCTGCTCACCAAAAGGGGGATCTTCAGTGGAGGGAGGGACAGTGGATAAGGGTTTGCCCTTTCTACCCCTAGTTTTTGGGAGCACTTGGTCTATTTTTCCAGGATCCAGGTTTCCCTGTCGGCTTTGCTTCTTGGCCTGAGCCCTAGTCAAAGCGACGATATCCCCAGGATTGCCCAGCATTACTGCATGAGCCTCCAACTCAACCTCAGCACAAGCTGAAGTGTCCAGATCATTGCCTAGTACACACTCTGTGGTATCCTCTGACCTACCTGTAACTTTCTTTGGCCCAGTAACCCCCGTTGAGATTCACAACAGCCAAGGGGTGGGTAACAGTGTTATTATGGACGTCAGTTACTTGGTACTGATGACCAAGTAGGTGTTTCAATCAAGGATTTATATAGCGCATTAATCACCCGTTAGGGTCTCAAGGCGCTGTGGGGGGGTGGGAGCTACTGGTCTTAGAGCTATGTCTTGAGGCGTTTCCTGAATGTCAAGAGGTCTTGGGTCTGGCGAAGGTGGAGCGGTAGGGAGTTCCAGGTCTTGGCGGCTAGGTGAGAGAAGGATCTTCCGGCGGTGGTGCGGCGGATGTGGGGGATGGAGGTGAGGGCGAGGCTGGCGGAGTGAAGATTGCGGGTGGGGGTGTGGAAGGTGAGTCTGTTGTTGAGGTAGGCTGGGCCTGTGTTGTGGAGGGACTTGTGTGCGTGGATGAGGAGTTTGAAGGTGATCCTCTTTGACACTGGTAGCCAGTGAAGGTCTCTGAGGTGGGGGGGGGAATATGGTCACGACGTGGGATGTCCAGAATCAGGCGGGCGGATGTGTTCTAGATTCTTTGCAGTTTTGTTAGGAGTTTGGTTGTTATTCCTGCATATAGGGCGTTTCCGTAGTCCAATCGGCTGCTGACCAGGACGTGGGTGACAGTTTTCCTGGTTTCGACAGGAATCCACTTGCAGATTTTGCGGAGCATGCAGAGAGTGTTGTAGCAGGAAGAGGAGATGGCATTGACCTGCTGAGTGTGGAGTCCAAGATGAAGCCTAGGTTGCGTGGGTGGTGGGTGAGGGCGCTGTTCCTAGGGAGGTGGGCCACCAGGAGTCATTCCAAGTTGAGGAGTTGGTGCCAAAGATGAGGATTTCTGTCTTGTCTGTGTTTAACTAGAGGTGGATTGATTCCATCCATCCAGCTGGCAATGACGTGAAGCCCATTGTGGAGGTTGTTCTTTGCAGTTGTAGGGTCTTTCATGAGGGAGAGGATGAGCTGAGTCGTCTGCGTAGGAAACTATGTTGATGTGATGGGTTCGTGCGATGTTGGCGAGGGGGGGCCATGTAAACGTTGAAGAGCGTGGGGCTGAGCGAAGATCCTTGGGGAACGCCACAGATGATTCTGGAAGCTTCTGACAGGAACGGTGGGAGGCGCACTCTCTGGGTTCTGCCTGAGAGAAATGACGAGATCCAGTCGAGTGCCATGTCGCGGATTCCAGCGTTGTGTAGGCGTGTGCGGAGAGTGTGATGACATACCGTGTCGAAAGCTGCAGAGAGGTCCAGGAGGATGAGTGCTGCTGTTTCTCCTTCGTCGAGCATGGTCCTAATGTCGTCTGTGGCAGCAATGAGTGCAGTTTCAGTGCTGTGGTTTCTGCAGAATCCGGATTGGGAGGTGTTGAGTACCTTGCTGTCTTCCAGGAACTGGGATAGTTGGCTGTTTACAATTTTTTCGATGACCTTGGCTGGGAATGGGAGGATGGAGATCGTCCGGTAGTTCTTGGGGTCGTCTGGGTCTGCCTTTTGGTTTCTTTAGCAGGGCGTTGATTTCTGCGTGCTTCCATCTTTCTGGGAAGGTGGCTGACTCGAAGGATCTGTTGATGGTTTTGCAGAGGTTGGGGGGGGCGGGCGATGATGATGTTTGCCTTATTGAAGATATGGTGTGGGCATACCACAGGGGCTACCAGTTTTTCCATCACCATTGTGACACTGGCACCTGTGTCCGTGTAGGCCTCAACCTGAACACCATTGATTAGGCGTTGTTGCTTGTACATATCCATGTTAAGGGGACAAGCAACAAAGGTGGCAAGGCCAATGCCACCATCAGAATCTAAAACAGCCTCAGTGGTTTCCCTAACTAAACCAACCCCCACTACATTACCCAGAGTGAGCCCTACTACACCTTCGGACTGGCTATTGGTAGTTTTTTTCCCACCACCGCCGCTATTACTAGAGCAGTAGGGGTTGTGGTAGTGGGCGCATTGGTGTTTTTCTTGGGAAAAGTGCTGTCACTTGCCAAATGGCCTTTGTTATTACACATGTAAAACCAAGGCATTTTATTCTGTTGGTTGAAAGAGGATTTAGTCCCACCTCCAGAGGATTTTTTTTGGGTCTGATGACATTTCAATTTTTATCTTTGTCTCCACCTTTGTCATGTGACTTACCATCCTTCTTTTCTGTCATCCCCTTTATGAGCTTTCCTGTTCACCCTTGTTCTGACACTTTTGTCTGCCTTCTTTCCTAGTTCTTGGGGAGAAGTCAAATCTGAGTCTACCAAGTACTGGTGCAACAAGTCAGTCACACAGTTATTCAGAATATGCTCTCTCAAAATTAGATTATATAGACCCTCATAGTCAGACACTTTGCTGCGATGTAGCCAACCTTCTAAATCCTTCACACAACAGTCCACAAAGTCTATCCAATCCTGTGAAGACTATTTTCTGGTTTCTCTGAACTTTATTCTGTATTGTTCAGTGGTTAAGCCAAAACCACTCAAGGGTGCAGTTTTGAGAATACTGTAACTGTCTCAGTCTTCTGTGACCGTGAGAAGCCTATCCCTCCCCTTGTCAGAAAAGGACAACCACAGAATAGCAGCTCACTGCCCTTGAGGGACCATCTGAACTTTGCAGGCCCTCTGAAGTGCAGCAAGCCACTTGTAGATGTCATCCCCCACCTTGTATGGCCGAACAAATGTATGCAGATTTCTGGAGTCAAAGGTATTCTCCCTAACACCAAAATTCCTGAAACTTCTGCTGCTGCCGCCATGGGGAACTAACCCCTGCCTCTCTCGTCAGCCAAGGCCTCCCTATCTAGGGCTAGCTGTTGCTGCAGCAGCCTTAGCCTGGCCTCCTCGAGTCTTAGGGGCATATTTATACTCTACCTGCGCCGAATTTGCGTCAAAAATGTTGACGCAAATTCGGGGCAAACCTTACACCATATTTATATTTTAACGCCTGAGCCCAGGAACAGGCAAAATTCAGCTGTGTGTGTCATTTTCTGGATGCGTGAAACCACCTTGCATTAATGACATGCAAGGTAGGTGTTCCTGTCCAAAAAAATGACTTAAACCTTAAACACCTGTGCGCCATATTTATCCTACCGTGCAAAAATCCAACATGGCTGTGAGGCGGAGGAGGAAAATGGCGCACAAACTGATTTGCATCACAAAATAACACCTGGTTCAGGGCAGGTGTTAAAATGGAGCAAACACACCACTACTTAAGGAAAACACACAGAAGCACAGCAGAGCTCCAAAGGGAAGACATGGAGGTGCTATTTGTTCAGCATGCACGAAGACGCAGAGCACAGGACCAACACCAGCAGCTTCCACCACACCAGCAGGGACCCCAAAGGCAACGCAGAAGGCAGGAGAGGATATTCAGAACCAGGACAACCCTTCTGGGACTCTGGCAACGTGACATCATCCAGAGGTACAGACTCAACTGGCAACCCATTCAGCAGCTGCTATGCCACATTGAGCCACAGTTAGCACCCAGCTTGCAGACATCCCACATCATTCCACCAGAGACCAAGCTGCTAGCTGTCCTCCACATGTTGGCAAGTGGCTTGTTTCAAACCACCGGTGCCCTCGTTGCCGGTATCTCACAGCCCTTATTCTCTGCCTTCCTACCCAAGGTACTGGATGCCATCATCTCCCTCACACCCGCCACATCAGCTTCCCCAACACGCAGCAGGAGACCAAACAGGGTTTCTACCAAATCAACGGCTTCCCACACGTGCTTGGTGCCACTGACTGCACACATGTATGGATTGTGCCACCTGCTGCAACCAAGCATCTGTACCGCAACAGGAAGCACACACTCCAATGTGCAGGCCATTGTGGATCACAGGGGACTGATCACCAACATTGTGGAAAAGTATCCTGGGAGTGTACATGATTAATTCATCTTCCGCCACTGCACTATCAATCAACACTTCCAGGATGGACGATATGGAAATGGCCTACTTGTTGGTAAGTACAGAAACCTACTTATATGCACACAGCACAGCAACCCTGTAGGACACACAACACCTACACCACTACGTTGACACGTGGCCAGGAAGACACTGAGGTTGTGACACTGCTAGTCATGTTTGATATCCTGACACAATGGTATACCCACCTAGGGACAAATGACAGATGCAAATAACAGATGCCAGTCCACAGACACAAGGGAACAATTTAAAACCACAGTGACAATGACATGCCCTTAACTGCCAGTACAACTTGGAAGATTAATCTTACAATATCAAATCAATAACACTCAATCACACACCCTTCCAAACAATATGTACTGTGTAAGGGTATGCAATGTGTTTTGCTGCAGGTCTAACACTATGACACACATAGTATGATTATGATGACTCCAATGAATGGGACATGGAATCATTGAGGCTGCACCAACATCACACACCACTCCTGGTCTGACATTGCCCACTACCAATAAGCAAGTGGACTGTGCTAAGAACACATATTGATGTGACAATATTGCAAAGTGTGCATTCCTACACATACGGTTTGAGACAATTACACATATACACAACAGATGTACAGGCATATGGACCTTCTGACACTTAAACCGTCAACCCCACAATCAAGTTAGCCAGCTTAACTGGACCAGGTTCAGTAGTGTAGGTACACGTTTGAACATGAGTCAACTTGGTGAGGGAAGATAAATAGATAGGCATAGAACTTGTCACACATGGGATATTTTTTGCATTGTCGATTGTCAACACGTCAGTGCTGCCAACTTATGTGTTGTACATTGTCACCTAGCCAAATCAAAGGGCCTCACTGATGTTTAACTAATTCTATTGCATATGTTAAATTTGATGGGATGTCCAGGCCATATAGATGTAACCGTGTTACCACCACTGTGGAATTGATTGTGTGTGTGGAAGTATCATGTCACCCCCAGTTAAGACACATGGACACCTCTTTCACATGACATAATGCATGGGAGTACACAATGTACTGCAAGTCTACAAAAATACCACTGTCATCCGGTCAATCAGCCAAACACCAGTTCAGATAATGAAGCATCCCAAATCTGATGGTACATCCTAGAAGCCTAGGATTCCACACAATAACAAACACAGATGAGTCACAGACAACACAAGAGAACAACTGCCATGCAAAGTGAAAATCAAGGTGCAAGCTCCATCACAATTTTTCACTCTTTTTCTCTTTCAGCTGATCAGGGTATGGGATCCAGCCATGGATCATGACCCCATTTGCAAACCCAAGCACAGCATCAGAACGTGCCTATAATGAGGCACATCTGAGGACACGCACCATAGTAGAGAGGACCTTTTGGCATCCTGAAGTCAAGATTCAGGTGCCTCGACATCACCGGAGGCAGCCTTCTATACTCACCTGAAATGGTGTGCAAGATCATTTTGACCTGTGCTATCCTGCACAACAGTTGTGTAAGGAGGAACATTCCCCTCTATGAACCAGATCCACAAATGCCTGAAGAGGAGGATGTTGTCCATCAACATGAGGGGAACCATCCAAACACTGCAGCAGGATTGGGTCGGAGACAACACATTGTACAAGACTTATTTTAACTCTAGTCACCATCACCACTGTCTTACCATATGTCATTAAACACCTAATCTAATCACTAAATCATGGTCTGGGTAATTATTTATGCATCACATGATCCCTAGGATTCATAATCCGAGTTTAGCCTCATGGAGCATTGCAGATGTACAGATTAGGATACTGAAAATTCCACATCACATTTGATGGGTATGAATGTACACCCAACTTCACACACAGTGTAAATGACATATATTCTTTCCATTTCACATCTGAAGGTCAATATCAGAGGACCACAGCTATGGCACACATCCATGTTGGCAACATGGTTCATTGCAGCATATGGCACACAACTAAGACACCATCATTCATAAGGTTAAAAAACTGCTTCATACATGAGGCAGTGGATGTGCTATTGCATTGGTAACAGGAATGTATGACCAGACCCTTGACATCAGCTATCTCTGCAAGGAGTATTTGTGACAAGAAGTCCATGTAAGCTGCAAATGGATAGCACAAGTGCCCCAGGTATGACAAACGTTGCTCACAAGACATGCCCTGTGCATGCCATCCCAGGTTATAAGTCCTGCTACTGCCATGTTTTCAGTCTCTCCCCACCCTTCTCTAGAGGGCCCTGAAAATGGACTATTTGTACCCAGACAATCCTTAATCTACACATACCCAGACTCACATTCTGACTCCAGTGTGCTTCCCTCTTTAGTATGGCATGCCATAGTCATAGTTCATCTGTCTGCATTGACTTCAGGTCTGATAATGCTCTGCCTGGTAGTCTGTAGGACCTGTAATCACCGGTCCATTGCTTCCCATGTGAAAGGTACTGTTGGTCCTTTGAAATTGATTCTCACCTACAGGACTTAGACTGAAGCTGCACACACCTGTAAGCACTTCCATGCAGACCAGCCATTTGCACCTGCACTGCCCTGGCTGCTGCCTGGAAAGGGTTAGAAGCTGCCATTATATGTATATCCTTGTTGTGCATTGCCATATAAATCACTTGTGTAACACAGGCTTTGGGTGATTGTGTAACGTTGCAGCCCACAGGACAAATAGTTTTCATTTTCCACAGTGTTCCAGCTTTTCCCAGTCCCAGTCTGCTCACTGTGTATTTGCCTTGTTCATGTTAGTTCCTGACAGAGCCTCCATCCTGTTAGCCTGATTGGTTCCTATGTTTGTGTTACCATAAAAGTTCCCTGTAGCTAAATTTGTCTTATAGTCACTTCCCATGCCCTTACTTTTCTCCTGGGGGATTGTCTGGTAGGTCTACGATGAATCCTCAAATAGATTGTATAGCGTAATCAGTTTACTTATCGTATCATGGTCTGGGACATGTCTTCAAATAGCCTAATAACGGCCCATCCCTTGTCTGGGTTGCATGTATGCATGAGTGACAAACAGTGACAGTGTACCATTGCTGTATGCATGGATTGGGTATGGTGCCTCCAGTACAACAAACCATGTTTGCTAATGTGCATGAAAGGACAAAACATGTTTGTGCCCCGACGGTGCACACACAGATTCACATCGGCCCCAACCTATTGTTGGGGTTTATGTGGTGACTAGCTGTGAGATTAATCAGCACAGAGGCACTGATGTTCCCAGTTGCAGTGGGAATTTTAGAGGCCACCCTGTGTCCAAATGTTGTGATGAAACCTGCTGGTTTAAAATTACTGATCCATTAACTTTGTGAGCACACCAAGGTTGCCCTGTTGTCAGTCTCATAAAACGTCTGCTGTGCCATAGCTGGACTATCCCCATGTGTGTTTTCAATTCCTCTTTGGCTTTTGTTCAATTCTGCTTTGAAGGATACTCTGTTACTGCAGGGAATGGCTCCACAGACTCATGACTAGACCTGCATGTAACTGTGGCAACATGGACCCCAATATTGGCACAGGGTATACATGCCCACACACTTGAACTGGACACCTTTGTGCAATTAATCACTGGAAACATGTGAACACATGCTGCTTGGTCTGCTGGTCCTCCACTCCCACAAGAGAAACATAGGTCATTTATATGACTAAAACTGTGGAGTGACATTACATATTTGGACTCTGTGTCACAAACACTGTACATACATAGCATTTTCAAATGCCTGACTCATGGGTAGTATACAAACAAGTGACCAGGAAGTGGTAGCCAACATTCCAGTACATGTGATGGCTTAGTCTTGTAACATTACCATTATCAACCGTCCTCTATCTATCCTGTGCATAGTTTGTCATGGGAGATGCTTTTGTCCCAAAAGTCAGGGAAGTTCACACAGCATTAGTTACTATGGCCCTCATTCTGACCCTGGCGGTCGGCGGAGAGACGGCGGTCGGACCGCGAACAGACCGGCGGTATTAAAAATGGCATTCTGACCGCGGCGGTCCCCGCCGCGACCGACCGCTACTTCTCCACTCCGACCGCCACGGCGGTCATGACCGCGGGGCTGGAGTTTGCGCACTCCGGCCCGGCGGTCGTCCCAAGACCGCCAAGGGTATTATGACCCTGCCTACCGCTGCGGTTTCTTGCGGGCGGGAACCGCCGTGCGAACCATGGCGGTAAGCACTATCGGGGCCAGGGAATTCCTCCCCTGGCACTGATAGGGGTCTCCCCCACCCCCCACTACCCACCCGAGTCCTCCCCCCACACCCTCCACCCCCCTGCCACCCCCCAGAGGTGGTACGAACCCCCTCCCCACCCCCACCCCGACATGCACATACATGTACCCCGACATGCACACACCCCCAACATGCACATATACACACCCCCTACACACACATACACAACGGGGACACATACCCGCACACATACATGCCGACATGCGCACCTGCCGAACAGCACACATTACCCATAGACACAGCAGCACCCCCCGCCCGCATACACGCACTCACACACCCCCTCTACACACTCACACGCACACCCCCATGCACGCCCACATCACACAACACCCCCCCACCCCCTCCCCTCACGGACGATCAACTTACCTTGTGCGTTGGTCCTCCGGGAGGCGACGGGAGCCATAGGGACGTGACCGCCAACAGAAGACCGCCAACAGAAGACCGCCACACGGAAATGTGGGTCGTAATTCTGTGGGCGGTGTTCTGCTGGCGTGGCGGTGGAGGTTGACCAGTCTCCACTTTCCCGCCGACCGCCAGTGTGGCTGCTGGCGGTTTTCCGGCGGAACGCTCCCAGCGGTCAGAATGCGCACAGCGGCACACCGCCGCGGTCGGCGGTCTTCACCGCGGCGGTAACTCAGCGGTCTTGCGAAAAGACCGCCAAGGTCAGAATGAGGGCCTATGTGTATGACAACCACATTTCCTGACTCATTTCCACACTGAATAGCATTTGATGGTTATCCACAGATACAACACATGCACACAAGCACATTTATGAAAACACGTCTTGTGATGTTCACACAGAGAGCAAACTAAAATTGAAACTGCCAATTTACAGACATTAAAACACAGGCCATGAGTGAATGTATTAAGTTGTGTAGCCTTGCTATCCTCTACTGACGCACAACCTGCTCAAACTGGGTAATACCAATTTTTATTCCAAAAGTTTGGGTATCTATTGTGTCAGTGAAGAGTGCTAATCCGGTACAACTAGAGGATCATGGTCCGCAGTAGTGTGATCGGCCACATGTGCCCAAACACTGGAATGCACAATGCAGGTGCAAACATCCTATCTCTGTATAGTTACAGGTGTCATGTATTATAAAAATGTGAGAAATGACCCAAACCCAGTAAAAGACATACATTTTGACGCATGCGCATCAAAAAGATGCATATGCATCAAACATCGCCGCATATGCGTAGAACAATGACGCTCGCAGCCATGATACATCCATTGGCCCTGAGCGGTAATCCCTACACTGTACCCCATGAAATTGGTTACCAATGCAAAATATTTGGAACTATAGATGCGGGGTAATTTTTAAGCATTTGCGTCAAAACTTTGCTTTTTGGCCCTGATCCAGTGGGGTAATAGGGACTTCCCCTTCTGCTGTTTGCTATGCACAGACTGTAAGCGTCATAATATTTTGACACATCATAATAAAAACGCACCGCATTTGAGGCAGGAAGTGATGTAATAGGATATCCTGTTTACAGAATTGGTACAGTGGATGTTCTTTCACTTTGCAGTCTGTGATTTTTCTAGACTGTGTGGTTGTGCTTAGTTTTGTCTGTCCCAATTGTGCTATTGTCTCCTGTGTGCCATCCAATTTGTCATCTGTGTTATTTGTAATTGTCCCAGTTGTTCATTGTAAGTGTTTATTTGCCATTTTTGGTGTCTAATTTTGTCTTTGTACCGATGGGAGTCTGTTGTGGGTATTGTTAGTTTGGGGATAGTTGGGCTGTTTTAGGGTTACTTTTATTTCATTTTCCTCCCTCCTTTCATTATCCTCCGTACCCTGTAATTTTCATATTATTTTTGTCATGTTGGGTAGGCCACGTCTGGGGAGAATGGGTGAGGAGGAGCTGGGGGATTCATTTGGCTGGTGTGCCACTTCCTCCCCTTGATGATTGAAGCAGGTGGTAGGGTGATACAAGGGTATCACACAGAGGCGAGGAGGCTCCGGTGGTCATAGATGTTGTACCATCTGCGTCGCATCTTCAACATACCGCGCAACGACCAACAACTAAAGCACTGCAGGGCTGACCTTGTTGCCAGAGAGCAAGAACTGCTGGACCACCTGGGTATTGTGATTGGTGGCCCTTTTGGTGAGTACAATTCAGAGTAATGTCCACATTTAAATGCTCTGTAGTGACAGTAGCAGATTTGTTGATATGCTGCAGGCAATGTTTTTGGACATCTGGAATGCAAGTTAAACATACAGAGGCCCTGAGTTATGCAATAATTGCTACACATTACCGTCCTATGTTGACGCAACAGCTGCACTAACTTACAAAACACAACTGGCTCTTGTAAATTAGTGCTGCTTTCACGTCAATAGATGATGCTAATACGGCTCCAACATAGTTTTATCCATGTTCTGTGAGTGTACCAGGAAAGAGATGTTTTTCACCAACTAATTTAAAGAATGAATGTGGTCCCCAATTATTTAGAATACGTCTGAACTGTATTCTGGCCCATACGTACCAATTTCTTTCTAACCTCAGGTAATATCTTGGGCTGATTGTTTGACTTGGTTGTGCCGCATTTATATTAGGAATGGATGCCAAAGTAATGCACATGGGTTCATATCTAAATGTTTGGTGCTACTTTCCATAGCTTTAGCATATAACATGAAGCAAATGATACAAATTTAGGGATAACAACTATGCCCGGCCGTCTGTTCATTGTACCTGTTTATTTTAAATTAGTATTGGGCACAATAGCTGGAACAGAGCTAATGCATTACCCATCTGTGTTACTCTATAGCTATGCATTCTCATAAGTTATGGGGGTCATCATGGGCTACCTGACATTGGGGAATGCATGGTCACAATGTATTACGTGCATTATGTCGTGCAAGGGACCCCTGATCAATTCCATCATACCTATAGAGTTCCCTAATACTTTACTCGTTTACATTTTGTACACCCTGGCTGATCTAGTGCAGCATATGTACAATAACTAACTTCCCAGAATGGAGGCTATCACAGACATGGGTGTATGCTGAGATCAGAAGACCAGCATTCCTCTGACTGATGCCATTCCAAAGGTACATACATATTGAAACCTACATCATCATGATTGACACAGTGGTACATTTGCTAAAGCATGTTTCAATAATGTGACAGTGTCAGTTTGCTGTATACCCGCTGATCTCCCAACTTGGCAAATGTAAGATGATGAATGTGGCTAACTGTGATTTCCAAAAACCATTATGGGTACACAGGGCAATGAGTGACACATTTCAGGTGCAATGACTACACCTGTGCCCATGCATTCTGTCATGGATGACCACAACATACACTGTCAGCATATATTTATTTGTTGTATTAAAATATAAAAAATGGACAATCCATGTCTTGCCTCAAATTGTCACCAAGTAACACATAGGATCCCTGCCATTATGGTGTCATAGGGGGCATATGTGGCTCAGGATACACTGTTAATGTAGCATATGTAATCTACACACAACACAGGCCCTACATGTAAGGGACTATAGAAAGCATAATAAATCATGACCTACAATCAACCCACATGAACATCACACACTAACTGATTGTCCCTTGATGCACAAGCCACAATACCTGATTGAATGGTATTGCAGTGCTCCAGGAATGTGGCTTTGCATGTCTCATTACTACAAATGATGAAAGGAGTATGCTCCATAAATGAGTCTGCAACCAATTGATGGATCATGTTTGTCACCACATGATAGTTAGGGCCACTGCATGTGTGCAGATGTGTGTATCACTCACTGTAGTGAAAGGGTCTATACATGTTTGCAGTGGTATGTTTGTTGGAGTATCATCATGCCTGAGAAGCTGGACTTTCAGCTATAATGTCACACACAGTAATTTTATTTGAAAGTGTTGCACAGTACACAGACATTGAGCACCTGTCACCCTTCCATACTTTACAGGTAGGACCTGCCCCTTACACAATTGGCGAAGTGGCTCGATTTGCGGACCCAGACATATCCAATAAGTACTGATATTTCTGTTCTGTGTTGTGGTTGCAGCTGTTGTGTGATTGACTCCTGTGTGTTGGACACATAGCAAGGTATGATGTGCTGGCACATGATCTGATATGTAACTTGACCGGAGTTTCACTTTTTTTTTTTTCCATATTTGTGTTGGACAATCAGTAGCGTATAGTCATATTTTGGGATTGTAGTGCAGCCCTGTAGGCATGGCCATGTGAACAGGCTGACATTTGTTGTTAATTTTTTTGCCATGAAAATTTAGCAGAGGGCCATATTCATGATTTAGTCAGCAAGTCAGACCCTCAATCTCACAGAATAGGGATGCGAAAGTCTTATCCACAGACTTGAGCCTCCCTGTTCACTAATGAACATGTTCGACTATGTTTGACTTCCTAGCAGCATCTAGCTCCACATGTTGTGCTACGTGTATGTGGCACTTGAGTACAATGTCATAGGTGTGCATGCAGCTCATGGCCAGATATGTGCTTGCATCTATCTGCTTGTTGTAGGACAGGTATTAGTGGTATCAAATGATATTGACAATTGTCTGCAATTACAAACATAAATGTGGATGGGATTGTCCACGGTTTGTGTCTATCCTAGTTGGACACCCTCCGTACCTGTGGTGGACTGCCTAAACCCATGTACAGCTGTCCAAAGCTTCCTGGGTGTCCTTGATGTTTGAAAGTGTGTGTTGCTTGTCCATGCCCCCCTTACGCACAGGCTTAGGGTTATGAAATGTGTACATAGGTGTGATGACCCAAGTTTAGTACACAGACCTGTAAATCTGTAAATAACTTGTCCAAACCTAGGATACCCACTCTTGACTAGATTAGCAACTGCATACCATCCTGGCAATTCCATTTACAAATCACAGATCTTGTGGCCCTTGATTGTCATCCAGAAGATAGTCATTAGTTGGCCTATCACATGTGGAGGACTTGCAGCATTTGTTACGTGACAAATGGCTGAACAATGATGCTTAGATCATTTAAGTTGGTACATATCTTTTAGAGCATTGCTGTGCTTTTAGATAGGACATGTGTAGGCTGTGTTGACATGTACTTCCTCATGGAGAATCTGTGATCTGTATGGTGATATGGCCTATTTCAGCTACATTAGATGTATTGTCTGATTTTCATCAGTAGCTGTATCACACAATGAAGTACCTAATGTTTGGCTTTATCTTTTTTAACAGCAGCCAACATGGATGCCAGCCGGATCCGTGAATTTCAGCGGCAGGCGATGTGTTACTGCCACATTCTGGATGTGGAGTCTGGGTTCTTCCACATGGCACAGCGTTATCGCCATGAAAGAGCCTCAGGGGTGTGGAGGGCATTTGCCCAAGGAGGCCCTTCTGTGTCCACAACAGCCACCAGCACCACCACTACGACCCAGGTGGCACCAAGGATGCCAGCCACCACTGCAGGACCATCAACTTCCTCAGCTCCAGGTCCACTGACAGCAGCACCTGCACCGCCCACTCCAAGCATGGCACCACCAACTGGACAACCCTCAACAACTGCCACTCAGACCACCCCTGCTGCAGTCATTGACAGTGGTGATTTTAGGGCTATGCAACGTGACATGCAACGGATGTTGTGCAGACTAGACAGGCTGCAGCAAGAGGTGTCGCAAATTAATAAGAGGGTGCGTGCCATTAAGAAGACCCTGCTGAGGGCGAACTTATGAATCTGATACCCTCACCTGTGTTTCCTTCCCCCCCCCCCTCCTCTTTCCTGGTTCTTTTCATTAGTGGGTTTAGGGGACTTAGTGTTAGGTTAGAATAGGCTGTTAGTTTAGTTTAGTTAGTAGTAGTGGGGTGGGGGTATGATATTTTTACATGCTTATTTTTTTATGCGTGTTGGATGATGTTGGGGTTTTTGTGTATTAAATTTATTTATTTTTTTAAACGATATATTTGTTTAGTATAAGATAGTATGTGTTTAGGGTAGTATACGTTGTCCTCCTTGTGTCCCGTCATATAAGGGGGGTGGGGGAGGTCGATGTTTAGAGTGTTCAGTTAAATGTGATAAGTAAGGTTAGGGTAGTTAGGGCCAGTTGTGGGTAATGTGTAGTTAGGATAGGTTAAGTTAGTTAAGGTGTATCCCCTAGTTTTATTGTCCTTTTTTTTTTTTTTTTACTGTTAAATACATATTTAGGTACTCCTTTACAGTATGTGTCCTATGCTTGGGGATCAGGACCTTGGCATGGGTGAACAGTGTCAATTTAGTATTTGCATTTGTGTTCCATCCTGCATCCAAATCCCAATTGAGCTGTCACATTGGCAGCTACACCAAGCTACTTCTCTATGCATCTGCCATCCATTGCACCCACCACTCAAGGTTATTATGGATCCCAATGTGTTGTTGAGTTTGGATGTATGTTTTCAATCTGATATACTTTGAGAACAGATTTAGTATGGAGGACACTGTGGCACGTCTACCTGCAGCCTGATGTTCATGTGAACCCTGATAAGGTGAGTGGTTGTATAATCTCATGTAGTATAGTACACATAACTCGCACCTATCATTTGTTACATTGTACAGGCAGGTTACTTATTTGTATGTACACTCATACACATCCATTCCTGCTGTATGGTGTGTGGGAGGAGAATTTGAGTCAAATGTCACATATGTAAAGATTGTCTGGAAGAAAAATTAGAAGACAATATTTTTCTGCTTAGACATCCCTTGGAGAAGACTTAGGCCCTCATTCTGACCTTGGCGGGCGGCGGAGGCCGCCCGCCAAAGTCCCGCCGTCAGGTTACCGTTCCGCGGTCGAAAGACCGCGGCGGTAATTCTGACTTTCCCGCTGGGCTGGCGGGCGGTCGCCTTCAGACCGCCAGCCAGCCCAGCGGGAAAGAGGCTTCCACGATGAAGCCGGCTCGGAATCGAGCCGGCGGAGTGGAAGCTGTGCGACGGGTGCAGTTGCACCCGTCGCGTATTTCACTGTCTGCGCAGCAGACAGTGAAATACATGTAGGGGCCCTCTTACGGGGGCCCCTGCAATGCCCATGCCAGTGGCATGGGCACTGCAGGGGCCCCCAGGGGCCCCGCGACCCCCCCTACCGCCATCCGGATCTCGGCGGTCCGACCGCCGGGATCTGGATGGCGGTAGGGGGGGTCGGAATCCCCGCGGCGGTGCAGCAAGCTGCGCCGCCGCGGAGGATTCAATGGGGCCGCGGTACACTGGCGGGACCCCGCCAGTGGTGCCGGTCCGACCGCGGCTTTACCGCCGCGGTCGGAATCCCCATTGGAGCACCGCCGGCCTGTCGGCGGTGCTCCCGCGGTCCTCCGCCCTGGCGGTCAAAGACCGCCAGGGTCAGAATGACCACCTTATTCTGTCCAACATAGCATTATACTGTACAGTTTCTAGTTCCCTCAGGAAGAGCAGATGATGGTACAATCCAGACCACAGTGCATAGTTTTCAGCTCACATTCTTTCAGGCCACTTGTATTGACATTCTATGGGCATTGGCATGAGGCATACATCACTAATGTCCCTCACGTTTGATGTGTCACATTACACAAAGACAAAGTGGTTATGTAAGTGCTATTTATTTTAAAGTGCTGTAGTGCTTTATTTACATAGTCCAGGATTGTGAGTCCATTAGTGTTACACCTTCCATTGTGATCCTACACAAGTGCAAAAGAACATGTCATTTGAACATGCTGGGGTGAAGTGTCATACAGTGCAGAGGAACATGAATTGCCAATAAGGTAGTAAGAGACAATCACAGGGCATAGTGACAAGGTAAACAGTGGGCTGGAGAACAGAGCTTGTGAGCAGCTGTTGCAAGATTGGCATGTTACAGAGCACAGGACCTTGGTTATAAGTGGCCATGTGACAGGGACTTGTGCTACCGGGTACTCTTACGGGTGAAGGTGATCTGTTCCACGTCTTCATCTTCTGATGTGTGTGTTGTCTCCTCTGCCCTTGGTGGTGGTGGGTTTGAAGGGGCAACACACACTTCAGTGTTTGAAGACGTGAAATCAAAAATCCCGGTAGCTGCCAACTGTGGGGCTATGAAGGGCAGTACCGCAGCAAGGTGGAGCTGCTGGTTCTTAAGGATAGCAGCTTCATCACTGTGGTAGGCAGCCAGGTCAGTCCTGAGGGGGTCAATATTGCATTTGTGCACGCGTTGAAAGGTTTGTTGTTGGAGGTGTTGTCAACTCTCTTACTGCAGTGCTGATTTCCTTCACACTTTGTTGCAGTTCTTGCAAGATTGATGTTAGTCCTTGCATGGCTGCTGCCAGTGCTGCATTTGACATCATGCATGAACGCACCCCCTCTAGGATGGCTGGCATAGTTTCCATCCCCACCTGCACCTCCTTGGCCAGCTCCCGCTGTACTACAACTACAGTCCTCTCAAAGCTGGTGCCAGTGTCGTCAGAGTCCTCAGCTGGGTTGGAGCTGGCAGGTCGTACTATTGGGGTGGTTGGTGGGTCCTCTGGGATGGCTGCTGTATCTATGCTCCTCCTTGCAACCGAAGGTGGGGTCTGGATGGTTTCGAGGACATCTTGGAGGGTCTGCTGGCTGATGTTTGTCAGCTCGTCATCCATGTCATCAGGGAAGTCCAGGACAGGCATATCCCCAGGAGAGCCATCGTCCTCTGCAATGAGATATATTACAATTAGTGTGTCTGTGTTGTGGCATTTGTAATGTGATGTGCCTGACTTCATATTAGTTGCACATTGTAATATTGGTTCCTGTTCATTGTTCCTGTCATTAAGATTAGCATTCTCCCAGGTCTATGCCCCACCTGCATGTCACATGTAGTTTTGCCAGTTTGGGGCAATGTTAGCGTCATATCCTCTAGGTGTAGATTCTGCCCAAATTGTATGTTGCCACCTTCTTGTGCTACTCAACCCTCTGTCTACTTCCATTCTCATGTTGTGGCTTGCACTGGCTGTGGGTGTTCTGATGGCACTTGCACCACACTTAACAATCTGGAACTGACCCAGTCTCTGATATTTCACATCCAGCTATATGTTTCTGAGACCTAGCATATACTATGTATAGCATTGGCATAGACTACAGATGTCAGCATTGGTAGTGTGTAATGTCGATGTTGGGGAATGTGTGCTACATTGGATTGCACTGATGGCCCTAGCAGTGTTCCATTTCCTCTTCTGACTGTGCAGGTGTATTTCACTAGCCAGTTTCTTATGTCCTCCCCCTCAATGATGTTGTCTGAGCAGTATAACAGTTGGGATGTTGCATGGTGTCATTGCAGCTAATGTGACCCAGGCACAAGTTGAACCCTGACATATGCAGCATGTGTATGACATTACTGCTGTGTACCTCATAATGTTTATGACAATTGCTGATGTTTGTAGCGACTATGGACATTCACATTTGACTGGTTTGGCACATTTTTATTGTTTTCAGGGGATTGATAATGTTGTCATCCTAAACCCTCTAATTTGGGTGTCTTTGATCCATGGGCACGTAACTGCCATTAGCTACTTGACCTGCACATACCGCAGAGGTGGTAGTGGCAACTGTTGCCAATGTTAAATCCCACTTGCGGATATGGTCTGAGACTGTTAATTGAGCCCTAGTTCATGTAGTGACAATACCAGCTGTCATGTGACAGCAGGCCAGTTTTATGTTGTACCCTACCCTCCTGGACTGGCTTTACCTTTCCATCCTCCTTGGCATGGCAGCATACCCAAATGCAAATGTTGTAGTGTAGTACTCTTCCCTAGGTTACCTCTGAACAGGCCATGCCCCGTGCCGTGCCCCTTTGCCCATTCCACTCCCTGAATATCATGACTTCCATGCATTGTGTAGTAGGTAGGTCCCCCCCCGCTTACAGTTTAGAAATTGGCATTTTTGTTCCCCATGTGACTTACCCTGCATCTTTGTTGTCTCCTGGTAGTCTGCGCTGTCCTGTCCTCGAATCCCTGTGACGATCTCCTCAGGGATGACAGCTGCCACCATCTCCTCCATGTGGTCCAGGGCCTCCTGCGGTGCTGGACTCCCACCTCCAGTCTGCGGTGCTGCCTTCCTGTTCCTGGCCATCTTTTCCTTGGTCCTGCGCTTGCAGTCATGCCATTGTTTCTTGCACTCGATGACTGTTCTCTATACTTCAGCCACACTGTTTATCTTGTCAACAATTTGTTGCCAAATTGCCTCTCTTCTCCCAATTGGCAATTTAGAGGTGACAAAAAGTTGGTGCTGGTATTCTGTCACCTCTTTCACCAGTATTTGCTGCTCCTTCCTTTTTCTTCTTCTCCCTCTCCTGGGTCTTGTGTGGGTCCTCCTGGCTGGATCCTGGTCTGTTGTCATCTTCCTGGGGACTCGCAAAGCTTCTGGGATGCATTTTGCCTCTCTTTTGCACATTTTGCAGTGTTTGTGCCACTTTTTGACGCAATTGAGGCAACAAAGGCGCGTATCCGGTTTGCGACATAGTAAACCGGATAAAAGTAATTTTCGCCACGTTAACATCGTTTTTCTTTACGACATGACGCATTGGTTTGAGTAAAAAAAAATGACTCACACCAGTGGTTTGTTCAGCTGCACGTCAAAGTATAAATCTGATGCCCGAGCGGTGCTAAGAAATGGCGTTAGCCAGCATAAAAGTATAAATATGGGCCTTAGTGTCCTGAGCTCCCTATCTATGGAGTCATCACCTGGAGTTGAACTATGGGGTCCCTCAGAAACTGAGGTGATATGAGAGTGGGCAGAAGTAGATCTTTCCCTAACTTTGCTAACCCTGGTAACCTGACCTTTAGGTGTGAATGGAGCCCTCCCAGAGTGACTACCCCTTCCACTTGCACTAGGATTGCTGGGGGAAGATCTTTGGAAGAGCGCTCCCCTGACTCTTCAGGATGATTCGCTGACTCTAAGGGGTCAGAACTTCGCTCCCCTTCTTCTCCAGGATGATCACCAGGAGAGGGGTGGAGGAGAAGACTTAACAGAAGAATCTAAGTAGGGTTCTTCCCTACATCTAGGCTCCTCTCTGAGCAAAGCCCCCGTGAGTTCTTTGAAGGTCATGCTCTCATAGGGAGTGCCCATGGCCGCAGAGATAGGCGCAGCAGTAAACATGATGTAGTGAGTGTTAGAGTGGAGTAATTGAAAAAGAAAAACCTACCCTACTAAACCCCTAGTTTCTCAGAAAGGAAAGAAAGACAATAGATCATGTAACTAGGTAGACATATGTATAGCTGTAGGTACAGAGTACTCTTTCCTGTGGAAAGCACCAGTGACAGAGTGATGAGACAATTGTAAATACTTATCTCACCACTGCACCACCAATGTAGGAGGCTGGCCTGGTTTGTAGTGGGTACCAAAATTACTCACATCTTATACCATGTCCAGTTATCCCTTATTAGTGAAATGTAGTCAGTGTCTAGAACCAGGCTCTCTAGGGGTAGTGTGGATGAGCAGCCAAGGCCTAACTAGGAGATATGCAAAGCTCATGCAATACCACTGTAGTCACACAGTACTCACACACATGATACAAAATACTCAGTATTACAAAAATAAAGGTACTTTATTTTTAGTGACACAATGCCAAAAATACCTCAGAGACTATACTCCTGTAGGAGGTAACTAATATACACAGTATATACACTAAAATAGAGAAATAGCTGTAAAAACAGTTAGAAAACAGTGCAAATAGTGAAAATCAGAATATGTTGCAATGGGCCTAGGGGGAACACAAACCATAAACTAAAATAGTGGAATGCGAAAGTAGGTCTCCCACCTAGGGAAGTGTAGTGTGTAGAGGGGCGCTGGGAGTGTAAGAAAACATCAGAGGTAAGTAATAGAACCCACCCCAGAGCCCAGGAAAAAAGGAGCAACTCAAAGTACGTTTTCTGAAACACATGAGAAGTCGTGATAGAAGATTATGCAAGTGCCAGAAGAGACTGCAAGACACCAAAGATAGGTCCTGGACCTGAAGACCTGTGGTAAAAGGGGACCAAGTCCAAGAAGCACTGAAGAGTCCAGGAAGAACAGAAGACACTGCTAACCCGGTTGAAGGTGCAAAAGTAGAACCACCGGTGAGAAGACAGCCAGTTGTGCACCCAAGAAGACAGATGTGGGTTCCTGGTTGGTGCAGAAGATGTCCTATGCCAGATGGATGATTACAGTCTGGTTTGTGTCACTGGATTCCGCCAACAAGCCTTGCCACACGCAAAGCTCATGGTTAGCGGAAAATGGCGCTGCCTGGGACCAGGAGGGACCAGGTGGCCTCTAACCAGAAGGGATTTTGCATAAAACTTTAAAAGCAGCCAGCAAGGCAGTCCTGCCTTTAAAATGACAATGAGAACCTAAGCAACCTACGCTGGGGTCCCTAAATCTACATGCCCTACTATTTACTAAGGACTTACAGGTAGATTGATAGTGCCAAATATAATTAGCCTAATAGGCATGCTTATTTTACACAGAGCACAGGCCCTGGGATTGGTTAACAGTACCCAGGGCACCATCAGAGTGAGGAAAACACCAGCAAAAAGTGAAAAATGGGGCCAAAAAGTCAGGGGACCTCTGCAATCAGCCCTGTTTTTTCACAGTTTGTCTAAGTGGATGTAGGAGGATGGCCTGGTTTGTAGTGGGTACCTAAGGTACTTACATCTTATACCAGGTCCAGTTATCCCTTATTAGTGAAATGTAGTCTGTGTCTAGAAGCCAGGCTCTCTAGGGGTAGAGTGGATGAGCAGCCAGGCCTAACTAGCAGACATGCAAAGTTCATGCAATACCGCTGTAGTCACACAGTACTCACACACATGAAAGAAAATACTAAGGTTCTCAAGACATTGGTGGTAAATCCCACTTATGCCGAGGTGGCGGATGTCCTTTCACCATATTATAACACACACACTAATCCGACAGAATACTGCCACATACACAAATCCGCCAGACCAAAGGTCAGTGATAAAGTGGCAATACCAACACCCATACCGTTACGCCAACAGAACAACACACTTCACATTATGACCCATGAATCACCATGGTGGACATTCAACGGCGGTAAACCATTGGCTGTACGTACCGCCGTGCTCAGCATGGACACCCACATACAAAACAACACCACATTGGCCAATAGTAAAAACACACACAACACCCACACACACACCACTATAAAACGCACACCCACATTACCTACAACCCCTTAAGAACACCAATTGCTACCAGGAGACTGAGAAGACGAGCACAGAGACAACTAGACACACACCACACTCACCCATGCACCCCTCACGCACTCCACATCACACACCCCACCACATTACCCAACACACCCTCACCAACACACATCACACAACACCAATGGCACCACAAAGTCACCCCCGTTTCTCTGAGGAGGAGTTAAGGGTCATGGTGGAGGAAATTGTCAGGGTAGAGCCACAGCTCTTTGTAGCACAAGTACAGCAGATTTCCCTTGCAAGAAAGATGGAGCTATGGCAGAGAATCGTGGACAGGGTGAACACTGTGGGACAGCATCCAAGAACAAGGGACGACATCAGGAAGAGGTGGCACGAACTACATGGGAAGGTACATTCCATAGCAGCAAGGCACCAGCTCACCCTACAGAGGTACAGAGGACTGGCGGTGGACCCCCACCTCCTCCCCACAGCTCACAGCATAGGAGGAGCAAGTACTGGCATTACTGCATCCTGGTGGACTCGCTGGAGAAGACGGAGGACTGGACACTGGTAAGTCAGTATTTATTACCTATCACCCCCCCCCCCCAATACCTGCATGCCATCTCACACCCACACCCTCACTCCCATCACTTCACTCCAACCCACACACTGCACCTACACATCTCACTAACCCCAATGCCAAGCCCTACATGCCACACCAATGCATGGACACCCCTCCCAGCCCTGCATGGACACCCATCACTAAAGCATGCACAGCATAGGGAAACTAACATACCCACAATACATCACCATACACAAGCAAAAGCTGGCAGGGCAACACCAACTATAGAGGGGAAGCCAGGGATGTACAAATGTCATACACTTGAAGCATAATACATCACTTACATTCCCACAGGTACCCCAACCAATGTCCATGGAGAGGAGGTGCCACCACTATCCAGTCCCCCAACAGAAGAAGCCCCCAGTGATGACAGTAACTCTCGACTTCTGGATGTGGAGGACCTACCTGGCCCATCAGAGATCCCTGGACAGCCCATCACCCAAGCACAATCACAGACCACCACAGAGCCTCTCCCATCAGGATCCAACACCACAGCACTCACCCAGTGTACCCACACCTCTGTCCCCAGGACACGTCAATCAGTAGTGTACCAACCTGTACAGGGACCCCAGGCCACACCTCATACCCAAGACAATCAGGGACCTGAGGTCAGTGGCAGTGGGCACACTGTTAAGGGGACAGGGGCACAGGCCAGCAGGGGAATTGGGGGGACTGCTGTGCACCAGGAGGAGGACAGGACCAGGAAACCGACTCTCCAGGAGGCACTGTCTGAGATCATGGGAGCCTACCAACATTCCCAGGACACGATGGGCCAGATCCTTGAGAATGTGCAGGACAACAGGCAGCTGCAGGAGGGACAGTATCAGGGAGGACTTGCAGGCCCCTAACAACACCCTGATCTCCATAGCAGGAGTGCTGGCAGACATGGCCACACCATGAGGGAGGCAACAGCACACCAGCGGGCCCCTACCACTAGCCAGTCAGATGAACAGCCCTCCACCTCCGCTGCCGCTAGTGGCCAGGAGGCCCCGCCACAGGACCCACAGGCCACCAGTACCCATCCCCCTGCAGAAGGTGACCCACCCTGCAAATGTTTCCTGCGATCCAGACAGAAGCCAGAGACAATTGCCAAGACCACCGCCAGGAAATTTAGACTCTCCTGATTGTCTCTTTTAATAGGCCTTAAGAAAACTGCAGAGGGCCTACTCTTGTCAACACACGAATTAGAAAACAAACGTGCAGATGTCTATATTATACGAGAAAAGTACAGGCCTCGGTTTGAACATAATAGTCAATAAGGAATGCAGGGACAGAAAGGAGAATGAGAAGAGAGGCCAGGTGCAGAGTAAAGCAGTTACAATTCAGCTTAGCATACCACAGATAACTTAGGACGCACACACTCAGGGGAGATTCTGAGCTACCTTCTGAAATCAGGAAAGGAGAAGGGTAAATCGTGACAGACTTGAAAGGGAGACTGTAGGAAAGTACCATCTTGCCTGGCATGTTACCCCCATTTTTACATGTATGTAAGTTTGATTTTGCCTGTCTCACTGGGATCCTGCTAGCCAGGACCCCAGTGCTCATAGTTTGTGGCCTGAATGTGTGTAACTGTGTAGTGACTGTCTGTGTCACTGAGGCTCTGCTAACCAGAACCTCAGTGCTTATGCTCTCTCTGCCTTTAAAATTGTCACTATATGGTAGTGACCATTTTCACCAATTCTAATTGGCACACAGGAACACCCTTATAATTCCCTAGTATATGATACCTAGGTACCAAGGGTATTGGGGTTCGAAGAGATCCCTATGAGCTGCAGCATTTCTTTTGCCACCTATAGGGAGCTCAGACAAATCTTACACAGGACTGCCACTGCAGCCTGAGTGAAATAACACACACGTTATTTCACAGCCATTTTACATTGCACTTAAGTAACTTATAAGTCACCTATATGTCTAACCCTCACCTGCTGAAGGTTAGGTGCAAAGTTACTAAGTGTGAGGGCACCCTTGCACTAGCAAAGGTGCCCCCACATAGTTTAGGTCAATTTCCCCGGACTTTGTGAGTGCGGGGACACCATTACATGCATGCACTACATATAGGTCAATACCTATAAGTAGCTTCACAATGGTAACTCTGAATATGGCCATGCAACATGTCTAAGATCATGGAATTGCCCCCCCATGCCAAATCTGGTATTGGGCTGTCAATCCCATGCCTCCCTGGTGCTCCACCATGCTGCCAACCCACACATAGGGTGCTGCCCCCCTGGGCTCTGGGCAGCCCAGTCCCATGAAGGCAGAACAAAGAATTTCCTCTGAGAGAGGGTGTTACACCCTCTCCCTTTGGAAATAGGTATTAAGGGATGGGGAAGAGTAGCCTCCCCCAGCCTCTGGAAATGCTTTAAAGGGCACAGATGGTGCCCTCCTTGCATAAGCCAGTCTACACCGGTTCAGGGAACCCCCAGTCCCTGTTCTGGTGTGAAACTGAACAAAGGAAAGGGGAATGACCACTCCCCTGTCCACCACCACCCCCAGGGGTGGTGCCCAGAGCTCCTCCAGTGTGTCCCAGACCTCTGCCATCTTGAATCTAAAGGTGTGAGGGCACTCTGGAGGCCTCTGAGTGGCCAGTGCCAGTTGGTGACGTCAGAGACCCCTCCTGATAGGTGCTTACCTGACTAGGTGGCCAATCCTCCTCTGAGGGCTATTTAGGGTCTCTCCTGTGGGCTTTTCCCTCAGATAACGACTTGCAAGAATTCACCAGAGTTCCTCTGTACCTCTCTCTTTGACTTCTGCCAAGGATCAACCTCTGACTGCTCCAGGGCACCTGCAAAACTGCAACAAAGTAGGAAGAAGACTACCAGCAACATTGTAGCGCCTAATCCTGCTGGCTTTCTCGACTGTTTCCCGGTGGTGCATGTTTTGGGTGCTGCCTGCCTTCATCCTGCAATGGAAGCCAAGAAGAAATTTCCGGTCGGTTGACGGAATCTTCCCCCTCCTCCAGCAGGCACCAAACTTCAGTGTCACCGGTACTCGGGGACCCCTCTCATCCTGACGAGCATGGCCCCTGGAACACAGGTGGTAGACCAAAGTGACCCAGCCTGTCCAGTGGTCCAACTGTCCAAATTTGGAGGAGATAAGTGTTTGCCTCCTCTCTCCAGACAGTAATCCTGTGCACCGCGTGAACTGCAGCTGCTAGGGCTTCTGTGCACCTTTCCAAGGAATCCTTTGTGCACAGCCAAGTCCAGGGCCCCAGCACTCCGTCCTGCATTGCTCAACTCCCTGAGTTGACCTCCTGCTTCGTGGGACCCTCTTTTGTGGTGTTGAGATGACTGCCATGTTCAGTCTTTTTGAACCCATGTTCAAGGACTTCTGCGGGTGCTACCTTCTTGTGTCAGGGTTCTGAGGTGTTTGAGGGGTCTCTGCATGGAAAGAGATTTTGGAATTGGTAAGAACCCTACCAAAGATCTTCTCCTAGAAAGTGACCAGAACCAGTTTGATCCATCCCAGGATCAGGAGGTAGAGGAGGAGGGTACCCAGGTAGAATCAGGGGAGGGCCCTGAGGACTCTGGGGAGGGTTCCTCCAAAGACCTGTCAGCTAACAGGCCATTTAGTGAAGCTGGTAGTGGTAGGGGGTCACACATCAGTGGGGCACCTTTCACTCCAAAAGGCCAGGTAACTAGAGTTCAGGCAGTTAGAGACGGGTCCACTTATGCCCATTCCCAAATCACCTCTGTCAGTGAATTCCCAAGCCTCCCACCCTGAGTACAACACCCTAGACAGGGAACTCCAAAAGCTGATGTTCGAAGAGGCCAGAATGAAGCTGAGACAGCAGCAGTTGACCTTAGACAGGGAGTCTCTAGATGTAGAGATGGAAAGACAGAAGTTGGGGTTAGTGCCCCATGGTGGCAGCAGCAGTGTTCTTGATAGTCATCCTGTAAGAGAAACAGATTCAAGAAACCTGCACAAAATTGTCCCCCCTTACAAGGAGGGGGATGACATAAACAAGTGGTTTTCTGCACTTGAGAGGGCCTGTGTGGTACAGTTGGTCCCTCAAAGGCAGTGGGCTGCTAACTTGTGGCTATCTTTCACTGGCAAGGGTAGGGATAGGCTCCTTACTGTCAGGGAGAGTGATGCCAACAACTACAAAGTTTTGAAAGATGTACTCTTAGATGGATTTGGCTTCACCACTGAACAATACAGGATAAAGTTCAGAGATACCAGAAAAGAGTCCTCTGAAGACTGGACAGACTTTATAGACTGTTCAGTGAAGACCTGGGAGGGATGGTTACATGGCAGTAAGGTGACTGACTATCAAATCCTATATAATCTTATTTTGAGAGAGCATATTTTGAATAATTGTGTGTCTGACTTGTTGCATCAGTACTTGGTAGACTCAGATCTGACCTCTCCCCAAGAATTGGGAAAGAAGGCAGACAAATGGGCCAGAACAAGAGTGAGCAGAAAAGCTCATACAGGTGGTGACAAGGATGGCAAGAAGAAGGATGGTCAATCTTCTGACAAGGGTGGGGGCAAAGATAAAAAGCATTCTGAGTCTTCATCAGGGCCACAAAAATCCTCTGGGGGAGGTGGGTCCAAATCCTCTTCTAACAATCAAAAGAAGCCATGGTGTTATTTACGTAAAGTAAAGGCCATTGGGCAAGTGATTCCACTTGTCCAAAGAAAAACACCAAGGCTCCCACTACCCCAACTGCATCCTCTAGTGCCCCTAGTAATAGCAGTGGTGGTGGGAAGAGTACTACAAATAGCTAATCAAAGGTTGTAGCTAGACTTAACATTAGTAATGTAGTTGGGTTGGTCTTGTTAGGGAGACCACAGAGGCTGTTTTACTCTCTGATGGTGGTACTGACTTTGCCATGGGTAAGTACAAGCAACGTCCCCTAATAAATGGTGTTGAGGTTGAGGCCTACAGGGATACAGGAGCCAATGTCACTATGGTGATTGAAAAACTGGTTCATCCTTATCAACACCTACTAGGTCAGCAGTACCAAGTGACTGATGATCATAACAATACTCTTAGCCACCCCATGGCTGTTGTGAATCTCAACTTGGGGGTGGGGTTACTGGTCCAAAGAAAGTTGTGGTAGCCACTGATTTACCTGTAGACTAATTACTAGGCAATGATTTGGAGACATCAGCTTGGGCTGAAGTGGAGTTGGAGGCTCATGCAGCAATGCTAGGCATTCCAGGGCATATCTTTGCTCTCACAAGGGTCCAAGCCCAGAAGCAAAGAGGACAGGGAAACTTGGATCCTGGAAAAATGGACCAAGTGCTCCCAAAAGCTAGGGGTAGAAAGGGTAAATCCTTGTCCACTATCACTCCCTCTCCAGGGTACAGGGGGGATGCTAGGGAAGAGCTGAGTGTGGCACAGCAGACCTGTCCCACACTAGAGGGTTTAAGAGTGCAAGGTGTCAAACAGCAGAATGGTAATATCACTGATAGCCATAAAGTCTATTGGGAAGATAACCTCCTCTACACTGAGTCGAGGGACCCTAAACCTGGAGCTGCCAGGAGATTGGTCATTCCTTTGCAGTATAGGGAGTTTCTTCTGAATTTGACACATGATATTCCTTTAGCTGGCCATTTGGGCCAGAGTAAAACTTGGGCAGACTTGTTTCATTGTTTCACTGGCCTCATATGTCAGAGGGCACCAAGGAGTTTTGTCGCTCCTGTGTGACCTGCAGGCCAGTGGCAAGACTGGTGGCACAACTAAGGCCCCCTTAATTTCCCTTCCAGTGGCTGGGGTGCCCTTTGAAAGGGTAGGGGTTGACATAGTTGTCCCCCTTGACAGCTTCAGGCAATAGATTCATCCTTGTGGTAGTGGACCATGCCACTAGGTACTCTGAAGCTATTCCCTTAAGGACCACTACAGCTCCTGCAGTGGCAAAAGCCCTCCTGGGAATATTTTCCAGAGTAGGTTTCCCTAAGGAAGTGGTGTCAGACAGAGGTAGTCTGCATACCTCAAAGCTATGTGGAAGGAGTGTGGTGTAACTTACAAGTTCACTACTCCTTATCATCCACAGACAAATGGTCTGGTTGAGAGGTTTAATAAAACTCTCAAAGGCATGATCATGGGACTCTCTGAAAAACTCAGGAGCAGATGGGATGTCCTGTTGCCATGCCTCATTTTTGCTTATAGAGAGGCACCCCAAAAAGGAGTGTGCTTTAGCCCCTTTGAACTTCTCTTTGGGCACCCTGTAAGAGGTCCCCTTGCTCTTGTAAAGGAGGGTTGGGAACAACTTTTTAAAGCTCCCAAGCAAGACATTGTGGATTAGGTACTTGGCCTAAGATCTAGGATGGCTGAAAACATGAAAAAGGCCAGTAAAAACCTTCAGGCCAGCCAAAGCTCCAAAAGCAATGGCATGACCAGAAGGCTGTCCTGACCCAGTACCACCCAGGACAGAAGGTGTGGGTATTGGAGCCTGTGGCCCCAAGAGCACTCCAGGACAAATGGAGTGGACCCCATCTCATAGTCGAGACAAAGGTGAGGTCACCTATTTGGTAGACCTGGGCACTGCCAGGAGTCTCCTTAGGGTGCTCCATGTCAATAGCCTAAAACCCTATTATGACAGGTCTGACTTAACCCTGCTCATGGCAACTGATGCGGGCATGAAGAAGAGAATGACCCTCTCCCTGACCTCTTCTCCACCACTGAAGCTGATGGCTTAGTGGAGGGAGTGGTGCTTGCAGATTGCCTTACTGGTGAGCAGAAGGCAACTGCATAAATCTCCTAGATCAGTTCTCTGACCACTTCTCACTGATTCCAGGTACCACTACCTGGTGTGAGCACACAATCGACACTGGAGACAGTTTACCTGTCAAAAGTAAGATTTATAGCAGCCTGACCATGTCAGAGATTGCATAAAACAAGAGGTACAGAAAATGTTAGATCTAGGAGTGATTGAACCTTCTGAAAGCCCATGGGCTAGCCCACTGGTGCTTGTCCCCAAACCTCATAGTAAAGATGGTAAAAAGGAAATGAGGTTTGTGTTGACTATAGAGGTCTCAATCAAGTAACCAAAACTGATGCTCACCCTATACCCAGGGCAAATGAGCTCATGGATACACTGGCTTCTGCCAAGTATCTAAGCACATTTGACTTAACTGCAGGGTATTGGCAGATTAAGATGTCAGAAGATGCTAAACCTAAAACAGCATTTTCTAACATTAGAGGGCACTACCAGTTCACTGTTATGCCCTTTGGATTGAAAAATGCACCTGCCACTTTTCAGAGGTTGGTGAATACAGTCCTCCAAGGATTGGAAGCGTTTAGTGCAGAATATCTAGATGATATAGCTGTCTTTAGCTCCACCTGGGATGATCACCTTGTCCAACTATGGAAAGTTTTGGAGGCCCTGCAAAAGGCAGGCCTCACTATCAAGGCTTCAAAGTGCCAGATAGGGCAGGGAAAAGTGGTTTATCTGGGCCACCTGGTAGGCGAGGAACAGATTGCACCACTGCAGGGGAAGATCCAAACAATTATGGAATGGGCTCACCCCTACAACTCCAACCCAGGTGAGAGCCTTGATAGGCCTCACAGGGTACTATAGGAGGTTCATACAGAATTATGGCAGTATAGCTGCCCCTCTTAATGACCTCACATCCAAAAAGATGCCTAAAAAGATATTATGGACAGCTAGCTTTCAAAAGGCTTTGGATGAGCTCAAACAGGCCATGTGCTCTGCACCTGTCCTAAAAAGCCCTTGTTACTCCAGGAAATTCATAGTCCAGACTGATGCTTCTGTATTAGGGGTAGGGGCAGTTTTATCACAGCTTAACACTGAGGGCCAGGATCAACCTGTTGCTTTTATCAGCAGGAGGTTGACCCCTAGAGAAAAGCGTTGGGCTGCCATAGAGAGGGAGGCCTTTGTAGTGGTCTGGGCCCTGAAAATGTTGAGACCATACTGTAGGTGGCTGGCCTGGCTTGCAGTGGGTACCAGAGGTACTTACACCTTGTGCCAGGTCCAGTTATCCCTTATTAGTGTAGAAGAGGTGTTTCTAGCAGCTTAGGCTCATAGAAGATAGCTATAGCAAAGCAGCTTAGGCTGAACTAGGCGACATGTAAAGCTCCTACTATACCACTGGTGTCATATGCACAATATCATAAGAATACACAATACACAGAAGTACTAAAAATAAAGGTACTTTATTTTTATGACAATATGCCAAAAGTACCTCAGTGAGTACCCTCAGTATGAGGATAAGATATATACACAAGATATATGTACACAAACCAAAATTATGCAGGTAATAGCAAGAAAGGTAATGCAAGCAGTGTAAAGTTACAGTAGATTGCAATAGGAGCACATAGGTATAGGGGCAACACAAACCATATACTCCAAAAGTGGAATGCGATCCACGAATGGACCCCAAACCTATGTGAGCTTGTAGAGGGTCGCTGGGACTGTAAGAAAACAGTGAGGGTTAGAAAAATAGCCCACCCCAAGACCCTGAAAGGTAGGTGTAAAGTGCACCTACTACCCCCAGAGAGCACAGAAGTCGTGATAGGGGGTTTCTGCAGGAAGAACAAACACCAGCAATGCAACAACAGTAGATTTCTGGACCTGAGTACCTGTAAGACAAGGGGACCAAGTCCAATAGTCGCAACAGTGTTGAGAGTGGGCAGGAGCCCAGGAAATGCCAGCTGAGGGTGCAAGGAAGCTGCCACCGGATTGAAGAAGCTTGGAGTTCTGCAAGAAAGAAGAGAGCTAGGGACTTCTCCTTTGGAAGACAGATGTCCCACGTCGCGATGAAGCTTGCAGAGGTGTTCCCACGCAGAAAGATCACAAACAAGCCTTGCTAGCTGCACGGGTTGCGGTAGAGGTTTTTGGGTGCTGCTGTGTCCCAGGAGGGACCAGGATGTTGCCACTTGGAAGAGGAGACAGAGGGGGGTGCCCAGCAACGTAGGGAGCCCTCACAGAAGCAGGCAGCACCTGCAGAAGTACCTGAACAGGCACTTGGAAGGAGAGTGAGTCCACGCAAAGTCACAAAAGGGAGTCCCACGACGCCGGAGGACAACTCATACGGTTGTGCACTACAGGTTAGAGTGTCGGGGACCCAGGCTTGGCTGTGCATGAAGGAAATCCGGGAAGAGTGCACAGGAGCCGGAGCAGCTGCAAATCACGCAGTACCCAGCAATGTAGTCTAGCGTGGGGAGGCAAGGACTTACCTCCACCAAACTTGGACTGAAGAGTCACTGGACTATGGGAGTCACTTGGACAGAGTTGCTGAGGTCCAGGGACCATGCTCGTCATGCTGAGAGGGGACCCGGAGGACCAGTGATGCAGTCTTTTGGTGCCTGCGGTTGCAGGGTGAAGATTCCGTCGACCCACGATAGATTTCTTCAGCGCTCCTGGTGCAGATAGGAGGCAGGCTACCCCCAGAGCATGCACCACCTGGAAACAGTCGAGAAAGCCGGAAGGATGAAGCGATACAAGGTTGCTAGTAGTCGTCTTGCTACTTTGTTGCGGTTTTGCAGGCGTCCTGAGCAGTCAGCGGTCGATCCTTTGGCAGAAGGTGAAGAGGGAGATACAGAGGAACTCTGATGAGCTCTTTCATTCGTTATCTGGTGAGATCCCCAAAGCAGCGACCCTAAATAGCCAGAAAAGGAGGTTTGGCTACCTAGGAAGGAGGATTGGCTACCAAGAGAGGTAAGAGCCTATCAGAAGGAGCCTCTGACGTCACCTGCTGGCACTGGCCACTCAGAGCAGTCCAGTGTGCCACCGACACCTCTGTTTGCAAGATGGCAGAGGTCTGGGACACACTGGAGGAGCTCTGGGCACCTCCCATGGGAGGTGCAGGTCAGGGGAGTGGTCACTCCCCTTTCCTTTGTCCAGTTTCGCGCCAGAGCAGGACTG
Source organism: Pleurodeles waltl (assembly GCF_031143425.1). Taxonomy (NCBI): domain Eukaryota; kingdom Metazoa; phylum Chordata; class Amphibia; order Caudata; family Salamandridae; genus Pleurodeles; species Pleurodeles waltl. Next base: position 841,113,947 of record NC_090440.1, read on the forward strand.
GGGGATCCCTAAACCGGTGTAGACTGGCTTATGCAGAGATGGGCACCATCTGTGCCCATCAAAGCATTTCCAGAGGCTGGGGGAGGCGACTCCTCCCCAGCCTTCACACCTATTTCCAAAGGGAGAGGGTGTTACACCCTCTCTCAGAGGAAATCCTTTGTTCTGCCTTCCTGGGCCAGGGCTGCCAGGACCCCAGGAGGGCTGAAACCTGTCTGAGGGGTTGGTAGCAGCTGCAGTGGAGACCCCGGGAAGGCAGTTTGGCAGTACCCGGGTTCTGTGCTAGAGACCCGGGGGATCATGGAATTGTCCCCCCAATGCCAGAATGGCATTGGGGGGACAATTCCATGATCTTAGACATGTTACATGGCCATGTTCGGAGTTACCATTGTGACGCTGTACATAGGTAGTGACCTATGTACAGTGCACGCGTGTAATGGTGTCCCCTTACTCACAAAGTCCGGGGAATTTGCCCTGAACGATGTGGGGGGCACCTTGGCTAGTGCCAGGGTGCCCACACACTAAGTAACTTTGCACCTAACCTTCACCAGGTGAAGGTAAGACATATAGGTGACTCATAAGTTACTTAAGTGCAATGGTAAATGGCTGTGAAATAACGTGGATGTTATTTCACTCAGGCTGCACTGGCAGGCCTGTGTAAGAATTGTCAGAGCTCCCTATGGGTGGCAAAAGAAATGTTGCAGCCCATAGGGATCTCCTGGAACCCCAATACCCTGGGTACCTCAGTACCATATACTAGGGAATTATATGGGTGTACCAGTATGCCAATGTGAATGGGTAAATTTAGTCACTAGCCTGTTAGTGACAAATTTGGAAAGCAGATAGAGCATAACCACTGAGGTTCTGGTTAGCAGAGCCTCAGTGAGACAGTTAGGCATCACACAGGGAACACATACAGGGCACATACTTATGAGCACTGGGGTCCTGCCTGGCAGGGTCCCAGTGACACATAGACTAAAACAACATATATACAGTGATATATGGGGGTAACATGCCAGGCAAGATGGTACTTTCCTACACATACCTGTTTGGTACTCACTTTATTGTTCAGACAGACCACAAACCTCTATTATGGCTTAAACAAATGAATGGTGAAAACCCTAAATTGTTGAGGTGGTCCATCTCCCTACCGGGAATGGACTATACAGTGGAACATAGACCTGAGAGTACCCACTCCAATGCAGATGGACTCTCCAGATATTTCCACTTAGACAATGAAGACTCATCTGGGCAAGGTTAGACTTATTGTCCCTCGTTTTGGGGGGGTTTGTGTAGGAAAGTACCATCTTGCCTGGCATGTTATCCCCATTTTTACATGTACGGAAGTGTGTTTTTGCCTGTCTCACTGGTATCCTGCTAGCCAGGACCCCAGTGCTCATAGTTTGTGGCCTGAATATGTGTAACTGTATAGTGACTAACTGTGCCACTGAGGCTCTGCTAATCAGAACCACAGTGCTTATGCTCTCTCTGCCTTTAAAATTGTCACTATAGGCTAGTGAACATTTTCACCAATTCTAATTGGCACACAGGAACACCCTTATAATTCCTTAGTATATGGTACCTAGGTACCCAGGGTATTGGGGTTCCAAGAGATCTCTATAGGCTGCAGCATTTCTTTTGCCACCTATAGGGAGCTCAGACAAATCTTACACAGGACTGCCACCGCAGCATGAGACAAATAACGCACATGTTATTTCACAGCTATTTTACACTGCACTTAAGTAACTTATATGTCACCTATGTGTCTAACCCTCATTTGCTGAAGGTTAGGTGCAAAGTTACTAAATGTGAGGGCTCCTTTGCACTAGCAAAGGTGCCCCCACATAGGTCAGGGCAATTTCCCCGGACTTTGTGAGTGCGGGGACACCAGTAAACGCGCGCACTACATATAGGTCAATACCGATCTGTTGCTTCACAATGGTAACTCCGAATATGGCCATGTAACATGTCTAAGTTCATGGAATTGTCCTCCTATGCCAAATCTGGTATTGGGGTGCCAATCCCATGGCTCCCCGGGGCTCCACTATGGACCCCGGGTACTGCCAAACCAGCTCTCTGGGGTTTTCTCTGCAGCTACCGCTGCTGCCAACCCACAGAAAGGGTTCTGCCCTCCTGGGGTCTGGGCAGCCCAGTCCCAGGAAGACAGAACAAAGAATTTCCTCTGAGAGAGGGTGTTACACCCTCTCCCTTTGGAAATAGGTGTTAAGGGCTGGGGCAGAGTAGCCTCCTCCAGCCTCTGGAAGTGCTTTGAAGGGCACAGATGGTGCCCTCCTTGCATAAGCCAGTCTACACCAGTTCAAGGAACCCCCAGTCCCTGCTCTGGAGTGAAACTGGACAAAGGAAAGGGAAATGACCACTCCCCTGTCCATCACCACCCCCAGGGGTGGTGCCCAGAGCTCCTCCAGTGTGCCCCAGACCTCTGCCATCTTGAATCTAGAGGTGTGAAGGGCACTCTGGAGGTCTCTGAGTGGTCAGTGCCAGCAGGTGACGTCCGAGACCCCTCCTGATAGGTGCTTACCTGACTAGGTGGCCAATCCTCCTCTGAGGGCTATTTAGGGTAGATGACCACCGTGTTCAGTCTTCTTGAACCCATGTTCAAGAACTTCTGCGAGTGCTTCCTTCTTGTGCATGGGCTCTCTACGTTGCTGAAGGCCCCCTCTATCACCTCTCCCAAGTGGCGACATCCTGTCCTTCCTGGGCCCAGACAGCACCCTTTTTCTGTAACTGTGACTCTTGCAGCTAGCAAGGCTTGTTTGTGGTCTTTTGCCGAAGAAACAACTCTGCTTCATCCAGCACTCCATGGGACATCTTCTGCACAAAGGAGAAGTTCCTAGCTCCTTTCTTTGCTGCAGAATCTTCAGCTTCTTCCATCCGGAGGCAGCCATTTTGCACCTTCATCCACGGGCTCCTGCCCTCCCTGGACACTTTCACGACTCTTGAACTTGGTCCCCTTCCTTTACAGGTCCTCAGGTCCAGGAATCCGTCTTCAGTGCTTTGCAGTCTTTGCAAAATCCTCTATCACGACTTTAGTGTGTTTCTGGAGAAATAGTAGTACTTTACTCCTACTTTCCAGGGTCTTGGGGTGGGGTATCTTGGATACCCTTAGTGTTTTCTTACATTCCCAGTGACCCTCTACACACTACACTAGACTAAGGGTCCATTCGTGGTTCGCATTCCACTTTCTTAGTATATGGTTTGTGTTGCCCCTAGGCCTTTTGCATCCTATTGTATTCTACAGTGTTTGCACTACTTTCTGACTGTTTTAATTACCTGATTTTGGTTTGTGTGTATATTTTGTGTATTTTACTTACCTCCTAAGGGAGTATATCCTCTGAGATATTATTGACACATTGTCACTAAAATAAAGTACCTTTATTTTTAGTACCTCTGAGTATTGTGTTTCTTATGATATAGTACCTATATGATATAAGTGGTATAGTAGGAGCTTTGCATGTCTCCTAGTTCAGCCTAAGCTGCTCCGCTATAACTACCTCTATCAGCATAAGCTGCTAGAACACTACTAATCTACTAATAAGGGATAACTGGACCTGGCACAAGGTGTAAGTGCCATCAGGTGCCCACTATAAGCCAGGCCAGCCTCCTACAGAGACACGACGTTAGATGTTTGTGTTTCAAGGCTGGCAGGACGTAAAACTTCAGAGCCTGGTAGATGTGTAGGGAGGAAATATTGATAGAGGTCACAGGGCAGGATCGAAGGACATTGTGTATGTTAGATAATATGTACGTAATATATCTGCCATGAATATATTTTTGTAACAAGTAGTCAGATAGCGTTTAAAGAATTATTGTTTTGTTGATTATAAGTGTTGTGAAGGAGGTGGATTTTAAGTGCCCACCAAGTATATAAAAATCACCGTGTGTAAGAGCTCAGTTGAGTGTGGCTTCAGTTGCAGAATTGTGCTGTACTCCCGGACGTATTTTTATTTCACTTATAAACATTCAATTATTACTAGAATTGTGTCACTTCATTATTATTGATACGAAATACAACTACACACTTTGTGTCCCACTCAGTCACCTTGTCCACCTTGAACTGCCATTGCTCCCCTTCCTTTTGTCCCCTTGGACACTGTACCTGTGCTACAAACAGACTGGAACAATACCCTGGACTTTCCTCCACCATCACCCCATTCCATTGCACTTTTCCCTCAATTTCTTAGCACTACAATAAACACCCTTGGACAAAACCCGACTACTAGTATTTCACGTACTGAAAATTTGTATTGATGGAAACAGCTACATCCATTGCAAAGGATCTGTACATTATGAGAACATAGAAATGATGACCTGTAGCTGGCTGTAGTGATCACATCAGGACATTGTTGTCAAATCTCCAACATCTGTAAAATGAGAATCCATAGGTGACAGTAAGTTGAGGTAAAAAGTGGGTAACGCAACCATGCCACAGCCACACAGAATATACCCATATTCATAGAAATGTGAAGTTGCACTGTCTCACCTGTGTGTCATTGGAAGTACTGATGAATAACTGATGTTTTTTTGTCCACATCCTCTGCCTCCTCATCCTCACTGTCCTCAGGGTCCACTGCAGCCACAGGGGCATTTCCCGTCTCCTCCTCCTGCAGAAAAGGCACATGGCATCTGAGGGCCAGGTTGTGCAACATGCAGCATGTCACTACTATCTGCCAGACCTTCTTGGGTGAGTAGCACTGGGATCCACCTGTCAAATGGAGGCACCTGAACCTGGCCTTCAGGAGGTCAAAGGTCCTCTCAATGATCCTTCTGGTTCGCACACGTGCATCATTATAACGTTCCTCAGCCCTTGTCCTGGCATTCTTCGTAGAGGTCAGCAGCCACGATAGGGTTGGGCAGCCAGAGTCACCTGCAAATAGTGAGGGACAACATTTAGCCACACATTATCCTATGAGGTTAACATCAGAGGCGTACACTAACATACACCGTGTGGAACCAAGGCTCACCTAAAGGACACACCCTGTGCCTCTGTAGCTTGTCCATCACATTTGGGATGCTTCTATTCCTCAGGAAAAAGGCATCATGCACTGACCCAGGATATTTAGCATTGACGTTTGAGATGTACTGGTTTGCCAGGCACGCCATCTGCACATTCATGGAGTGGAAACTCTTATGATTTCCATACACCTGTTCATTCTGGCGGGGGGGGGAACAAACACAATATGTGTCCCGTCAATCTTCCCAATAATATTGGGGATATGTCCCATTGCATAGAATCCAGCCTTCAAAGTGGCCAAATCTTCCACATGTGTTTTACCAGGGCAGACAACACTCTTGCCAGTACGATTGAGAACATTGGCTGTGACATTCCTGCTGCCAAGCCCACTGTCACTTGGAAAAACCAGTTGTCAGGAAATGGAGAACTGATAGCACTCGAACACTCACACAAGAGGGGGGGATCCCAGTTGGATGATGGATGGATGAGATCAGGTCTGGCTCCATCTGGGCACATAGCTCTGTGATTGTGGCCCTGTCCATTCTATAGGGGAGGATAATGTGCCTGTCCTCCAGTGTAGCTAAGTCCACCAGTGGTCTGTACACGGGGTATGTCTCCAGCTCCTATTTATCTGTAGTAGTAGGTATCTAAGGGACACAAGAGTGAGTAGGATGTCACAATTTGAACAAGTCAAAGACAACAGCAGTCCACATCGTGCCCTCATGTATTGAGACAGTGTAAATTTCGAAGTATATGCCTATTTATCCTGTGATGCAGCATTTCTCGATAGGCCTGTTCACCCCCCCCTGAAAGGGCGACCGCCTGTCCTGTGTGGAGGGACAGGGGGAAGTGAGGTAATTCTGCCAACATTGGGCGTCATGGCGGTAGGCGGTCGTGTTCTGCCGTGCAATTCCTCATTGGATAATATTGGAATACAGTGGCCAATGGGGATGTACACTGGCTATGATGGTGTGCACCACCGCGGACGTGACTGCCATTTTCTATCTGATTCCTCACTTGTTTCCTGACCTTCAACAGGAGAAGACCTACACTGCATGTGCTGCTGTGACCGGTGTCTGGAACCTACCATGGCCTGTGTGACCGGGGAAAGGGACTCAGCCTTCACTTCGGAGGAGTTGTAGCAACAGGGGGATGGGGTCTTACCCTATTATGGACTGCTGTATGGACCTCCAGACCAACAGGTGAGTACACTGTGGGCACAATGCATGTAGCATGGATGCATGGAGATGTGTGTGAAGGCATTCTGTAAGGGGGGGGGATAATCTGTTGGCGGTGTACATGTTGTTAGCTGGGCTATGTATGTGCCAATGGTGATGGGAACCGGTATGGTGGGCCATGTGTGTGACAGGCTGCACAGTTACCTTAATGGTGTTCTCCTATCTTTCTTGCTTCTGCGGGTCAGCGCCCATCAAAAGAAGGGATTATGGCGTACCTTCGCCAAGGACGTGCGGACCCTAGGGTTCTATGGCAGGCAGAGCACCCACTGTCGGAAATGGTCGGAGGACCTGAGACGCTGAGCACGGAAGACCGCTGAGGCCCAGCTGGGGATGGCCTCCCAACGAGGAAGGGGTGCCCGTCGGACCCTGACCGCTGATGGCCCCCATACTGGTGGTGGCCATTAGCTAGATGGATGCTTGAGGGAAACACAGCAGCCACAAGGGGGTGAGTACAGTGGGTATCATTACATATTTGGCCTGGTGGGGTGGTATCCGGCTGGTGGTTGTGTATTAGTGGGTGCCCCTAAGGCCGGGCCAGACATTGCAGCGTGGGTCATCTCTTGGGTAATGGTTGCATGTCAAACACAGGTAACCTAGCTTGTTAGTAGTCTCTTTCAGGCAGAGCATGGAGGGTCCGGATGGTGTGCTGCAGTTGGCGGTGTGTGCTCCTCATCATGCCTTGGTGACTAGCCATATCACTGGTAGTGCAATGCATATTGCTTAGGCCTGTTCCCTGTGTGTGAGGGTGCTGTGTACGCAACGGTGGTGTTGGTGCAGTAATTTACCCAGTGTTTTCTTTGTCTCTCTCCCCCCCTTTTTTGTTCTGTCATCCTGTCCTTGCATTAGCATCATCTGGCGGAGGAGCAGGGGCACCGGTGACAGAGGGAGCTGCATCCCACAGGACCCTGGACACACAGTGCAAAAAAGTGCTGTCTCGGCTACCTGAGATAAAATATTCCTGTGGAACATTCATAATGAAGCATCTCTAAATAATCAGTAGTGAATGCCTTGCCAGAGCACAGAGGGAAAGGGAACTCTCCCTTGGAACATCCAGAAAATATAATTCGCAGCTAGGCACATCATCTGGCCCTGTCCTATCTATAGATCCACCAGTCACTTTTCCTGAATTAGCTCCTGTGGGGTAATACTGCCTAAAATGTAAAGCCACTTTGGGTGTTGGGGGAGCAGTCAATCCCGACCATCATTTGCAGCATCAACACTCATGAGTGTTAGGGGCATATTTATACTCTATCTGTGCCGAATGTGCGTCAAACATTTTGACGCACATTCAGCGCAAACCTTGCCCTTTATTTATACTATGACGCCCGACCCCGCAAACGTCAAAATTCATCCGTGTGTGTAATTTTCTGGATACGGGAAACCGCCTTGCGTTAATGATTTGCAAGGTAGGCGTTCTCATCCAAAAAATTACTTTAAGGCTTGTGCGCCTTATTTATACTCCCACATCATTTTGACGCACAGGAGTGGGCGGGCCTTAAAAAACGGTGCACAGCCTGATGTGCGCTGTTTTTTAACGCCTGGGTGAGGGCAGGCGTTAAAGGACATGTGGGCCCACTTCCATGGTCTCTGACCATGGAAGCAGTCTCGAGGTGCACTTCCCTGCCCCCAGGGACACCCCCTGTCACCACCCCCTACCCCTGGAGGACACCTGTGGATGGGGGACCCATCCCAGGTAAGTACAGGTAAGTTGGGGTAAGTATAATTTTTTTATTTTTTTAAGTAGCATAGGGGGGCCTAACTTGGGTCCCCCTACATGCCACTGTGCCCAATGGCCATGCTGTCCCCTGGGCTTGGCCATTGGGCAAGGGGGCATGACTCCTGTCTTTGCTAAGACAGAAGTCATTTCAATGGGGGTTGTGCGTCAAAAAATGTCGCAAGTCCGGTTTGAGCCATGATTTGTTACTCAAACCTGACTTGCACCATTTTTTGATGCACAACCCCCATTTTTCCCTACGTCTTACGTCAATCCTTAAATAAGGCGCCCACCTGGTGCGTAGGAATGGCATTAGCCAGCTGTAAATTTTTTGACCAGCACCAGCGCTGGTTTGCGTCAAAAAGTATAAATATGGGACTTTGGGGGTCATTCTGACCCCGGCGGGTCGGCGGGAGCACCGCCGACAGGCCGGCGGTGCCCCGCAGGGCATTCTGACCGCGGCGGTTCGGCCGCGGTCAGAAGAGGCAAACCGGCGGTCTCCCGCCGGTTTACCGCTGCCCTTAGAATCCCCCATGGCGGCGCAGCTTGCTGCGCCGCCATGGGGGATTCTGACACCCCCTACCGCCATCCTGTTCCTGGCGGTTCGCCCGCCAGGAACAGGATGGCGGTAGGGGGTGCCGCGGGGCCCCTGGGGGCCCCTGCCGTGCCCATGCCAATGGCATGGGCACGGCAGGGGCCCCCGTAAGAGGGGCCCGCAAAGTATTTCAGTGTCTGCTAAGCAGACACTGAAATACGCGACGGGTGCAACTGCACCCGTCGCACCCCTTCAACTCCGCCGGCTCAATTCTGAGCCGGCGTCCTCGTTGCAGGGGCATTTCCTCTGGGCCGGCGGGCGCTCTTTTGGAGAGCACCCGCCGGCCCAGAGGAAATGTCTAAATGGCCGCCGCGGTCTTTTGACCGCGGTGCGGTCATTCAGCGGCGGTACCTTGGCGGACGGCCTCCGCCGTCCGCCAGGGTCATAATCAGGCCCTTTGTTTTTTTCTTCTTCTATTCTTCAAGGCAGATCTGTGCTGTTTAAGTAGTACTATGTTTTAAAGTTTGGTTTTGTTTTGATAAAAAACACCAAACAACAATTATTTGAAAACACAAAATTTTAAATTGTCGAAAAAAAGTTATTTTTTTTAGAATCGCCCGTTCTGGTTAAAAAAAGAATAGTGATATGTTATACTCATAATAGTCTGAAAGCATGTTCTTTGTTCTATGCTTGAATTACTTTGTGCTTGAGTTATTTACTGAGTTCATAATTGGTGCATGGGTGAATTACGGAGTATGAGTGTGTTTGTGGGAGTGAGTGGGGTGATTGAGTATGAATGTATCTTTATGTAATGGAGCGTATGAGTGGTGTATGGATGAGTGAATTAGTGCATGAGCAGTGTATGGAAGATTGGGTGAATGTATGAATAGGCTATGGGTGACTGAGTAAGTGCATGAGTAATGAGTTGGTGCATGAGTGGTGTATGGATGATTAAGTGTATGACTGGATCTATTGGTAAGTGACTGTATGAATGGTATATGGGTAACTCAGTGAGTGCATGAGTGGTGTATGGGTGATTAGCTGAGTGTATGAGTGCCTGAGCCCTGTATAAGTGAGTGCATGAATTTGTCTATAGGGGAGTGAATATATGAGTGGTTTATAAGGGAATGTGTGAGTGCATGAGTGGTACATGAATGAGTGGGTTAGTGCATGAGTACTGTATGGGTGATTGGGTGACTGTATGTGTGGTATATGGGTAATTGAGAGTATATAAGCTGTGTATGGGTGAGTGAGTGTATGACTGGGTGAGTATGACTGTGTGAATGAGTGAGTTAAGGTATAAGTGGTAGATGTATAGTTGTGTAATTACTTAATAGAGAGTGACCGAGTGTGTGTGAAGTACTGTATGGGTGAGTGATAAAAAACAAACTGGTGGCAAAGGATTTCATATCCGTAACTATTGGAATGAAATATTTCGCTGCCACTACTAGTATCTTGATACGTTTGATAACATATCTCTCCAAACACTGTTGAAAAGGAAAATGAGCATAAATATGTTAGTATTATGTTTAGAATAGTTCAGAAACAAAACTGTGTACATTGTATATGCTATCACACTATGACATTATAATAAAACATTTTAATTTCCCACTTTTTCTGATTCCAGGCTTTATACTAGTAGATAAAAACAGAGTATTGTATAATTTTTGAACAGTTTGGAAAACATGATCATATAGATTGTAGAAAAAACATAAGTCCACAGTATTTCACTACAAATAAGGGATACTGTGAATTGCACTCACTACAGTTTCTAAATTATTTAATTAAGTTAGTTACTATACTAAGCAAAAGATCATATGATTAAAATATTTTCTTTATTATACCTGGTACAATACTACTAACAGATATAGGGGGTCATTCTGACCTCGGCGGTAAAAGCCGCTTACTGCCGGTCAGAAGGCCGCCACAACACCGCCGCGGTCGCGGTAAACCGCCACGGTCATTCTGACCCTCAAGAGGCAAACCGCCAAAAACCCGACATCCACAAAAGTCCGCCACACCAACGGCCAGCGTTAAACTGGCGAAGACCAAACCTCCACCGTCACGCCAACAGAAAAACGCCCATGCCATTACGACCCACGAATCCACGCGGCGGTCTTTCAACCGCGGTATTCCATTGGCGGTACACACCGCCGTGCTCAAAATACACACACACTTACAAAACACAGCCACATTGGACAATTTTAAATACACACACCTGAGACACATACACACAACACTCCCACACACCCAATTAACTATAAAACACACACCCACAAACCCCTACGACCACTAATCAGAGAAGAAGCCCAGAGAGAGAAAGCACAGAATAGAGAACACCATCACACAGAGGCACACTACACCATCACCCACACAACAACCACGCACAAAACACCACACACCACTACACTCACCACACTCATCACCGCAAACACCACCCCACACCTCATCCACACCACCCCATGGCACCCCAAAGACACCCCAGGTTCTCAGACGCAGAACTCAGGGTCATGGTGGAGGAAATAGTTCGGGTAGAGCCCCAGCTTTTCGGGACACAGGTGCAGCACACCACCATTGCCAGGAAGATGGAGCTATGGCAAAGAATAGTGGACAGGGTCAACGCTGTGGGACAGCATCCACAAAATCGGGACGACATCAGGAAGCGGTGGAACGACCTACGGGGGAAGGTGCGTTCCATGGTATCCAGGCACAACATCGCGGTGCAGAGGACTGGCGGCGGACCCCCACCTCAACCCCCAGAATTTACAACATGGGAGGAACAGGTCTTGAACATCATGCATCCTGAGGGCCTCGCAGGAGAAGGCGGAGGAATGGACTCTGGTAAGTCAAATCTCCATTACTCATACCCCCACCATCCCCCCCACCACCATCACACATCCTCTTTGCTAATGTCTCTCCATCACAACCCACCCATCCCAACACCAAACCCTGCATGCCACCACAAACCATCGACACCCATCACCTAAGCATGCCCACTGCACATTCCCATCTCCCCCACAAACCGCCGTCACAACAGCCCCCACAAAGGAATGCCAGCACTGGGGTACACGGGCACCCACCCATTTCACGAAATGGCACACACAGAAGCAATAACCATACTCTTATACCCCTGCAGGACCCGAACGCCACCACACCGCCCATGTGTTCCATCACATAAGGGATGCTGCAATTTCGCATGATGTACGCGTCATGCACTGACCCAGGGAACTTGGCATTTACATGGGAGATGTACTGATCAGCCAAACAGACTACCTGGACATTCATCGAATTATAACTTTTTCTGTTCCTGTACACCTGTTCACTTTCACTGGGGGGTACCAAAGCCACATGTGTCCCATCAATGGCACCAATGATGTTGGCAATATGTCCAAGGGCATAGAAATCACCCTTCACTGTAGGCAAATCCCCCACCTCAGGGAAAACGATCTATCTTCGCATGTGTTTGAGCAGGGCAGACAACACTCTGGACAACACCTTTGAAAACATAGGCTGAGACCTCCCTGATGAAATGGCCACTGTTGTTTGAAATGACCCACTTGCTAAGAAATGGAGTACTGACAGAACCTGCACTAGAGGGGGGATCCCTGTGGGTTGGCGGATGGGTGACATCAGGTCTGGCTCCAACTGGTCACACAGTTCCTGTATAGTGGCTCGGTCAAGCCTGTATGTCAGAATGACATGTCGTTCCTCCATTGTCGACAGGTCCACCAGTGGTCTGTACACGGGAACATTCCTCCATCTCCTCGCAAGTCCCAGCGGACGGTGCCTAGCAAGGACAACAGCGAGCACAGAGTCAATCAACCCACAGGTAAGTTCCCACAGCTTGTGGAGTACACGATTCTCTATGCATTGAATGGCTTGTATGAGTGTCGATGCAAGGCCTAGGCATGTGTGACGCAGTAGAAATTAAGCCATGTGGGCCCTTGAAATGGCGGCTGCCTGACCTGTGAAGTGCGACAATGGGATGTGAGGTCAATGCGCTGGCGTGGCACACCGTGGCGTTAGGCGGACGAAGACCGCGGCGCAAAGCCGCATTGATTAACATTGAACCCTATGGGTTTCAGGAGCCAATGACGAAGTGCGCCGGCGGTCGCGGGACGCACCGCCGCGGTACGCACCGCCGCGGACGTGACCGCCATTTTCTATCTGCTTTATCACTCGAGACCTGATCATCCACAGGAGAGGACCTATACTGCAAGTGCTGCTGTGACCTCGGTCTGGAATATACAATGGCTGCTGCGACTGGGGAAAGGGCCCCTGCCTTCACTTCTGAAGAATTGGAGAAACTCGTGGATGGGGTCCTCCCCTAGTATGCGCTACTCTACGGTCCTCCAGACCAACAGGTAAGTACACTGGGACCATGCTTTGGGGGCAATGCCTGGGTTGAGTCGGGTGGATGTAAGATGGTGGGGAGGGGAGCGATTGAGGCATGCATCAAAGGACGGATGAGAGTATGTGCCACATGGCAAGGGTGGGGATGGGGGGCCACTCACATCGAGCATGCAGAAAATCCTAATAATGTTATTTCTACCCCTGTACATGTCACATAGGTCAGCGCCCATCAGAAAATCGACATTTGGCGTGCCATCGCCAAGGACGTCCGGACCCTGGGGGTCCACAACAGACGGGGCACCCACTGCCGCAAGAGGTGGGAGGACATCCGCCACGGGAGCAGGAAGACCGCGGAGGCTCTGCTGGGGATGGCCTCCCAACGTAGGAGGGGTGCCACTCGTCAATTGACCCCCCTGATGTCTCGGATCCTGGCGGTGGCCTACCCAGATTTGGATGGGCGCGTGAGGACATCACAGCAGACACAAGGGGGTGAGTACCAGCACATTCTGCAATCTTAGCGCGCAGTGGAGGTGTCTGGGTGGGGGGGGGGAGATCTGTGGGTCTCCCTAGGCCAGGGCGATTTCTGTAGGCTAGGCCCCTCCGTAAGGCATGGCCCTGTGCCCCCGCCCCCCACCTCTGTAGGGTGCCAAGTACAGCTATCCATGGCCCTGTGTCACCTATGTGTGCAGTTGTCGTCCATAGGCTTGTAGGCCAAGTCCCAATGATTGAGTAGTGTACCCCAAGTGCGCGGCATAGTGCAGGGGGCTTCTGTTTCTGTCCTCTCCGCCAACTGTGTTGCCAATGCATGCACTCAACATGTCTTTATTTTCTCCCCCCCCTTTTTTGTGGTCTTCCTGTTCATGTGTGCATTAGCATTATCAGGCGGAGGAGAAGTGGCATCGGAGCACGAGGGAGCTGCATCTCACATGGCCCTGGAGGCCCATGCAACCGACTCGGAGCTCACCAGTGAGACGGAGGGCGAGGGGAGCTCCACAACGGGGACACGTGGAGACATCAGCGACACAGACACATCCTCAGAAGGGAGCTCCCTTGTGGTGGCGGCAACATCCGTGCCCACCGCAACAACAGGTACAGCCACCACCTCGCGCACCAGCTTCGCCCTCCAAGCAGCCCCTCAGCGTTCGCCCGTGCCCGCTCACCCAGGAAGGCGGGCATCTCCTTCGCCCCAGGCACCTCAGGCCCTGCCCCAGTTACCCCTGCTGCCCTCAGTGAGGAGGTCATTGACCTCCTCAGGACGCTCATTGTTGGGCAGTCTACCCTTTTGAATGCCATCCAGGGGGTAGAAAGGGAGGTGCACCGGAGCAATGCATACCTGGAGGGCATTCATTCGGGTCAGGCTGCCCATCAATGATTGTTCAACGCTCTGGCCTCAGCACTGATGGCAGCAATTGTCCCTGTCTCCTGCCTCCCTCCTCCAACTTCCTCCACCCAGTCCCACTCCCCTGTTCCTCTGCCTATCCCAGACACACCTACAGACCAGCCTGCACACACCTCAACACCCAAGGGCAGCTCATCCAGACATAAGCACCACAAATCACACAAGCATTCACACATGCAACAGCCACATGCAGACATACCAACAGCCACTGCCTCCTCTGTGTCCCCCTCCTCCTCGTCTCCCTCCTCCCTCCCTGTGACGTCTCCACTCACACCTGCATGCACAACATCATCAGGCACTACGTCCATCACCAGCACACCCACCAGAACACTCCGCACACGTGCAGTCACCACCCCCACTGCCATATTCACGTCCCCTGTGTCCTCTCCCAGTGTGTCTGTCACCCCCTCTTCCAAACCACACAAACGCAGGCAGCCACCCACCCAACAGCCATCCACCTCACGACAGCCTCCGTCACAAGCACCTGCACCCAAAGACACCAGACTTGACTCTCCTACAACCACATCCTCTTCCTCCACTCCCATACCCACTGCACCTACCCTTTCCACTGCTCCTAAAAAGTTTTTCCTGTCCAAAATTAACCTCTTTCCATCACCTGACCCACCCCCTCCATCTCGTAAGAGTCCAATCTGCACCTCAGCCACCACCACCCCTGGACCTACAAGGACCATAGTACAGGGATATTGGAGTCCACCACCTTCAAGGGCAGCTACATCGGCCAGCAGTAAAGGGACAGCCAGCCCACCCCCTGGGAAAAAAAACAAAAAAGGCAAGGCCCGGCGCGAGAGGCCAGAGACGGCAGCCTCCAAAGGCACTACCCTGGCACCGTCAGGAAGTGGGGTGCCACCTGGCACATCTACAAAGGGAGGCAAGGGCCACAGAGACTCACGGAAGGATGGCAAGGGCAGCACGGCCGACAAGTCCGGCAGCAGGCGAGCTGCCCAGGAGGGCCCCACCAGCCCCATTCCGGGTGTGAAGGAGGACACCCACGGGCCCAGGACTCCAGCACAGGAGGGCCCCGCAAGCGAGAAGTCGGATGGCGAGTGAACTCCAGAGATTGGCCGGATATGGTGCCCTGGAGACACATGTGAAGAACCGCTGAACAGGGCCCTTCAAGAAAAAGAACCGCTGAACAGGGCCCTTCAAGACAAGCACCGCTGAACAGGGCCCTTCAAGACAAGCACCGCTGAACAGGGCCCTTCAAGACAAGCACCGCTGAACAGGGCCCTTCAAGACAAGCACAGCTGAACAGGCCACCGCCGTGTCAAGAACCGCTGAACAGGGCCCTTCAAGACAAGAACCGCTGAACAGGGCCCTTCAAGACAAGCACCGCTGTACAGGGCCCTTCAAGACAAGCACCGCTGAACAGGCCACCGTCGTGTCAAGAACCGCTGATCAGGGCCCTTCAAGACAAGAACCGCTGAACAGGGCCCTTCAAGACAAGCACCGCTGAACAGGGCCCTTCAAGACAAGCACCGCTGCGCTGGGCCCTTCATCTCAAGCACCGATCCGCTGGGCCCTTCATCTCAAGCACCGCTGCGCTGGGCCCTTCATCTCAAGCACCGCTGCGCTGGGCCCTTCATCTCAAGCACCGCTGCGCTGGGCCCTTCATCTCAAGCACCGCTGCGCTGGGCCCTTCATCTCAAGCACCGCTCCCCGCTGGGCCCTTCATCTCAAGCACCGCTGCGCTGGGCCCTTCATCTCAAGCACCGCTGCGCTGGGCACCGCCGTCTCTTCACCGCTCCGCTGGGCCCTTCATCTCAAGCACTGCTCCACTGGGCCCTTCATCTCAAGCACCGCTGCGCTGGGCACCGCCGTCTCTTCACCGCTCCGCTGGGCCCTTCATCTCAAGCACCGCTCCGCTGGGCCCTTCATCTCAAGCACCGCTGCGCTGGGCACCGCCGTCTCAAGCACCGCTCCGCTGGGCCCTTCATCTCAAGCACCGCTGCGCTGGGCACCGCCGTCTCTTCACCGCTCCGCTGGGCCCTTCATCTCAAGCACCGCTCCGCTGGGCCCTTCATCTCAAGCACCGCTCTGCTGGGCCCTTCATCTCAGGCACCGCTCCGCTGGGCCCTTCATCTCAAGCACCGCTCCGCTGGGCCCTTCATCTCAAGCACCGCTGCGCTGGGCACCGCTGTCTCTTCACCGCTCCGCTGGGCCCTTCATCTCAAGCACCGCTCCGCTGGGCCCTTCATCTCAAGCACCGCTCCGCTGGGCACCGCCGTCTCAAGCACCGCTGGCCCATTGGCAGAATGGGGAAGGCCGGATCTGTGTCGGGCAGGGCTGCACGATGCACTCTGGGCACCATGCCTCCTCCAGTACCAGTGGAGTCTGTAATCCACTTGTGAGACTGTGGCTTTGCACTCCCCAGGATGGCACAGTGGGCAATCCACCCACTGTATAGACTTGTGAGACTGTGGCTTTGCACTCCCCAGGATGGCACAGTGGGCAATCCACCCACTGTATAGACTTGTGAGACTGTGGCTTTGCACTCCCCAGGATAGCACAGTGGGCAACCACCCACTGTAGAGACTTGTGAGACTGTGGCTTTGCACTCCCCAGGATGGCACAGTGGGCATGGAGGCCCCTCGTGGATCTGGCGTCGTGGACTCATCTGGCTGAGGTGCCTACCCTTCCCTTCCCCCTGAGGTGCCTGTAGTTTTCTCTCCAATGGATTCGGGTCTCCTGTGTGGGCTTTGCCCATGTGTTGAGGCCCATCGGCCCACGTACAATGACTGAAACCCAATTTGGACCGGACAATTTACATATGTGTATATAGTTATGGATGTATGAAAAGATTAGTTTTACGTAGCCTTACAATATATTTTGAATTTCATGATCATTTTATTTTGTCTTTGCATTCTTCTGGGGTGTTTGGGGGGTGTCACTCTGAGTTGTTGCTCTGCAGTGATGTGTAGGTAGTTGTGGGTGAGGGTGGGTGTGTCGCGTATGTGTGTGCCCGTAATCTTTTCTCCTCCCCCCTCCCCTGTGTCGTAGGTGCAGTACTCACCGTTGTCTCCTGCGGCGGCGTTCGTGCTCCTGGTAGAGGAGCAGGTAGACAATAGCTGGTAGGATGTGTAATTCGGGTTCCATGCTGTCCAGATTCCTCGTGGAGTGTGTAGAGGTGAGCGTTTTCCCGTTCGTAGTCTGTTTCCGCCGTGTTTTTATCGGCGGGGCTCCCGCCCCGGAAAAGGTGGCGGATTGGTGAGTTGTGATAGGGTGGGCGGTACATTGTCTCCCGCCTGTCTGTTGGCGGTGACCGCCGCGCTGTTTGTTTATCCCGCCGTGGCGGTCGGAGTGTTAAAGTGGCGGTCTCTGTTGGCGGTTTCCGCCAGGGTCAGAATTCCATTTTTTGCACCGCCTGCCTGTTGGCGGGTTGGCCGCCGCTTTAACACCGACCGCCAGGGTTGGAATGACCCCCATAATCCACTGTTGAATTTTGCACATTTGTTTGTAGACTTCACTCCTGATAGGCCTAATGATGTCTCAAGCAGTAATGATTCACCTAGACCGAAGACTGTATCTTATATTTTTTCCACAAATCCTCCTTAGAACTTTGGCCGAAGAAACCATAGGTATAAATTTGGAAGCTTGAAAGGTAGATTGTTTTTGAATTACAGACTGTCATTACATTCTGTCCATTCAGTCTGAGTCTTTAAATATGCAGTATAATGTCCAGATGTAATATTAAGGCCTTTATGGAAGATGATAACTAAGGTAAAGTGTGTTCTCCCATAAATTAATATTTGTCCAGCTTTGAAGTTTTTAATTTCTGTGTCCAATTTTGAGCCATCTGCTCTGCATCATTGAAACATTGCTTTAATGTATTTATCACTTCTTGGCATAAGCAATATAGACAATACAGTTGATTTACAATTTGGATAGGTCATGTTTTGGTCACTCTTCTTTATTAGTTTATCAAAAGACACATTTTAGAATCCAGATTTAAGTAGAGAAATCTCTCTGATTGGATTTCAGTGGCAGATGAGAAAGAGCAATCTTCACACTCATGGTTCCATGTCAATCAAAATATGTCATCAATATTTACATTTTCTTCTAAAACTCGAAGGATCACCATTATGAATTCCTGTGCATCGTGTTGAGCACTTAGAGTAAATACTATAGATCCACTATATATGTCTACTAGTTCTCGAATCCATGAAGCAGAATGGATTACAATTCTTTCATTAGATAAGAGTTGAAAGCAATGAAACATTGCTGTACACAATGTGTTCTGTGGTTTTTCTTGAATTGCATTTACAACATGTAGTAGGTGGAAGAGAACAACATTAGCATAGCAGTTTACACCTTTAGTGTTCTCCAACTGGTAACCTACAATATCTCTACCATTTTCCTTTTTTTGTTTTTTTTTCTAAGCATCTTTTTGTTTCTCCTTGTTTACTGTCTTTTCAAGAAAGTTTATAGATTCTTTTGCAAGTTTCCACTTAGGACATAATGGGGGTCATTGTGACTCCAGCGGTCGGTGGTAACATGGCGGTAGGTACCGCCAACAGGCTGGCAGTACCTACAGCCATAATATGACATTGGCAGGTTGGCTGAAGCCAACCCGCCAATGTACCACTCCAACCACCATGGCGGTGACAGCCGCCGGGCTGAAGATATCTATCTCCAGCCCGGTGGCCATCACTGTTCCACCCGTGGGATTATGACACCGCCTACCGCCATGGTTTTCGTGGCTTCCTTACCGTCACGAAAACCATGGCGGTAGGCACTATCAGTGACAGGGAAATCCTTCCCTGTCACTGATAGGGTCTCCCCCCCCCATCCTCCTCCCTCTCCAGTTAACCCCAACCCCACTGCCTTTCAAATGTCCCCCCTACATTCATGCCCCCTTCACACACACACACACAAACATATACACACACACACATTCCCACAAACATCCATGCATGCGTACTTCCACTCACACACACCTGCACACACTTTCAAACATGCACGCACACATGCATTCACAAAACATAACATATACGCACTCACACCTTCATACATGCACACTTGCATCCAACACGCAACACACAGCTGCATACACGCACAAACAAACATACACACAACTCCCACACACACAAACAACACCCCTCACCCCCTCCCCTGTCAGAGCACCCACTTACCTGTGTAGGGGGTCCTCTGGCAAGTGACAGGATGGGGCCCTGCTGTCAGCAACAGTGTCCACAGCCAGATTTCCGCCATCCTTCTGGTGGAAATCTGGCTGTGGTCATAATATGGCGGATGGCTGGAAGCCACGGCGATGGTCTTTTGGCGGCCGTCGCTGCGGTGGTAGGCAGTTTTTACTGCCAATGTTGTAATGAGGGCCAATATCTGTTTTTCATAAACAGGATACTGTCCTAAATGAGGAGCATATTTACTTCTTAATCTGGTGTAGCCTCTAAAACAACTTCCACCTGCACGAAGGTTCTTATCAAATTCAGTGTAGGAAAGTACCCTCTTTTTGGCATGTTACCCCCATTTTCTGTCTGATATCAGTGGGTTTGACTGTGTTCACTGGGATCCTGCTAACCAGGAACCCAGTGATTATGCTCTCTCTCTCACCTCAAAATTTTGTCACTGCATACTGGTAACCCAGTATTTCACCCACAATTGGCATACTGGTCCCCCTTTATAAGTCCCTAGTATACGGTACCCAAGTACCCGGGGCATTGGGGTGCCAGGGGATCCCTCTGGGCTGCAGCATTTCTTTTGACACTCATAGGGAGCCCATGGAAAGGCTTCTACAGGACTGCCGTTGCAGCCTGTGTGATATGGTGCATGCACCATTTCACTGCCATTTACATTGCACCAGGTCACTTATAAGTCATCCATATTGCAGGCCTTCTAGCCCTGAAGGCTAGGTGTGGATTACCTGTAAGTGAGGGCACCCCTACACTAGCAGAGGTGCCCCCACAACCTCCAGGACCATTGTCCCGGACTTCGTGAGTGCGGGAACACCATATTACACATGCACTGTACATAGGCTACCACCTATGTCCAGCTTCACAATGGTAACTCTGAATATGGCCATGTTTGGTATCAAACATGTTGGATTCATACCCCAAGGCTTTTTCAAGCATTGGTTGTATGATTCCATGCACTCTAGGGGGCCCTTAGAGGACCCCCCCTGTACTGCCATTAGAGCCTTCTGAGGTTTTCCAGGTAGCCTCAGCTGCTGCCACCTCACAGACCGGTTTTTACCCTCCTGTTGCTTGAGCAGCTCAAGCCCAGGAAGGCAGGGATGTTACACCCTCTCCCCTTGGAAATAGGTGTGACAGGCATGCGAGGGGGTAGCCTTCCAGAACCTCTGGAAATCCTTTGAAGGGCACAGATGGTGCCCTTCTTGCATAATCCAGTCTACACCGGTTCAGGGACCTCCCCCAGTCCTTGCACAAAGGAAAGGGGATTGACCACTCTTCTGTCCATCACCACCCCAGGGGTGGTACTCAGAGCTCCACCAGAGGATCCCTGGGTTTTGCCATCTTGGATTGAAGGGTGGCAGGGAACTCTGGGAACATCTGAGTGGCTAGTGCCAGCAGGTGATGTCAGAGCCCTCCTCTGATAGGTAGTTACCTGTGTACCTGACAATCCCCCTTTCAGGGCTATTTAGTGTCTCTCTCTTGGGCTCCAGCAGGAATCCTCTGCATCCTTTACTTCACCTTCTTACCAATGAAACTGCATCTGGACCCTCCAGGAACTCTACAACTGCAACAAAGAAGCAAAGATGACTTCTGCAACATTGTATCTTCAGCTCCTTCCAGCAACTGCAACTGTTTCCTGGTCGTGCATCCTCAGAGGACAGCCAGCCTTCAGTCTGCACCAGAAGAACAAAGCAATCTCCCTTGAAGTGAAGGAGTCACTTCCCTGCTTCAGCAGGCACCCCTGTGCAGTGATGACCAATGGCTTGGATCCCCTCTCCTGACAAAGTGCATGGATCCAGCATCACAGGTGGTGGACTGAAGGGTACCTGATGGTCCTGACGTCCAACTTCGGTGGAGGTAAAAGCTTGCCTCCCAACACAAGACAGTACACCTGTGTACCACGTGTTTTGCAGTTGCCGAGGCTTGTTGGTATCTTTCCATGAACTTCTTCATGCACCGTGCAGCTCCGGCCCCCAGCACTCCTTTCTGCGATGCACAGCTTCCTGCGTGGTTCTCTGGTGGCGTAGGGTCCCTTTGTGTAGTGCTGTATGGGCCTCCTTTTACACTTTCTTTGTCCCCCCATGCTGTGGGACTCCTCTGCATGCTGCCTGGTCTTCTGAGGGCTCTCTGAGTTGCTGAGAGTCTCCTCTGACTCCTCCTCCTGGGTAGAGTGAACCAGGCCCCTCCTGGTCCCGGACAGCACGATTATCCGCTAACCGCAAGCTTTGCGTGTGCCAAGGCTTGTTGGCAGAATCCACCAACTCAATCAAGACTGCAATCATCCATTCGGTGTGGGACATTATCTGCACCAACCAGGAACCCACATTTGTCTTCTTGGTTGCAGTACTGACACTTGTTCTTCACCGGTGGTTTTTCTTTTGCACCTTCATCCGGGTTAGCAGGGGCTCCTGTTCTCCCTGGACTCTTCAGAGCTTCATGGACTTGGTCCCCTCCTTCCACAGGTCTTCAGGTCCAGGAACTCATTGTTGGTGTCTTGCAGTCTCTTCTGGTTCTTGCATAATCTTCTTTCTCGTGTTCTTGTGTGTTCTAGAAAAGTTACTGTGATTTACTTCTGTTTTCCTGGGCTCTGGGGTGGGTTCTATTACTTACCTTTGGTGTTTTCTAATACTCCCAGCGCCCTTCAACACACTACACTTGCCTAGGTGGGAAATCAATATTTTTGTAACACTGAGTATTTTCTTTCATGTGTGTGAGTGCTGTGTGACTACAGTGGTATTGCATGTCTCCTAGTTAGGCCTTGGCTGCTCATCCACACTACCCCTAGATAGCCTGGCTTCTAGACACTGACTACATTTCACTAATAAGGGATAACTGGGTACGTAAGGTACTTATAAGGTGTAAGCACCTTAGGTACCCACTACAAACCAAGCCAGCCTCCTACATTGGTGAGGCAGGGGTGGGATATATACTTGCAATTGCCTTATCACTCTGTCACTGGTACTTTCTACAGGAAGGAATACTCTATACCTAGAGCTATACACATATACCTAGTTACAGAGTTCTAATCTCTTAATTGCCTTTCTAAGAGACTAGAGGGTAGGTATGGTAGGTTTTTCCTTACACTACACTACCACACACTGTATTATGTCTACTGCTGTGCCTAGCTCTGAGGTCATGGTTACTCCCTATGAGGGCATGATGTTCAAAGAACTGAAGGGGCTTTGCTCAGAGAGAAGCCAAGATGTAGGGAAGAACCCCAACAAACATTTTCTTCTGAGCCCCCTTTAGGATGACCAGGAACATACTGGTAGCCAGGAGGAGGAGGAGGAAGATTTTACACCCTTAGTCAGGGAATCATCCTGTAGATTCAGGGGAGCGCTCTTTCAAAGATCTCCCTCTAGCAAACCTTCTAGTGTAGCTGTCAGTGCGAGAGGTAGTCACTCAGGTAGAGCTCCCTTCACACCTAGAGGTCAGGTCACTACAGTTAGCAAAGTTAGGGAAAGATCTACCTATACCCATTCCCACATCACCTTAGTTTCTGAAGGATACCATGGTTCAACTCCAGGTGATGACTCCACAGATAGTGAGCTCAGGAAACTGAGACTGGAGAAGGCCAGCCTGAGGCTGCAGCAGCAACAGCTAGCCCTAGATAGGGAGGCCTTGTCTGTGGAAAGGGAAAGGCAGGGGTTGGAGTTAGTTTCCCAAGGTGGCAGCCGCAGTTCAGGAGTTATGGAGTTAGGGAGGACACCATTGACTCTAGAAACCTGCATAAAATTGTTGCCCCATACAAGGTGGGGGATGATATCTACAAATGGTTTGCTGCACTTGAGAGGGACTGCAAAGTTCAGAGGGTCCCTCAAAGGCAGTGGGCTGCTACTGTCAAAGAAGATTCAGACAACTATTGTATTCTTAAAACTGCACTCTTGGATGTATTTGGCTTAACCACTGAACAATACAGGATAAAGTTCAGAGAAACTAGAAAAGAGTCTTCACAAGATTGGATAGACTTTGTGGACTGTTATGTGTAGGCTTTAGAAGGTTGGTTACATGGCAGCAAAGCGTCTGACTATGAGGGCTTATATCATCTGATTCTGAGAGCCTATTTTTAATAAATGTGTGTCAGATTTGTTACACCAATACTTGGTAGACTCGGATCTGACCTCTCCCCAAGAACTGGGAAAGAAGGCAGACAAAATGGTCAGAATAAGAGTGAGCAGAAAAGCTCATACGGGGGTGACAAAGACAAGAAGAAGGATGGCAAGTCACATAACAAAGGTGGGGTCAAAGATAAAAACAAGGAGTCTTCATCAGACCTACAAAAATCCTATGGGGTGGGTCTAAATCCTTTTATAACCAACATAATTAAAAGCCTTGGTGATATGTGTAAAAACACATGCCATTGTGACAGTACTTGTCCAAAGAAAAACACCAAAGCACCCACCACCACAACCCCCACTGCTTCCACTAGTGTCCCTAGTAATAGCAGTGGTGGTGGGAAAAACAACACTACAAATAGCCATTTTAAGGGTGTAGCAGGGCTCACTCTTGGTAATGTAGTGGAGGTTGGTTTAGTTAGGGAAACCACTGAGGCTGTTTTAGTCTCTGATGGCGGCATTGACCTTGCCACCCTTGTTGCTTGTCCCTTTAATATGGATAAGTATACCCCATATAAATAGTGTTCAGATCGAGGCCTACAGGGACGTAGGTGCCAGTGTCACAATGGTGACTGAAATACTGGTGGCCCCTGAGCAACACCTACTTGGTCATCAGGACCAAGTGACTGATACCCATAATAACACTATTAGCAACCCCATGGCTGTTGTTGATCTCAACTGGGGGAGGCGGGTTTACTGGTCCAAAGAAAGTTGTAGGATCCACAGACCTACCTGTGGAGTGTCTACTAGGCAATTACCTGGAGACTTTAGCTTGGGCTGAGGTGGAGTTGGAGGCTCATGAAGCAATGCTGGGCATTCCTGGGAATATCTTTGCTTTGACAAGGGCAAAGAGGACAGGGAAACTTGGATCCTGGAACAATGGGCCAAGAGCTTCCCAAAAAGCAGGGGTAGAAAGGAAAAAACGTTATCCACTATCCCTCCCTCCACTGATGATTCCCCTTTTCAGGAGGAGGAGTCTACTCTCTGTGCAGAACCTACACCAGAGGAGCTTCAGGCGGATATAGCTGAGCTTGTGGGTGTGGGGGCCTCCCAGGGAGGAGTTAAGTGTGGCTCAGCAAACCTGTCCCACACTTGAGGGTTTAAGACAGCAAGCTGTCAAACAAGAGGCATGGGATGTCCGTGACAACCATAGGGTGTACTGGGAAAATAATCTTCTATACACAGAGGCAAGGGACCCAAAACCTGGTGCTACCAGGAGACTGGTCATTCCCTTGGAGTATAGGGAGTTTCTTTTGATGTTGGCACATGACATTCCCCCTGCTGGACATCTGGGGCAAAGCAAGACCTGGCACAGACTGGTCCCTCACTTTCACTGGCCTCACATGTCAGAAGGCACAAAGGAGGTTTGTCACTCCTGTGTCACTTGCCAAGCCAGTGGTAAGACTGGTGGCACCCCAAAGGCCTCCCTCATCCTACTGTCAGTGGTTGGGGTGCCTTTGTGACATCCAACTGTCCAGCTTTGGTGGAAGTAAGAGCTTGAATCCCCATGCAGGACATTGCCCCCTGCACTGCATCTTTTGCAGTTGCCAAGGCTTGTTGGCATCTTTCCACAAACTTCTTTGTGCACCGTGCAGCACCGCCCCCCAGCACTCCTTCCTGCTATGCACAGCTTCTCGTGTGGTTGTCTGGCGGCGTGGGATCCCTTTGTGCAGGGCTGCATGGGCCTCCTTGTGCACCTTCTTTGTCCCCGTGCTGTGGCACTCCTCTGCATGCTGCCTGGTCTTCTGAAGGCTCTCGAAGTTGCTCACCCCCCTGTGACTCCCCCACCTGGGTAGAGTCCACCAGGTCTCTCCTGGTCCCGGGCAGCCCCATTTCCCGCTAACCGCGAGCTTTGCGTGTACCAAGGCTTGTTGACGGAATCCAGAGACACAAACCAGATTGCATCATCCATCCGGCGTGGGACATCTTCTGCACCAACCAGGAACCTGCATCTGTCTTCCTGGGCGCAGTACTGACTGTTGTTCTTCACCGTTGGTTCTTCTTTTGCACCTTCATCCGGGTTAGCACGGGCTCCTGTTCCCCCTGGACTCTTCAGTGCTTCTTGGACTTAGTCCTCTTCTTCCACAGGTCTTCAGGTCCAGGAATCCATCGTTGGTGTCTTGCAGCCTTTTCTGGCTCTTGCATAATCTTCTTTCTTGTGTTCTTGTATGTTCTAGGAAAGTTACTGTGAATTATTCCTGCTTTCCTGGGTTCTGGGGTGGGTTCTAGTACTTACCTTTGGTGTTCTCTAGTACTCCCAGCGCCCATTTACACTCTACACTTACCTAGGTGGGAAACCGACTTTCACATCTCATTTTCTTAGTATATGGTTTGTGTTCCCCGAGGCCCATTTCTAATTATTGTGATTTTCACTATTTGCACTGTATTCTAACTGTTTTTACAGCTATTTCTTCATACTAGTGTATATAATTTGTGTATTACTTACCTCCTAAAGGAGTATAGTCTCTATGGTATTTTGCAACACTGAGTATTTTCTTTCATGTGTCTGAGTACTGTGTGACTACAGTGGTATTGCATGAGCTTTGCATGTCTCCTAGTTTGGTCTTGATTGCTCATCCACACTAACCCTAGAGTGCCTGGCTTCTAGACACTGACTACGTTTCACTACTAAGGGATAACTGTACCTGGTATAAGGTGTAAGTACCTTAGGTACCCATTACAGGCCAGCCTGTACAATCAACCAGAAACAAACCCG
Organism: Pleurodeles waltl; assembly: GCF_031143425.1. Lineage (NCBI taxonomy): Eukaryota > Metazoa > Chordata > Amphibia > Caudata > Salamandridae > Pleurodeles > Pleurodeles waltl. The sequence continues at coordinate 841,140,154 of NC_090440.1, forward strand.
ACAATGTTCGAAATAGTGACAATGCTACATATGACATTCCTTCTTCAAATACTGTGGGCCTGATTCTAACTTTGGAGGACGGTGTTAAACCGTCCCAAAAGTGGCGGATATACCACCTACCGTATTACGAGTTCCATAGGATATAATGGACTCGTAATACGGTAGGTGGTATATCCGCCACTTTTGGGACGGTTTAACACCGTCCTCCAAAGTTAGAATCAGGCCCTGTATGTCCACTATTAATAAATGAATAATCCGCACTTAAACCTTGTGATTTATGGATAGTTACAGCATACACAAGACAGAATGGGAACTACTTCCTCCAGACATACAAGTCTTTTACAAGTAAAAAGAGTACAACACATTGTCTAATTTGCCTTATTCCATCAACCTAATCAAACTTTATAGCTAAGAATTCAACCCTATCACCGTTAGGGAATCAATAACTTTACCCATAGCAGCATTTGCTAGTCCTTCTTCTACAATTAAATTAAGTCTCAACATTACTCTTCAGTTTTTGCACACAGGTAAACCCTTCTCCAGTCCAACAGTCCTGGAGACAGATTTATCCAAAGAGTTCAGTTTTTCTTGTAGTTTTACACTCAGCAGCACTGTCACTCCCTGGTGTTCCATTTGTTGATAGCTGTAATTTCCAATTTCTCCAGTTTCAATAATTCTTAATTGAAATTGGCACACTCTCTTGAAGAGCAGGCACTAAAGAAGCTATGGATTTCCCATCATTTCAGAAATTAAATATAAGCCCTGCAGCTGAGTTGTTTGAGGAAAACATTTTCTTGCTAAGTTGACTTCCCAAGGTACATTTTCCCTTCTCTGTCCTTCCTTAAAAATATTTCACTATTCCATGGCAGAGGCTTGACACATATTTTTGATGAGTTGTTGGTATTTGAAGTATTGACAAATGTTTAGTTTTCAAATACTTCCCAATGAGTTCCAAGTTTCTTCATGCAAAAGAGTCTTGAAAACAAGCTATTCTTTTACAAAAAATCTGAAAGGCAAGCATTAAATTTGAAACCATGCTTTCTTCATCAATAATTAAAAGCTTAAATTTCTTCAAAACTCTTGCTACTTCATGACAAGCTTCACCAGATAACTTCTGGTATACCAGTTGATTAACATGATCAATCGGCAGCATAAGTCGCCTATGTAAATTTATTCCTTTGATATTTTGTGCAGCTAATCCAGTAGGTCCTGTTACTACAAACAATATGTTTGATTCTGTAACCTTATGTAGGTAAGTGGAGATTCACTTTAATTAAAAATCTTTTCCTGGTACCAGCTTGACCACTAATATATAATAGCATGGGCTTGAATGATGAGCAATTGCATGGTTTCTTCTTATGAAGAAATCCATATTCTCTTTTGCATTTTACTTTCATATAAATGTCTTTCTGTTTGTTGTTGAGTTGTGCAACTAAATGTTCCAGATGTATAGATTCCTGCTGCTTGCTCCATTACAGTTTCCACTTTATTCATAGCTATTGCAGCTTCGTTCTGGAGGGGGACTGGTGCCCAGAGTGCTTCATCCTGTGCAGGACAGATGGAGTGGATGCAGGTCTCTACTGGTTCTGGAGGGGGACTGGTACCCAGAGTGCTTCATCCTGTGAAGGACAGACAGAGTGGATGCAGGTCTCCATTGGTTCTGGAGGGGGACTGGTGCCCAGAGTGCTTCCTCCTGTGCAGGACAGAGTGGATGCAGGTCTCCACTGGTTCTGGAGGGGGACTGGTGCCCAGAGTGCTTCCTCCTGTGCAGGACAGACAGAGTGGATGCAGGTCTCCACTGGTTCTGGAGGGGGACTGGTGCCCAGAGTGCTTCATCCTGTGCAGGACAGACGGAGTGGATGCAGGTCTCCACTGGTTCTGGAGGGGGAATGGTACCCAGAGTGCATCACGCTCCCCGTGACGGTCCCAGTTCCATCACTGTCCCAGCTGCACATGGGCTAACGATGCTTGATTTGACAGTCTTTGCCCTGTTCAGCGGTGCTGGCCTTTGCTGTCTTTGCCCTGTTCAGCGGTGCTTTGCCATGGCGGTCTTTGCCCTGTTCAGTGGTGCTTTGCCATGGCGGTCTTTGCCCTGTTCAGCGGTCTTCACCATGGCGGTCTTTGCCCTGTTCAGCGGTGCTTTGCCCTGTTCAGCGGTCTTCACCATGGCGGTCTTTGCCCTGTTCAGCGGCGCTTGTCTTTGCTGTCTTTGCCCTATTCAGCGGTGCTTTGCCATGGCGGTCTTTGCCCTGTTCAGCGGTGCTTTACCATGGCGGTCTTTGCCCTGTTCAGCGGTGCTTTGCCATGGTGGTCTTTGCCCTGTTCAGCGGTCTTCACCATGGCGGTGCTTTGCCCTGTTAAGCGGTGCTTTGCCCTGTTCAGCGGTCTTCACCATGGCGGTCTTTGCCCTGTTCAGCGGTGCTTGCCTTTGCTGTCTTTGCCCTGTTCAGCGGTGCTTAGCCCTGTTCAGCGGTCTTCACCATGGCAGTCTTTGCCCTGTTCAGCGGTGCTTGCCTTTGCTGTCTTTGCCCTGTTCAGTGGTGCCTTGCCATGGCGGTCTTTGCCCTGTTCAGCGGTGCTTGCCTTTGCTGTCTTTGCCCTGTTCAGCAGTGCTTGCCTTTGCTGTCTCTGACCTGTTCAGCGGTGCTTTGCCATGGCGGTCTTTGCCCTGTTCAGCGGTGCTTTGCCATGGCGGTCTTTGCCCTGTTCAGCGGTGCTTTGCCCTGTTCAGCGGTCTTCACCATGGCAGTCTTTGCCCTGTTCAGCGGGGCTTGCCTTTGCTGTCTTTGCCCTGTTCAGCTGTGCTTGCCTTTGCTGTCTTTGCCCTGTTCAGCAGTGCTTGCCTTTGCTGTCTCTGACCTGTTCAGCAGTGCTTTGACATGGCGGTCTTTGCCCTGTTCAGCGGTGCTTTGCCACGGCGGTCTTTGCCCTGTTCAGAGGTGCTTTGCCCTGTTTACCGGTCTTCACCATGGCGGTCTTTGCCCTGTTCAGCGGTGCTTGCCTTTGCTGTCTTTGCCCTGTTCAGCGGTGCTTGCCTTTGCTGTCTTTGCCCTGTTCAACGGTCTTCACCATGGCGGTCTTTGCCCTGTTCAGCGGTACTTGCCTTTGCTGTCTCTGACCTGTGCAGTGGTGCTTGCTTTTGCTGTCTCTGACCTGTGCAGCGGTGTGTGGCATGACGGTCCCTCAGTGCCCAGCGGCTGTGGCTGCCGGGGCCCTCCACGTCACTGACGCTGGCGGTGGTCTCCGGACCAGTGACGATACTGCTGCCCACCAGGGCACTGACTCTCCAGTGACGATACTGCTGCCCTCCAGGGCACTGACTCTGGCGGTGGTCTCCGGACCAGTGACAATACTGCTGCCCTCCAGGGCACTGACTCTGGCGGTGGCCTCCGGACCAGTGACGATACTGCTGCCCTCCAGGGCACTGACTCTGGCGGTGGCCTCCGGACCAGTGACGATACTGCTGCCCTCCAGGGCACTGACTCTGGCGGTTGTCTCCGGACCAGTGACGATACTGCTGCCCTCCAGGGCACTGACCTAGGCGGTGGTCTCCGGACCAGTGACGACAGTGCTGGCGGTGGCGTCCCGGCCGGCGGGGCGGATGGCGGCCTTCTCCGCCGTGCTGCTCTTACCAGACTTTGGAGACTTCTTCTGCCCCTTCACCACCTTGGGAGGAGTCACAGCTGACTCGGCACTCCCCCCGGGACCCTTGTGAGCTGTTTTGCCGGCAGGAGTCTTCACCCTCTCCCGTCGGCCACTTTCCAACTTAAGGTGCTTTACAGGGGGTGGACTGGTAGTGCTTTGGCTCTGTGTCACACTGGCTGCCCTGGTGGCCGGTGCACTCCACACACCTTTAACACGCACCACTGGTACCAGACTTTTTTTGGCTGAGGTGCTACTACGGGACCTATGAATTGGAGGGGTGGGGGTGGGGGAAAGAGGTCAACGTTGCTGAGGAAGAGTTTCTGACGAACACTGGGATGGGTAGCTGGAGGGGGTCTGGGAGTGGAGGAATAGGAGGTGGTTGTAGGAGGTGTAACTTTAGATGATTTGGGTGCAGGTACTGGAGGTTGTCGTGAGGTGGATGGATGTTGGGTGTGTGGGTGCCAGTGTTTGTGTACTTTGGGAGGGGGCGTCACAGACACACTGGGAGTGAACACACGGGACGTGTAAATGGTAGTGGGGGTGGTGAGTGCAGGCGAGCGGGGTGTGGTCCTGGGTGTTCTGGTGCGAGTCCTAGTGCCTGTAGATGTAGTGCATGCAGGTGAGAGTGTAGACGACACTGGGAGGGAGGAGGGAGATGACGAGGAGGGGGACACAGTGGAGGCAGTGGATGTTGCTGTGTCTTGTGTGAGTGCCTGTGGGATGTGTGGTGCTTATGTTTGCCTGAGCTACTTTCGTGTGTTGAGGTGTGTGCATGCTTGTCTGATGGTGTGCTTGGGATAGGCTGGGGTACAGGGGATTGGGTCTGGGTGGAGGAAGTTGGAGGGGGGAGGCTAGACACAGGGACAAGGGCTGCCATCAGTGCTGAGGCCAGAGATTGCAGGGTTCGATGATGGGCAGCCTGACCAGAATAAATGCCCTCCAGGAATGCATTAGTGTGTTGCAACTCCCTTTCTACACCCTGGATGGCATTCACAATGGTAGACTGCCCAACAGTGAGTGACCTGAGGAGGTCAATGGCCTCCTCACTGAGGGCAGCAGGGGTGACAAGGGCAGGGGCTGAGGTGCCTGGGGCGAAGGTGATGCCCACCCTCCTGGGTGAGCAGGCACGGAGCGAAGGCTGAGGGGCTGCTGGGAGGGTGGTGCTGGTAGGGGGGGGTGGCGGCTGTACCTGTAGAAGTGGGGGGCACAGATGGTGCCACCACAACAAGGGAGCTCCCATCGGCGGACGAGTCCGTGTCGCTGTTTGCTGATCCGGTGACCGACGTGAAGCTCCCCTCGCCCTCCGTCCCACTGGTGTATTCAGAGTCTGTGGTGTGGCCCTCCATGGCCATGTGGGATGCAGCTCCCTCGTGCTCCGGTGCCACTGTACCTCCGCCTGATGATGCTGATGCACAAAAGAACAGGGAGAGCACAAAAAGGGGGGACGACAGAAGAAAGACAGGTTGAGTGCATGGCTTACCGCTACAGTTGGTGGACAATACAGACACAGCAGCCCCCTGCACTACGCCGTGCTCTTGGCCTCTACAGATGCAATTCCTGGGATATGGCCTACATGGCTATGAGTGTCATCTGTCCACATAGATGACACAGGGGCATGTATACCTGTATTTGGCACTCTACAGAGGTGGGGTGGAGGGCCACAGGGCCATGACTTACGAAGGGGGCTAGCCTACGTAACTCGCCCTGGCCTAGGGAAACCCACAGCCCTCCTCCACTGTGCGCAAAGTCTGCAAAATGAGAGTGTACTCACCCCCTTGTGTCTGCTGTGATGCCCTCAAGCGCCCATCCAACTCCGGGTAGGCCACTGCCAGGATCCGGAACATCAGGGGGGTCATGGTGCGACTGGCACCCCTCCCACGTTGGGAGGCCATCCCCAGCTGAGCCTCCGCCGTGTTCTTGCTCCAGCGGCGAATGTTCTCCCATCTTTTACGGCAGTGGGTGCCCGTCTCTGGTGGACCCCCAGGGTCTGTACGTCCTTGGCAATTGCACGCCAAATGTCCTTATTCTGGTGGCCGCTGACCTACATGACATGTACAGGGGAAGAAGAGAAGTCATTACCATCTGCACCGTCGAAGTGAGTGGCCCCCATCCCTACCCTTGACATGTGGCACATGCATTCACAGTCCTTCATGGTCGCAGAACTCTGCCCCCTTCTTACTGACATCCAGCCCTCTCCACCCAGGATAGCCCATACAACGTGCTCCCTGTGTACTTACCTGTTGGTCTGGAGGACCGTAGAGTAGCGTGTACTGGGGGAGGACCCCGTTGACTAGCTTCTCCAACTCGTGAGCAGTGAAGGCAGGGCCCCTTTCCCCAGACGCAGCAGCCATTGTCTCTTCCAGACCGAGGTCACAGCAGCACTTGCAGTGTAGGTCCTCTCCTGTCGAAGATCAGGTATCGAGTGATTGAACAGATAGAAAATGGCGGTCACGTCCGTGGCGGTGACGTCCACGGCGGTGCGTATCATCACCGCCGGCGCACTTCATCATTGGCTCCTGGGACCCATAGGGTCCAATGTTAACCAATGCAGCATTGCGCCGCGGTCTACGACCGCCTACCGCGACGGTGTACAACGCCAGCGCAGATACCTCACATCCCTTTGTCCCACTTTAGAGGTCAGGCAGCCGCCATTTCAGGGGCCCACATGGCTTCATTTACTACTGCGTCACACATACCTAGGCCTACACTCAACACACATACAGGAAGAGTTTTGTATTTGGTGTTGTGTTCTGTGTAGCTGTGGGTACATACCTGAGAATTTGTTGACTCTGTGGTCGCTGTTGTCCTTCTTAGGCACTGTCAGCTGGGACATTTGAGGAGATGGCGGAATCCTACGGTGTACCGACCGCTGGTGGACCTGTTAACCATGGAGGAGCGACATTTGATCATCACCTACAGGTTTGACCGTGCCACAATCCAGGAACTGTGTACCGAGTTGGAGCCAGACCTGATCTCACCAATCTGCCATCCCACAGGAATACCCCCTGAAGTGCAGGTGCTATCAGTGCTCCATTTCCTTGCAAGTGGATCATTTCAAGCAACTGTGGCCATGGCATCAGGGATGTCCCAGCCTATGTTTTCCAACTTGTTGTCCAGAGTGTTGTCTGCCCTGCTGAAACACGTAAGGAGCTACATCGTTTTCCCTCAGGTGGAGGATTTGGCTACAGTTAAAGGTGACTTCTATGCCCTGGGACATATCCCCAACATCATAGGTGCTATTGATGGCACCCATGTAGCTCTGGTCCCCCCACGCAGGAGTGAACAGGTGTACAGGAACCGGAAGAGTTATCATTCGATGAATGTACAGATGGTATGTTTGGCAGACCAGTACATCTCCCAGGTAAATGCTATGTTCCCTGGCTCTGTGCATGACGCCTACATCCTGCGGAATAGCAGCATCCTGTATGTGATGGGTCAACTCCAGAGGCACCGGGTGTGGCTATTAGGGGACTCTGGTTACCTCAACCTGTCCTGGCTATTGACCCCAGTGAGGAATCCCAGGACCAGGGCAGAGGAACGCTACAATGAGGCCCATGGGCGGACTAGGAGGGTGATCGAACGCACCTTCGGCCTCCTGAAGGCCAGGCTCAGGTGCCTCCATATGACAGGTGGTTCCCTATTCTACTCACCAAGGAAGGTGCCAGATCATCATCGCCTGCTCGATGCTTCACAATCTTGCTTTGCGACGCCAGGTGCCTTTTCTGCAGGAGGATGGTCCAGATGACGGTGTTGTGGCAGCTGTGGAGCCTGTGGACAGTGATGAGGAGGAAGCTGAGGAAGAAGTCATAGACAACAGGGAGTCAGTCATACAGCAATATTTCCAGTGACACACAGGTGAGAACAATTTTTTTACTATTACATTTACTTTCACACTTCTACCTCTATCCTGTCTGTCAATTAGAAGCAGTATTTGGTAACTGAGTTGTACATTTCCATTACGGTTTCACAGGTGTGGTTACCAATGTGTGTCATCTGCTTGCATCCTTCATGGACTTGTGATGTGTGACATAGGTATGTTGGCATTACATTTCAAAACGCATTTTGTCACTGCCATTGCTAATACACATTTTCAAAATCACAGACTAACTCCAGATTGTTTTGTGGTTCAAGGGTGTTTATTGAAGTGCTAATTATTGGAGGGGGTAGCAAAATGGTGATGGCTGATGGTGGAGGAATGTCCATGGCAGAGTCCAGTCTATTAGTCTCACAGGTGCACTGCCCATCTGGGCATAGGAAGTGGAGCTGGGGCAGTTCCAATCTGGACAGGGTAACAAAGTGAGACCATGGGAGGACAATCAGGGTGGTCTTATTTCCTGGCGGGGGTCTTGCCATCTTGCTCTGTCCTGTTCCTGGATCTCAGGGAACACTTGCGGGGTGGTTCTCCGTCTGCAGGGGGTGGGGTGCTGGTGTGGTGGTCCTGTGGCGGGGCGTCCTGTCCACTAGCGCCGGTGGAGGTGGATGGCAGTTCATCGTCCAGGCTAGTGTCAGGGGCCCCTTGGAGTGCCACGGTGTCCCTCATGGTCTTTTGTATGTCCTTCAGCACCCCTATGATGGTGCCCAGGGCGGAGCTGATGGTTCTGAGCACCTCCCTGAACCCCAAATACTGTTCGTCCTGCAGGCGATGGGTCTCCTGAAACTTGGCCAGGACTGTAGCCATCATCTCCTGGGAGTGGTGGTATGCTCCCATGATGGAGGAGAGGGCCTCGTGGAGGGTGGGTTCCCTTGGCCTGTCCGCCCCCTGTCGCACAGCAGCCCTCCCAGTTCCCCTGTGTTCCAGTGCCTCCGTCCCCTGGACCGTGTGCCCACTACCACTGCCCCCAGGTCCCTGTTGTTGTTGGGGTGGTGGGTTATCCTGGGTTCCCTGTAGTGGTGGACACACAGCTGATTGACGTGTCCTGGGTACGGAGGTATGGGCCGGCCGGCCGGGTGGGTGCTGTGCTGGTGTTACCAGAGGGTGGAAGGTCAGTGTTGGGCTGTGCCTGTGCAAGGGGAACCGACTGTCCCGAGGCCCACGATGGTCCGGGCTGGTCATCTGGATCCAGTTGGCCAGAGCTGCAGTCGTCACTGTGGGCCTCTTCTGTGGGTGGAGTGGAGATGTCTGGACCCTCCTGTGTGGTGACGTTACGTAGTGGTCCTGCAGGGGTATAAGAGCATGATTATTGCATGTGTGTGTGTCATGGTGTGCAATGGGGGGGTGTGCGTGTACCTCAGTGCAAGCATTCCTGTGTGGGGGCTTGTGTGATGATGGTTGGGGGTTGTTATGGGTATGTGCAGTGAGCATGCTTTAGTGATGGGTGTCCATGCTTAGTTGTGTCATGCAGGGCTTGGTGTTGGGATGTGAGGTTTGTGTTATTAGTACATTAGTGAGGAGTTGGAGTGATAGGGGAGGGGGTGAGGGTGGGGGTGTGTGATAGCATGCAGGTAGGGTGGGGGATATGATAGTTAAGATTTGACTTACCAGTGTCCATTCCTCCACCGACTCCTCCGAGGCCCTCTGGATGCATGATGGTCAAGACCTGCTCCTCCCATGTTGTTAGTTGTGGGGGAGGAGGTGGGGGTCCGCCGCCAGTCCGCTGAATTGCGATGTTGTGCCTGGAGACCACTGAACGCACCTTCCCCCATAGGTCGTTCCACCTCTTCCTGATGTCCTCCCGATTTCTTGGATGCTGTCCCACAGCATTGACCCTGTTGACGATTAGCTCCATCTTCCTGGCTATGGAGGTGTGCTGCACCTGTGCTCCAAATAGCTGTGGCTCTACCTGTAAGATTTCCTCCACCATGACCCTGAGCTCCTCCTCGGAAAACCTGAGGTGTCTTTGGCGTGACATGGGGTGGTGTATGTGTTGATGAGTGTGGTGATGTGTGGTGGTGTGGGGTGTTTTGAGCGTGGATGTTGTATGGATGATGGTGTTGTGTGCCTCTGTGTGGTGGGGTTGTCTATTGCTGTAGTCTCTGTCTGTCGCCTTCGTCTTCAGTTTTTGGTCGTAGGGGTTTGTGGGTGATGTGGGTGTGTGTTTTATATTGTGTTGGGTGTGTGGGAGTGTTGTTTGTATGTGTATCAGGTGTGTGTATTTCGAATTGTCCAATGTGGCGGTGTTTTGGAGATGTGTGTGTATTTTGAGCGCGGCGGTGTGTACCGCCAATGGAATACCGCAGTTGAAAGACCGCCGCGTGGATTCGTGGGTCGTGATAGCATGGGCGTGTTTCTGTTGGCGTGACGGTGGAGGTTTTGTTTTCGCCAGTTTATCACTGACCTTTGTTGTGGCGGACTTGTGCGGATGTCTGAATTTCAGCGTATTCCGTGCTGTGGGTCATAATAGCTGTGGTGGAATTCTGCGGCCGCGGCGGTGTATTTGCGGTCTTCTGCACTGCGGTAAGCGCCTTTTACCGCCAATGTTGTAATGACCCCCATAGTCTCCAAGTAATTCTAATTCACTACGCCAAGACTTGAACAGTTGAAGAGCCAAATGAAAAAGCTCTTGTTTGACAGCTACGTTTTCAGAGGTTAATTAGATTTCCTTTTGCTTGTACCACCAAACAACTGACACATACAAGTACTGCAAATTTCCTTTCTATGTTTTCACTTACATTGTTTCTATATCTGTAGTTTTGAAGAATTTCATCAAGACACTTGTCTTCTGGATGTGGACTTCTTCTTGGATAGAATGTATCCAACATATTTGACTTCACATTGTCTGTACTTTGCTGGTCAAACTCTGCTAGGTACTGCTTTTCTGGAAAATACTTTAACACTCTATTGTTTGTACTAGTTAGGCCCAGACTTACTGTTAGACCTGGCATCCTTTCGGTGGTTTCCCCTGTCTTTTTGCCTCTGCTTCCTGTGTTTTTGACTGTGTGCTGGACTTTGATTTTGCTGGTTTTAGTACTCTGGGCACTTTACAACTGCTGACAAGTGCTAAAGTACAAGTGCTCCCTTTGTAAACTGCATGTGTAATTTGCCTTCCCATGATTGGCATATTCGATTTACAAATAAGTCCCAAGTAAAGTGCACTAGACTAGAGGTGCCCAGGGCCTGTAAATAAAATGCTAGTGGACCTGCAGCACTGATTGTGCCATCCACATGAGTAAGCGTGTAAACATGGCTCAGACCTGCAACTGCAGTGTCTGTGTGCAATTTTAACCTGGCAATTCGACCTGGCAAGCGTACGCTTGCCAAGCCCAAATCTTCCCTTTTTGTACATGTAAGGTACCCTTACTGTAGGTACTAGGTAGCCATATGGGCAGGATGCAGTGTATGTTAAAGCTAGGACATGTACTGATATGTTTTATGTGTCCTGAAATAGTACCAAATTCATTTTTCACTATTGCAAGGCCTATCTCTCACATCGGTTAACATGAGGACGGCCTTTAAATATATTTTACATGCAGTTTCCCTTTGGGAGCAGAGACGGATTTGGGTTTGGGTTCTCTGAACTCTCAATTTAAAAATACATGTGTTGGTGAGGTGGGCATTTTCTTGCTTAACCATTCTGTGCCTCCGCCTGTCTTTGGAATCCACTCCTGGGTCAGACTGATTTTGGGCTGTTTGCGAATTCCCTCTAGAAAGTGACACAAAGGGAGCTGGGGTATAGCCTGGATATCCTGATGAGTCTCCTTGGCTAGAGTGGGGAGAAAGGAGCTGACACACCTGAAAGGCCTGTGCCTGTCCTCACACAATGCAGTTTCCAACCCCCTGGTGTGTGTCTGGGACAAGGCCTCGGCAGGACAGGATCTTGTCAACAACAGAGACTTTCCTTTGAAGTTTGCCTACTTCAATGGCAGAAAGGGGAATAAGTAGTGGACCCAAAACCCCAGACTTTTAGATTACTCCTGGATCAAGAGGAACCTCAACCAAGGAGAAAGGCTGAAGAGTAGGTTGAGGAGTACTGTCCCTTTGCCTGTGAGTGTGCGTTGCTGGGTCGGCCTGCAGTTGCTGCTTCTGCCTTTGAGAGGACAACAACTGGACTTTGCTGTGTTTTCCTGCTTGTGAAGTGTCTCCAAGGGCTTTGACTTGACTTTCCCCTTGTTCTGAAGTCTCAGGGCCATCAAAGACTTCCTCTGCCAGCATCTGGACTCTATTGCTGAGACTCCTACCCTGCCAAGTGGTGCCTAATACAGTCCATGTGCCCTTGAAAGGAGAGGCTGGTGGAACCAAAACTGTGATGGGGATGTGACTTCTTCCCACAGGAAGTGGTCACATACTGGATGTAGCCACCCTAAGATAGGTGGCCATTGGCCACTACCAGGTACTTCACTAAACACCCACTAAATGCAGTATTTAGTGGGTATTCCTAGATCTGCATATGAGATTTGATGGACAAAAGATCAGTGGCAAAGAAGACCCAAGGCTTGAGAACAGAAGTCCTACTGCAGGAAGAAAAAGGTGCCAAACCCTGTCTGCTGCATCCAGGACTCGACAATCCATGCTGAGGGATCGAATGGCCATCAGACAGACTTTAAAAACCCCAGAGGACCTCCAACCTTCCAAAAATTGGTAAGTACCTCCCTCCAGAGCGCAGGCATCATTCCTTGCATCCAACAGGCAAGAACCAGTGAAATCCAGCCCGCTAACTGGCTGCTGACCAATAAACAGGACACAGCAGCAAGTCCAAATTTAATCTGGTGGACCCGGATGTCAAACCATGTCAGTATGGCAAGTTTGGTGGCACTGCAGCCTCCAGTGGCTGAGACATGCCATAGCCCAAAGTACTGGACCCCCAATCTCGGACACCCAGAAGAAAAGTCCACTGCGGACTCTCTGAGGACCAGAGGCAAGCATCAGTGGAGGAACTTCAGGACACCCAAGACCCCCACCCCAAAAGTGGCCCTGCTGACCTGCAATCTACCCTCCAAGTGGCCTGAACCTGGCTCCAAAAGCTCCTTGACACACGACCCTTCGCTGCTCTATCTACACTGCACACAGCGGCCCTGGACCCTGCATCAGAAAACCAGCTGTACTCTAAGGGTCCCTGACTCCTTGCAACCTCTACACTAGCACGACCAATAAGACCCAGATTTAAGAGGGCCTAGCGCCATTCCAACAACACCTTAGTGTCATTTTTTTTTTTTTTTTACACTGATGTGGCGTTAGATGGGCAAAAACGCTGCACCATATTTACAAAGTGGTGCAGTTTATGCATTGCGCCACTTTGTAACCCTTTGCGCTACATTTCTTCAAAACTTTTAACGCCTGCTCTGAGAAGGAGTTAAAATGAGGTTCCTGTTGGTTAAATGGGCTTCTGGGTGCTTTACAGGATTAGCTTCAACATTTTTGACACTAATGCTGCAAAGTGGCAATCTAGCGTAAAAAATTATGATGCTAGTTTCCTAAGTTCCACCATGGTACACCGTATATTAAATACGGCGCACACATGGTGGCGTTAGGGGGGTGCTGAAAAAGTGTTTCTGCACTAGATGCAGTGCCTAATTTTCATAACTATGCTCCTAAATTTTAGAGAACAGGTTTGTGACAGAGAATATAGGTGAGACACTGTACCTATCATACACCAAATGGAACTGAAAGTGCAGAAGTGATAAACTACAAATTCAAAGTATATCTCTTACCTTATAAGCACATACCACCCTCCCTATAACCTACATATAGCCTACTTTAGACATAACGTCTAGCTAATAAAAAGAAATCAATGTCTTGGAAACTGGTTAGAAATGCCAACTCTAATTGACATTTAAATTCTGCTGTAGTACGCAAAAAGCATGGTTTAAAAACTACTAGTGTTAATCATTTTCTAAAATGATAAATACTTTACAACACATGTGAATGAAGTTCAAACACCTCTCTGGTTCTATCTGAGACACTATAGTTTTCTCTGTCATATACACTTCTATTCCTCTTATCTACACACACACCTGTGATTACACATTTGTTGTAAACATACATGCTAATTGATATACCTGTTAAATGGCTTTCATTGATAAGTAAAATATTGTCACAATTTGACTTAAATTTTTCTTTTCGTAAGCATGAAATCTCAGCATAACAATGGTACACCAAGGAACCATTAATGACAACCTTTTCAACTTGGGGCCCAATGATACTTTCCTAGTTAACAAACCAAAAACTGTGTCTCATATTTTGTTTGTCTTATCCCACATCTGAATACTTAGTGGCTGTTAACCCTTTTTTTGTAGTTTTGGAAAGAAGCCCAATTTGGTAGAGTGTGTGACTGAAGTTGCGACTCTGTTGCAGCACTCAGCACGGTCACCCTGTGTAATTCTGGGTGCTCAAAAATGTACTTACCATTATGTTTCGGTTATTTCTCAGGTCCATTTAACATACAATGTTGATAGTGAACTGGAAAATTACTCTTTTTGAGTAGCTACTGTACCAAAACCCCTCCAATTTCAAATTATAATTGTACTTTGACTGTCCATCCCCTCCACACTGTTTCACCTCAGCTGCCATAGCAACCTCTTTGGAACACTCCACTATATCAGTAGCTCTTAGAGCCACCCTATTTCCCCAAACACTATTCAAATTTCAAACAAAATCCTTTTTTTTTCCAACATATATTTTGGAGACGCAACTCCATTGCAGATCTGCAAACCAAAAGCACACATCAAATGTGCAACAGCCCACTTATTGTTCATACGTCTTTATTTCACTTTCTCTCTCTTCATGTCCCAGTACATTTTTGGGTACCTGCGTAGACATCTAATGGGGTCTGTGAGTGGATTTATGAATGTCTGAGCAGGTGCTGGAGTCACTAAGTGAGTTTGAGTGGGTGCGTGACTGTGAGTGGTTGTGTTAGCGTATGCGTGGGTCTATGAGTGTGTGCATGACTGTTTGAGTGGGTCTTTGTGGTTGCAGGGGTGTCTAAGTGGGTCTGTGAGTGGGTGTGTGAGTGTATCAGTGGGTCTGTGAATGGGTGCATGAGAGTCTGGGTCTGAGTGAGTGCATGAGTCACTGAGTGCGTCTATGAGTGGGTGCATAAGATTTTGAATGGGTGTGTGAGTATATCAGTGGGTCTGTGAGTGGGTGTGCAAGTATCAGAGTGGGCTTGTGAATGTATGCATGACTGAGTGGATTTGTGAATGAGTGCGTAAGTGTGTGAGTGGGTGCATGCATTCCTGAGTGGGTATGTAAGTGAGTGCATGAGAGCCTGAGTAGGTATGAGTGGGTGCATGAGTCTTACTGGGTCTGAGTGCATGCAAAGCTCTCTCAGTGGGTCTGTGAGTGGGTGTGTGACTGTCTAAGTAGGTGTGTGCATGCGGGCATGAGTGAGTGGGTGTGAGTGTACCAGTGGGTCTGTGAGTGGGAGTGTAAGTAGCTGTTTGGGTCTCTCAGTGGGTACATGAGACTCTGAGTGGAGTTATGCGTGTATTTATGGGTGTGTGAGTGACATTCTGAGTGGGTCTGTGAGTGCATTCATTAGTGTATGAGAATGTACTTTTTTCCTTTTAATGGGATTCGTGACTCTGTTACAGTGTTACATAGGAGGCTGCGCTGGGCACCGTGACAGAGTCACAACTACACGCATTTGGAAAAAAGTTTTCGGCTTTTTAAAACTCATAAAGCATCCCTAAGACTCCCAAGAAAGGCCCCCATAGGATCAGAATACCTCTACCCTGACCATTTCTATAGTTTGTAGTATATATTTATGTGAGAAAGGGCCATTTTTGACATGGTAGCCCCCTCTTTTTGTTGGAATATTATGTGGTTTCAAACTGTAAGTGCCCTGGGCACTCCATATAAAACAATGGAAATATTGCTTTTACACAAAGTACCTGGTTTGGTAAAAAATAAATCTGCAGGGCGAGCGTGCATCGGAAAAGTCAGCGATGAGTCGTTTCCTTACTCGCAACTGAGGCAGTGCAACGTTTCTTTTCTGGTGGGGTGTGGGATGCATCGTTTTTCTCTCCCGCAAGAGAGCGATGCGTCGATTTCAAATTGAGGCACCTCAGATATGCGCTTGTTCACAATGATTTTGTCACCAAGCGACAATGCATAAGAAATCCAGCCACACGGTGTTGGAAAACCACACTTCATGGGGTTTGTGTAGTTATTAGCAACTGCAAGTGAGTGTTGCATCATTTCTCCAGCCGCAATGGAGGTGAAGCTTTGCTTTTAGCCATGTAGTGAGTGGCAAGTCGTTTTTCAGCCTCGTTGCAGGTAGTTGGTCGAAGTGAGGATTTCAGTCCTTGTTCTGCCAGCTTCACCTCTCAAGAGTGCAGGGACTGGATATGGCACCACTTGACAAGGGCAGGAGTCTCAGTAGAGAGTCCAGGTTCTGGCAGAGGAAGTGTTTGATGTCCCTGAGAAATCAAAACAGGAGGCAAGCTCATTCCAAGCCCTTGGAGATTTTTCACAAGCAGGACTATACTACAAACTCCAGTCTTTGTCCTCTGTCAGGCAGAAGCAGCAATGCACAGTCACAGGCCAAGGGGCAGTACTTCTTCTCCAGCTCTTCAGCTCTTCTCCTTGGCAAAGGTTTCTCTTGAATCCAGAAGTAATCTAAACATCTGGGGTTTTGGGACCATTAGTTAAACCCCTTTCTGTCATTAAAGTAGGCAATCTTCAAAATCTCTGTTGTTGACAGGATTCTGCCTTGCCCAGGCCTGGCCCCAGGAACACACTAGGGAGTTGGAGGCGGAATTATGTGAGGACAGGCAGATCCCATGCAGGTGTAGGTGACTACTCCTCCGTCCACTCTAGCTCAGATGGCTCATCAGGATATGCAGGCTACATACCAGCTCCCATTTGTCTCACAGTCTAGAGGGGATTCACAAACACCCCAACTATTAGTCTGACCCAGACAAGGGATCCACAAACAGGCCGAGACACAGAACAGTGTAAGCAAGAAAATGCCCACTTTCTAAAAGTGGCATTTTCAAACTGACAATTTAAAAAACAACTTTACCAAAAGATGTATTTTTAAATTGTGAGTTCAGAGACACCAAACTCCAAATTTCCATCTGCTCCCAAAGCCAAACTACATTTGAAAGATATTTAAAGGCAGCTCCCATGTTAACCTATGAGAGAGGTAGGCCTTGCAACAGTGAAAACCGAATGTGACAGTATTTCATTGTTAGGACATGTAAAACACATCAGTACATGTCCCCACTTTAACAGACACTGCACCCTGCCATTCAAGAGCGCCAGCCGGGTGCCATATTTAAGGAATGGTACAAGCTGGCGCTAAGGGTGGGCTAACATTAAGGAAAATGACATTAGCGAGGTGGAGGTGGTGGTATGGGGAAGGGGGTTTTGCACTGAAAAATTGTCAGGGAGTCCGGATCCTCGGGGTTTGCGCTTGTTCCCAATATGTCTACCTCTTGGCAGCTCCAAACTCCACTAGCTATTATAGCATAGAGTTAAAGAATGGCCAAGTGGGGGTTGGGGTTTTAGGTTGGGAACAGCGGGGAAGGAGACCTGTGGAAGCAAAAGTTAAGAACACAATAGCAAGATTATTCGCATTGACTTTCATAAACTTTGTTTCTAATATTTATATACTGATAACATGAAGGATCAAGAGCTTTCCTATATCATGACCTTATTAGCTCTGGGTACCTGGAAAATAAAGAAGGATTATTGAAACTTTCATGTGAGTGTTTTTTTTTTTTTTAGAATAAATCTTATGCTCTAAACCTTGAACTGTCTCAAGTTATTCCTTGGAATAGCAACTACATTATAACAGTAATCAATGAACACATTTGTTTTCAGGAATAAACTGCGATAGACTCATGAATGATACTGCAAGGTCATATTCTGTCTTGACTTTCAAGATTCAATTGCTTAGAAATTATTATACACTTTAATATCAAACTGTGTATCAATATTTTAATGCCTAGAAATGATTGCGCACTCTGCCGATCTGTAACACAAGGGTTAAGTGGCAAGAATGAATCACGCGCGCTGATGCTGATTCAGCCTTCAGGATTTAAATGTCTAGAAATGATCGCACACTCTGCCAATCTAAATTGCAAGGGTTAATTGCCAAGAATGAACCGCGCACACTGCTGCCAATTCAACCATCAAGGTTTAAATGCCGAGGTATGATCACGCACTTTTATACATAATGGTTGCTGGTATCGCTAAATACAAGGAGTGGCTATGGGGACCAAATTTTCTCCATCTTTTGCTAACCTCTATATGGGGTACCTAGAAAAAACACGTGTGGCAATTTTGTCCACCCACCCACCCTAACACAACACATTCTGTATTAGGGAAGATGTATTGACGATATCCTTTTGTTCTGGTCTGGTGATGCACACTCATTGATGCTTTTTCTCCAGCATCTCAATGCGAATACTTTCAACATCAGATTCACATATGTAGCCAGCCAGTCTTCCATAAACTTCCTTGACCTTACACTCTACATTGACCACAATAAGGTTTGTACTAAATTGTTCAGGAAACCCACTGCATGTAATGCGATTCTACATGCTATGAGCTCTCATCCTAAGTCCCAGATAAAATCAATCCCCTTTGGGGAAAGCACTAGGATCCGTCGGAACTGTAGTGAAGACGGGGTATTCCTGGAGGAACTGCACAACATGGAACTACGATTTACACAGAGGGGTTACCACTCTCACACGTTGAAAGAGGCCAGTAATAGGATTAAGAAAATCAAACGTGCTGACCTTCTCATTAATTCCAAAAAAGATAAGACACACAAGAAACTGTCTCTTATTATAAACCATAGTGCATTAAGTACCCAGATCTTCAAAATCATGCGGAAACATTGGCCATTACTGCTAACTGACAACATACTTAAGAGCGGTTTGACAATAAGACCTAGCATTGTATATAAGTGGGGACTAACCTTACGTGACCATCTATGCCACAGCTTCATGCCACCTGCCAACAATGACACTTGGTTGCCCAAACCCCCACCAGGCTCTTATAAGTGTGGCCATTGTAACATCTGCGGCTACATCAAGGATAAAATAGTATGCTTCCAATATAACACACGTCACACACAAAATCAAGCATTTTATCAACTGTAATACAAATTTTGTTGTGTATTGTATTGTTTGTACTTGTGGTCTCATTTATGTTGGAATTACTATCCGGCCTCTGAAAGAAAGAATACAGGAACATTTGAGAGCCATTCGCCTATCCAACACAAACTATCCGTTTGCGGTACACTACAACGAGGCACATGTACAAAGAGAAGTTTTGGACATCACTGTACATGGAATTGACTCACTAAACAAACAACCCGAGGGGATAATAGGACTGTGTTCCTGAGACGCCTTGAGAGCAGGTGGATCATTAAATTGAGGGCAGTGGAAAAAGGCCTGAACTTACATAAGGACTTACATATGTTCTTATAATGTTACATCTTGTCTCCCTGTAAATTTTTTTGGTCTTGGTTATTTTATTAATTTTTTTATTGCATTTCTAGTGTGTATGCGTATGACTTGTAAATGTATATATACATGTATATCAGTACACACACCGTACATCTCCTCATGCACGACTGATCCGGTGCCGATTGGTCCAGTCTACAGACGTTCCTGTAATGAATGTTTTATGAACAAGGTTTGCTCGTATTGGGGCTAGACAGTATACACTACATAGCAAAACATTGTATAGATTTTGGGCTGTTTATGCACACATATGGTATTATGTTTGTTAACATAAGTAATTTACTTGCACTATATGTCTATTTGTGTTCTAATCTCTTTCCTTTTTTGCCTGACTATTCATCTCCATTTCTCTCATCATGTTTACATTTATAGTGCACTCTGTTTCTTCTGCAGCTCGGTGCTTCCTTTGTTTACGTTCTCATACTATTGTTAACCCCTTCGCTGCCAGGCCTTTTCCCCCTCCTGTGCCGGGCCATTTTTTTGCCTATTTGGGGCAGTTCGCGCTTAGGCCCTCATAACTTTTTGTCCACATAAGCTAACCAAGCCAAATTTGCGTCCTTTTTTTCCAACATCCTAGGGATTCTAGAGGTACCCAGACTTTGTGGGTTCCCTTGAAGGAGGCCAAGAAATTGGCCAAAATACAGTGAAAATTTCGTTTTTTTCAAAAAAATTGGAAAAAGTGGCTGCAGAAGAAGGCTTGTGGTTTTTCCCCTGAAAATGGCATCAACAAAGGGTTTGCGGTGCTAAACTCAGCAGCTTCCCAGATTTCAGGAACAGGCAGACTTGAATCAGAAAAACCAATTTTTCAACACAATTTTGGCATTTTACTGGGGCATACCCCATTTGTGCAATTTTTTGTGCTTTCAGCCTCCTTCCAGTCAGTGACAGGAATGGTCATGAAACCAATGCTGGATCCCAGAAACCTAAACATTTCTGAAAAGTAGACAAAATTCTGAATTCAGCAAGGGGTCATTTGTGTAGATCCTACAAGGGTTTCCTACAGAAAATAACAGCTGAAAAAGAAAAATATTGAAATTGAGGTGAAAAAACCATCAATTTTTCTCTACGTTTTACTCTGTAACTTTTCCCTGCAATGTCAGATTATCGAAAGCAATATACCGTTACATCTGCTGGACTCCTCTGGTTGCGGGGATATATAGGGCTTGTAGGTTCATCAAGAACCCGAGGAACCCAGAGCCAATAAATGAGCTGCACCCTGCAGTGCGTTTTCATTCTATACCGGGTATACAGCAATTCATTTGCTGAAATATAAGGAGTAAAAAATTGCTATCAAGAAAACCTTTGCATTTCCAAAAAGGGCACAAGATAAGGTGTTGAGGAGCAGTGGTTATTTGCACATCTCTGAATTCCGGGGTGACCATAGTAGCACGTGAATTACAGGGAATTTCTCAAATAGATGTCTTTTTTACACACACTCCTATATTTGGAAGGAAAAAATGTAGAGAAAGACAAGGGGCAATAGTACTTGTTTTGCTAATCTATGTTCCCCCAAGTCTCCCGATAAAAATGGTACCTCACTTGTGTGGGTAGGCCTAGCACCCGCGACAGGATATGCCCCAAAACACAACATGGACACATCACAGAAAACAGAGCTGTTTTTAGCAAAGTGACTACCTGTAGATTTTGGCCTCTAGCTCAGCCGCCACCTAGGGAAACCTACCAAACCTGTGCATTTCTGAAAACTAGAGACCTAGGGGAATCCAAGGAGGGGTGACTTGTGTGGCTCGGACCAGGTTCTGTTACCCAGAATCCTTTGCAAACCTCAAAATTTGGCTAAAAAAACACATGTTCCTCACATTTCTGTGGCAGAAAGTTATGGAATCTGAGAGGAGCCACAAATTTCCTTCCACCCAGCGTTCCCCCACGTCTCCCGATAAAAATGATACCTCACTTGTGTGGGTAGGCCTAGCACCCGCGACAGGATATGCCCCAAAACACAACGTGGACCTATCACAGAAAACAGAGCTGTTTTTAGCAAAGTGACTACCTGTAGATTTTGGCCTCTAGCTCAGCCGCCACCTAGGGAAACCTACCAAACCTGTGCATTTCTGAAAACTAGAGACCTAGGGGAATCCAAGGAGGGGTGACTTGTGTGGCTCGGACCAGGTTCTGTTACCCAGAATCCTTTGCAAACCTCAAAATTTGGCTAAAAAAACACATGTTCCTCACATTTCTGTGGCAGAAAGTTCTAGAATCTGAGAGGAGCCACAAATTTCCTTCCACCCAGCGTTCCCCCACGTCTCCCGATAAAAATGATACCTCACTTGTGTGGGTAGGCCTAGCGCCCGCGACAGGATATACCCCAAAACACAACGTGGACATATCACAGAAAACAGAGCTGTTTTTAGCAAAGTGACTACCTGTAGATTTTGGCCTCTAGCTCAGCCGCCACCTAGGGAAACCTACCAAACCTGTGCATTTCTGAAAACTAGAGACCTAGGGGAATCCAAGGAGGGGTGACTTGCGGGGCTCGGACCAGGTTCTGTTACCCAGAATCCTTTGCAAACCTCAAAATTTCGCTAAAAAAACACATGTTCCTCACATTTCTGTGGCAGAAAGTTCTGGAATCTGAGAGGAGCCACAAATTTCCTTCCACCCAGCGTTCCCCCACGTCTCCCGATAAAAATGATACCTCACTTGTGTGGGTAGGCCTAGCGCCCGCGACAGGATATGCCCCAAAACACAACGTGGACATATCACAGAAAACAGAGCTGTTTTTAGCAAAGTGACTACCTGTAGATTTTGGCCTCTAGCTCAGCCGCCACCTAGGGAAACCTACCAAACCTGTGCATTTCTGAAAACTAGAGACCTAGGGGAATCCAAGGAGGGGTAACTTGTGGGGCTCGGACCAGGTTCTGTTACCCAGAATCCTTTGCAAACCTCAAAATTTGGCTAAAAAAACACATGTTCCTCACATTTCTGTGGCAGAAAGTTCTGGAATCTGAGAGGAGCCACAAATTTCCTTCCACCCAGCGTTCCCCCATGTCTCCCGATAAAAATGATACCTCACTTGTGTGGGTAGGCCTAGCGCCCGCGACAGGATATGCCCCAAAACACAACGTGGACATATCACAGAAAACAGAGCTGTTTTTAGCAAAGTGACTACCTGTAGATTTTGGCCTCTAGCTCAGCCGCCACCTAGGGAAACCTACCAAACCTGTGCATTTCTGAAAACTAGAGACCTAGGGGAATCCAAGGAGGGGTGACTTGCGGGGCTCGGACCAGGTTCTGTTACCCAGAATCCTTTGCAAATCTCAAAATTTGGCTAAAAAAACACATGTTCCTCACATTTCTGTGGCAGAAAGTTCTGGAATCTGAGAGGAGCCAAAAATTTCCTTCCACCCAGCGTTCCCCCACGTCTCCCGATAAAAATGATACCTCACTTGTGTGGGTAGGCCTAGCGCCCGCGACAGGATATGCCCCAAAACACAACGTGGACATATCACAGAAAACAGAGCTGTTTTTAGCAAAGTGACTACCTGTAGATTTTGGCCTCTAGCTCAGCCGCCACCTAGGGAAACCTACCAAACCTGTGCATTTCTGAAAACTAGAGACCTAGGGGAATCCAAGGAGGGGTGACTTGCGGGGCTCGGACCAGGTTCTGTTACCCAGAATCCTTTGCAAACCTCAAAATTTGGCTAAAAAAAACATGTTCCTCACATTTCTGTGGCAGAAAGTTCTGGAATCTGAGAGGAGCCACAAATTTCCTTCCACCCAGCATTCCCCCACGTCTCCCGATAAAAATGATACCTCACTTGTGTGGGTAGGCCTAGTGCCCGCGACAGGATATGCCCCAAAACACAACGTGGACATATCACAGAAAACAGAGCTGTTTTTAGCAAAGTGACTACCTGTAGATTTTGGCCTCTAGCTCAGCCGCCACCTAGGGAAACCTACCAAACCTGTGCATTTCTGAAAACTAGAGACCTAGGGGAATCCAAGGAGGGGTGACTTGCGGGGCTCGGACCAGGTTCTGTTACCCAGAATCCTTTGCAAATCTCAAAATTTGGCTAAAAAAACACATGTTCCTCACATTTCTGTGGCAGAAAGTTCTGGAATCTGAGAGGAGCCACAAATTTCCTTCCACCCAGCGTTCCCCCACGTCTCCCGATAAAAATGATACCTCACTTGTGTGGGTAGGCCTAGCGCCCGCGACAGGATATGCCCCAAAACACAACGTGGACATATCACAGAAAACAGAGCTGTTTTTAGCAAAGTGACTACCTGTAGATTTTGGCCTCTAGCTCAGCCGGCACCTAGGGAAACCTACCAAACCTGTACATTTCTGAAAACTAGAGACCTAGGGGAATCCAAGGAGGGGTGACTTGTGTGGCTCGGACCAGGTTCTGTTACCCAGAATCCTTTGCAAACCTCAAAATTTGGCTAAAAAAACACATGTTCCTCACATTTCTGTGGCAGAAAGTTCTGGAATCTGAGAGGAGCCACAAATTTCCTTCCACCCAGCGTTCCCCCCACGTCTCCCGATAAAAATGATACCTCACTTGTGTGGGTAGGCCTAGCGCCCGCGACAGGATATGCCCCAAAACACAACGTGGACCTATCACAGAAAACAGAGCTGTTTTTAGCAAAGTGACTACCTGTAGATTTTGGCCTCTAGCTCAGCCGCCACCTAGGGAAACCTACCAAACCTGTGCATTTCTGAAAACTAGAGACCTAGGGGAATCCAAGGAGGGGTGACTTGCGGGGCTTGGACCAGGTTCTGTTACCCAGAATCCTTTGCAAATCTCAAAATTTGGCTAAAAAAACACATGTTCCTCACATTTCTGTGGCAGAAAGTTCTGGAATCTGAGAGGAGCCACAAATTTCCTTCCACCCAGCGTTCCCCCACGTCTCCCGATAAAAATGATACCTCACTTGTGTGGGTAGGCCTAGCGCCCGCGACAGGATATGCCCCAAAACACAACGTGGACATATCACAGAAAACAGAGCTGTTTTTAGCAAAGTGACTACCTGTAGATTTTGGCCTCTAGCTCAGCCGCCACCTAGGGAAACCTACCAAACCTGTGCATTTCTGAAAACTAGAGACCTAGGGGAATCCAAGGAGGGGTGACTTGCGGGGCTCGGACCAGGTTCTGTTACCCAGAATCCTTTGCAAATCTCAAAATTTGGCTAAAAAAACACATGTTCCTCACATTTCTGTGGCAGAAAGTTCTGGAATCTGAGAGGAGCCACAAATTTCCTTCCACCCAGCGTTCCCCCACGTCTCCCGATAAAAATGATACCTCACTTGTGTGGGTAGGCCTAGCGCCCGCGACAGGATATGCCCCAAAACACAACGTGGACATATCACAGAAAACAGAGCTGTTTTTGGCAAAGTGACTACCTGTAGATTTTGGCCTCTAGCTCAGCCGGCACCTAGGGAAACCTACCAAACCTGTACATTTCTGAAAACTAGAGACCTAGGGGAATCCAAGGAGGGGTGACTTGTGTGGCTCGGACCAGGTTCTGTTACCCAGAATCCTTTGCAAACCTCAAAATTTGGCTAAAAAAACACATGTTCCTCACATTTCTGTGGCAGAAAGTTCTGGAATCTGAGAGGAGCCACAAATTTCCTTCCACCCAGCGTTCCCCCACGTCTCCCGATAAAAATGATACCTCACTTGTGTGGGTAGGCCTAGCGCCCGCGACAGGATATGCCCCAAAACACAACGTGGACATATCACAGAAAACAGAGCTGTTTTTAGCAAAGTGACTACCTGTAGATTTTGGCCTCTAGCTCAGCCGGCACCTAGGGAAACCTACCAAACCTGTACATTTCTGAAAACTAGAGACCTAGGGGAATCCAAGGAGGGGTGACTTGTGTGGCTCGGACCAGGTTCTGTTACCCAGAATCCTTTGCAAACCTCAAAATTTGGCTAAAAAAACACATGTTCCTCACATTTCTGTGGCAGAAAGTTCTGGAATCTGAGAGGAGCCACAAATTTCCTTCCACCCAGCGTTCCCCCACGTCTCCCGATAAAAATGATACCTCACTTGTGTGGGTAGGCCTAGCGCCCGCGACAGGATATGCCCCAAAACACAACGTGGACACATCACAGAAAACAGAGCTGTTTTTAGCAAAGTGACTACCTGGAGATTTTGGCCTCTAGCTCAGCCGCCACCTAGGGAAACCTACCAAACCTGTACATTTCTGAAAACTAGAGACCTAGGGGAATCCAAGGAGGGGTGACTTGTGTGGCTCGGACCAGGTTCTGTTACCCAGAATCCTTTGCAAACCTCAAAATTTGGCTAAAAAAACACATGTCCCTCACATTTCTGTGGCAGAAAGTTCTGGAATCTGAGAGGAGCTACAAATTTCCTTCCACCCAGCGTTCCCCCAAGTCTCCCGATAAAAATGATACCTCACTTGCGTGGGTAGGCCTAGCGCCCGCGACAGGAAACACCCCAAAGCGCAACGTGGACACATCCTAAATTTTGGAAAAAAACAGAGGTGTTTTTTGCAAAGTGCCTACCTGTAGAGTTTGGCCTCTAGCTCAGCCGGCACCTAGGGAAACCTACCAAACCTGTGCATTTCTGAAAACTAGAGACCTAGGGGAATCCAAGGAGGGGTGACTTGCGGGGCTCGGACCAGGTTCTGTTACCCAGAATCCTTTGCAAACCTCAAAATTTGGCTAAAAATACACATGTTACTCACATTTCTGTGGCAGAAAGTTCTGGAATCTGAGAGGAGCCACAAATTTCCTTCTACCCAGCGTTCCCCCAAGTCTCCCGATAAAAATGATACCTCACTTGCGTGGGTAGGCCTAGCGCCGGCGACAGGAAACACCCCAAAGCGCAACGTGGACACATCCTAAATTTTGGAAAAAAACAGAGGTGTTTTTTGCAAAGTGCCTACCTGTAGATTTTGGCCTCTAGCTCAGCCGGCACCTAGGGAAACCTACCAAACCTGTGCATTTCTGAAAACTAGAGACCTAGGGGAATCCAAGGAGGGGTGACTTGCGGGGCTCGGACCAGGTTCTGTTACCCAGAATCCTTTGCAAACCTCAAAATTTGGCTAAAAAAACACATGTCCCTCACATTTCTGTGGCAGAAAGTTCTGGAATCTGAGAGGAGCTACAAATTTCCTTCCACCCAGCGTTCCCCCAAGTCTCCTGATAAAAATGATACCTCACTTGCGTGGGTAGGCCTAGCGCCGGCGACAGGAAACACCCCAAAGCGCAACGTGGACACATCCTAAATTTTGGAAAAAAACAGAGGTGTTTTTTGCGAAGTGCCTACCTGTAGATTTTGGCCTCTAGCTGAGCCGGCACCTAGGGAAACCTACAAAACCTGTGCATTTCTGAAAACTAGAGACCTAGGGGAATCCAAGGAGGGGTGACTTGCGGGGCTCGGACCAGGTTCTGTTACCCAGAATCCTTTGCAAACCTCAAAATTTGGCTAAAAAAACACATGTTCCTCACATTTCTGTGGCAGAAAGTTCTGGAATCTGAGAGGAGCCACAAATTTCCTTCCACCCAGCGTTCCCCCACGTCTCCCGATAAAAATGATACCTCACTTGTGTGGGTAGGCCTAGCGCCCGTGACAGGATATGCCCCAAAACACAACGTGGACACATCACAGAAAACAGAGCTGTTTTTAGCAAAGTGACTACCTGGAGATTTTGGCCTCTAGCTCAGCCGCCACCTAGGGAAACCTACCAAACCTGTACATTTCTGAAAACTAGAGACCTAGCGGAATCCAAGGAGGGGTGACTTGTGTGGCTCGGACCAGGTTCTGTTACCCAGAATCCTTTGCAAACCTCAAAATTTGGCTAAAAAAACACATGTCCCTCACATTTCTGTGGCAGAAAGTTCTGGAATCTGAGAGGAGCTACAAATTTCCTTCCACCCAGCGTTCCCCCAAGTCTCCCGATAAAAATGATACCTCACATGCGTGGGTAGGCCTAGCGCCCGCGACAGGAAACACCCCAAAGCGCAACGTGGACACATCCTAAATTTTGGAAAAAAACAGAGGTGTTTTTTGCAAAGTGCCTACCTGTAGATTTTGGCCTCTAGCTCAGCCGGCACCTAGGGAAACCTACCAAACCTGTGCATTTCTGAAAACTAGAGACCTAGGGGAATCCAAGGAGGGGTGACTTGCGGGGCTCGGACCAGGTTCTGTTACCCAGAATCCTTTGCAAACCTCAAAATTTGGCTAAAAAACACATGTTACTCACATTTCTGTGGCAGAAAGTTCTGGAATCTGAGAGGAGCCACAAATTTCCTTCTACCCAGCGTTCCCCCAAGTCTCCCGATAAAAATGATACCTCACTTGCGTGGGTAGGCCTAGCGCCGGCGACAGGAAACACCCCAAAGCGCAACGTGGACACATCCTAAATTTTGGAAAAAAACAGAGGTGTTTTTTGCGAAGTGCCTACCTGTAGATTTTGGCCTCTAGCTCAGCCGGCACCTAGGGAAACCTACCAAACCTGTGCATTTCTGAAAACTAGAGACCTAGGGGAATCCAAGGAGGGGTGACTTGCGGGGCTCGGACCAGGTTCTGTTACCCAGAATCCTTTGCAAACCTCAAAATTTGGCTAAAAAAAACACATGTCCCTCACATTTCTGTGGCAGAAAGTTCTGGAATCTGAGAGGAGCTACAAATTTCCTTCCACCCAGCGTTCCCCCAAGTCTCCCGATAAAAATGATACCTCACTTGCGTGGGTAGGCCTAGCGCCGGCGACAGGAAACACCCCAAAGCGCAACGTGGACACATCCTAAATTTTGGAAAAAAACAGAGGTGTTTTTTGCGAAGTGCCTACCTGTAGATTTTGGCCTCTAGCTGAGCCGGCACCTAGGGAAACCTACCAAACCTGTGCATTTCTGAAAACTAGAGACCTAGGGGAATCCAAGGAGGGGTGACTTGCGGGGCTCGGACCAGGTTCTGTTACCCAGAATCCTTTGCAAACCTCAAAATTTGGCTAAAAATACACATGTTACTCACATTTCTGTGGCAGAAAGTTCTGGAATCTGAGAGGAGCCACAAATTTCCTTCTACCCAGCGTTCCCCCAAGTCTCCCGATAAAAATGATACCTCACTTGTGTGGGTAGGACTAGCGCCCACGAAAGGAAAGGGCCCAAAACACAACGTGGACACATCACATTTTTTTATAAAAAGCAGTGCCTACCTGTGGATTTTGGCCTGTAGCTCAGCCGACACCTGAGGAAACCTAGCAAACCAGTGCATTTTTGAAAACTAGAAACCCAGGGGAATCCAAGATGGGGTGACTTGCGGGGCTCTGACCAGGTTATGTTACCCAGAATCCTTTGCAAACATCAAAATTTGGCCCAAAAAACACTTTTTCCTCTCATTTCGGTGACAGAAAGTTCTGGAATCTGAGAGGAGCCACAAATTTCCTTCCACCCAGCGTTCCCCTAAGTCTCTCGATAAAAATGGTACATCACTTCTGTGGGTAGGCCTAGCGCCCACAAAAGGAAATGGCCCAAAACACAACGTGGACACAACATATTTTTTCACAGAAAACAGAGGTGTTTTTTGCAAGGTGCCTACCTGTGGTGTTTGGCCTGTAGCTCAGCCGGCCCCAGGGGGGGGGGGGGCAGAAATGCCCTAAAATAAATTTGCCCCCCCAACCCCCACCCTCCCCCGCCGGGAGCGACCCTTGCCTACGGGGTCGCTCCCCCTGCGTGACATTGGCACCAAAAAACAAATCCCCGGTGCCTAGTGGTTTCTGCCCCCTTGGGGGCAGGTTGGCCTAAACTCAGCCAATCTGCCCCCAAGGGGGGCAGAAATGGCCTAAATACAATTTGTCCCCCAGGGGAGCGACTTTTGCCTGATGGGTCGCTCCCCATCTCTAAAAAAAAAAAACAAAGAATAAAAAAAAGAAAAAAAAGAAAAATTCCCCTGGCGCCTAGAGGTTTCTGCCCCCCCCCCCCTAATAATAGGCCGATCTGTCCCCCGGGGGGGCAGAAATGGCCTAAAATAAATTTGCCCCCCCAACCCCCACCACCCCCCCGGGAGCGACCCTTGCCTACGGGGTCGCTCCCCCTGCGTGACATTGGCGCCAAAAAACAAATCCCCGGTGCCTAGTGGTTTCTGCCCCCTTGGGGGCAGATTGACCTAAAATTTGCCAATCTGCCCCCAGGGGGGCAGAAATAGTCTAAATACAATTTGCCCCCCCAGGGGAGCGACCCTTGCCTGATGGGTCGCTCCCCATCTCTAAAAAAAGAAACAAAAAAAAAAAAAAAAAAAATTGCCCTGGTGCCTAGAGTGTTCTGCCCCCCCCCCCCAGGGGCAGTTCGGCCTAATAATAGGCCGATCTGTCCCCCGGGAGGGCAGAAATGGCCTAAAATAAATTTGCCCCCCCAACCCCCATCCCCCCCCCGGGAGCGACCCTTGCCTACGGGGTCGCTCCCCCTGCGTGACATTGGCGCCAAAAAACAAATCCCCGGTGCCTAGTGGTTTCTGCCCCCTTGGGGGCAGATTGACCTAAAATTGGCCAATCTGCCCCCAGGGGGGCAGAAATGGTCTAAATACAATTTGCCCCCCCCAGGGGAGCGACCCTTGCCTGATGGGTCGCTCCCCATCTCTAAAAAAAGAAACAACAAAAAAAAAAACACACAAAAAAAAAATTGCCCTGGTGCCTAGAGTATTCTGCCCCCCCCCCCCCGGGGGCAGTTCGGCCTAATAATAGGCCGATCTGTCCCCCGGGGGGGCAGAAATGGCCTAAAATAAATTTGCCCCCCCAACCCCCATCCCCCCCCCGGGAGCGACCCTTGCCTACGGGGTCGCTCCCCCTGAGTGACATTGGCGCCAAAAAACAAATCCCCGGTGCCTAGTGGTTTCTGCCCCCTTGGGGGCAGATTGACCTAAAATTGGCCAATCTGCCCCCAGGGGGGCAGAAATGGTCTAAATACAATTTGCCCCCCCAGGTGAGCGACCCTTGCCTGATGGGTCGCTCCCCATCTCTAAAAAAAGAAACAACAAAAAAAAAAACACACAAAAAAAAAATTGCCCTGGTGCCTAGAGTGTTCTGCCCCCCCCGGGGGGCAGTTCGGCCTAATAATAGGCCGATCTGTCCCCCGGGGGGGCAGAAATGGCCTAAAATAAATTTGCCCCCCCAACCCCCACCCCCCTCCCCGGGAGCGACCCTTGCCTACGGGGTCGCTCCCCCTGCGTGACATTGGCGCTAAAAAACAAATCCCCGGTGCCTAGTGGTTTCTGCCCCCTTGGGGGCAGATTGACCTAAAATTGGCCAATCTGCCCCCAGGGGGGCAGAAATGGTCTAAATACAATTTGCCCCCACAGGGGAGCGACCCTTGCCTGATGGGTCGCTCCCCATCTCTAAAAAAAGAAACAACAAAAAAAAAAAACACAAAAAAAAAAATTGCCCTGGCGCCTAGAGTGTTCTGCCCCCCCCCGGGGGCAGTTCGGCCTAATAATAGGCCGATCTGTCCCCCGGGGGGGCAGAAATAGCCTAAAATAAATTTGCCCCCCCAACCCCCACCACCCCCCCCCCGGAGCGACCCTTGCCTACGGGGTCGCTCCCCCTGCGTGACATTGGCGCCAAAAAACAAATCCCCGGTGCCTAGTGGTTTCTGCCCCCTTGGGGGCAGATTGACTTAAAATTGGCCAATCTGCCCCCAGGGGGGCAGAAATGGTCTAAATACAATTTGCCCCCCCCAGGGGAGCGACCCTTGCCTGATGGGTCGCTCCCCATCCCTAAAAAAAGAAACAACAAAAAAAAAAACACAAAAAAAAAATTGCCCTGGCGCCTAGAGTGTTCTGCCCCCCCCCCCCCGGGGGCTGTTCGGCCTAATAATAGGCCGATCTGTCCCCCGGGGGGGCAGAAATGGCCTAAAATAAATTTGCCCCCCCCCAACCTCCACCCCCCCCCGGGAGCGACCCTTGCCTACGGGGTCGCTCCCCCTGCGTGACATTGGCACCAAAAAACAAATCCCCGGTGCCTAGTGGTTTCTGCCCCCTAGGGGGCAGATTGACCTAAAATTGGCCAATCTGCCCCCAGGGGGGCAGAAATGGTCTAAATACAATTTGCCCCCCCCAGGGGAGCGACCCTTGCCTGATGGGTCGCTCCCCATCTCTAAAAAAAGAAACAACAAAAAAAAAACACAAAAAAAAATTGCCCTGGCGCCTAGAGTGTTCTGCCCCCCCCCGGGGGCAGTTCGGCCTAAAAATAGGCCGATCTGTCCCCCGGGGGGGGCAGAAATGGCCTAAAATAAATTTGCCCCCCCAACCCCCCCCCCCCCCCGGGAGCGACCCTTGCCTACGGGGTCGCTCCCCCTGCGTGACATTGGCGCTAAAAAACAAATCCCCGGTGCCTAGTGGTTTCTGCCCCCTTGGGGGCAGATTGACCTAAAATTGGCCAATCTGCCCCCAGGGGGGCAGAAATGGTCTAAATACAATTTGCCCCCCCAGGGGAGCGACCCTTGCCTGATGGGTCGCTCCCCATCTCTAAAAAAAGAAACAACAAAAAAAAAAAAAAAAACACAAAAAAAAAATTGCCCTGGCGCCTAGAGTGTTCTGCCCCCCCCCCCGGGGGCAGTTCGGCCTAATAATAGGCCGATCTGTCCCCCGGGGGGGCAGAAATGGCCTAAAATAAATTTGCCCCCCCAACCCCCACCGCCCCCCCGGGAGCGACCCTTGCCTACGGGGTCGCTCCCCCTGCGTGACATTGGCGCCAAAAAAACAAATCCCCGGTGCCTAGTGGTTTCTGCCCCCTTGGGGGCAGATTGACCTAAAATTGGCCAATCTGCCCCCAGGGGGGCAGAAATGGTCTAAATACAATTTGCCCCCCCAGGGGAGCGACCCTTGCCTGATGGGTCGCTCCCCATCTCTAAAAAAAAAAAAAAAGAAAAAAAAAAAAAACACACAAAAAAAATTTGCCCTGGCGCCTAGAGGTTTCTTCCCCCCCTGGGGGCAGATCGGCCTAATAATAGGCCGATCTGCCCCCAGGGGGGGCAGAAAAGGCCTTCCTAAAAAATTGCACCCCCTGGGAGCGACCCTTGCCAAAGGGGTCGCTTTGTTGCGTGACATTCGCGCGCAAAAACAAACTCCCTGGTGTCTAATGGTTTCTGCCCCCCTTGGGGGCAGATTGGCCTTATCAAAATAGGCCAATCTGCCCCCAAGGGGGGCAGAAATGGCCTAAATATATATTGCCCCGTAGGGGAGCGACCCTTGCCTAAGGGATCGCTCCCCACCTAAAAAAAAAGAATTCATCACAAAAAAAAGAAAAAAAAAAAAAATGGTCCCTGGTGCCTAGAGGTTTCTGCCCCCCCTGGGGGCAGATCGGCCTAATAATAGGCCAATCTGCCCCCAGGGGGGGCAGAAAAGGCCTTCCTAAAAAAATGCCCCCCTGGGAGCGACCCTTGCCCAAGGGGTCGCTCCCTTTTGCCAATTTCAAGAAAGAAAAAAAAAATCCCTGGTGTCTAGTGGGGTTTCAAAAGCCGGATTGCAAGCAATCCAGCTTTTGAAACCTGTGAGAGACTTCAAAGGGAAGGAAATACATTTCCTTCCCTTTGAAGCCTCTCGGGGCCTCCCCCATGGGATTGAAAAAGAAATGCAAAAGCATTTCTTTTTCAATCGCGCTGGAAGCTCTGCTTCCAGCGCGATGGGGGAGACCCTGTGACTAATCAGCGCGCGCTCGCGCGCTGACGTCACAGGGGGGGTTGGGGGGGGTCGGGGGTGGGAGGGGAAGGGCTTCCCCTTCCATTCCTGACTTGGGGGGGTGGGGGGGAACCCCACAGAGGGAGCGAGAGCGCTCCCTCTGGGCTGTGTGCCGAGGACGTAGTGGTTACGTCCTCGGCACAGCAGCACTGTGCCGCAGGACGTAACCACTACGTCCGCTGCACAGAAGGGGTTAATATGCAGCCTCTCTCGTAGTTGAAACACAAAATTTCTTGTTCATCTAGTCCTATTTACTAACTCCATCTCTGGTTAATCTTCAATTCTATTTTTCAACTTCATCAATTTCTTCCCAAGTATAATTGTCCTCTTATTGCACTGTACCACCATGCTACGTTTAGACTACTTTGCCCAAATAGCAAATATTGTACTTTCTAAGATGGCCCCCGTGGTTTCCTCGTTGCTCCAGTCACCAATCATCCTGCCTCTAATTGCAGTCCTTTTTCAACTTCTATTACTCTCATATATGGAGTTACTGGCGGGGCGCTGTGCTGTGCTACTTTGACTTCCAACATCGGCCTTTCTGCCTCTCTAGGGACCGGTAGAGTACGGGTAAGTGGTTCTTCGCTAACACTAGTGTCCCTGCGTCGTGCATTCATTTACACGCGTGTTACTGGTATCGGTATTATTCTATTTTAACTCCACGTGCACTTTTTGGCTGTTTATACTTTTCCTCAATACAGGACCGCTATTATGCCGTCATACTCTTTTTTTACTCTCAACTGGTTTAGATACTTATTATCGATACTTGTGAGTTACATTTTGCCGTATTTGCCAGGACTATCAGTGTGTAGTCCTCACTTTAAACAGCTTGTTTTTACCATTCTTACCGGTCCTCATTCCGTGTTTTGGTGCACTAAATGCACATGTGGTCCCTCGCGACCTTTTTGGGTTTGCCCCATTAGTTCACACCCTCCTTTTGGATCACTATTAGAATCTTACCTTTCTCAGTCTCATTATTACTGACTGTATCTACTTTTGCGTTTGAGAATTCGCATATTGTTTCTGCTTTTTAATTTTTGTTTGATTAGCGGTGGGTCTCTCTCATGGTGTCTGTCTCCAAAAATGCTTTTCGTCCCATAGGTGAATGGGCTTATCAGGGCCCCCTACCACGTACTACACACAAGACTCACGGATTGCTGGCTTTTACGGCCCAAACACCATACAAAACCTACGTTTCCTATGACTAGGAACCACGATTAATCAATTCAGGAACTAATCCACTCGCATGATTCGCTTTGGACACGTTCCCTCTTATATATGAAAAAATTCTTGATATGTTTACAAACTATATTTATTTTACTCTCTAGAGCTAATCTTTTTCACTTATTATCTCAAATCAATCAGTCTTTATCACAGGTAAAACCTTTCACCATATACAGGGCTGTTTTTTGGCCTTCTACACTTATACTGTTCACGTGCTCATACATATGGGTGAGGTGTTTCTCTATTACTACGTTTGGGTCTCCGCATGTCTTTATGCACATCACACAATCTCTTTTGGGCATTTACTTTTCTTTTTTCAGCTCTGAACATAGAGTTACCACTATACTTCTTTTATTCAATAACTATTTTTTGTGTTTCCAAGTAATTATATCTGGTTTCAAGTTTAGCTTCTTATTAATAATTTCACCCTTTCTGACTCCGTACGTGCACTATCTGTTTGGCATTTCTTAGAAGACTCTGGTCTCTTACTCTGCATAAGAGTATCTCAATTCTAAGTCTTTTTGAATTTGTTCTTAAAAAAAACTTTTTTTCTATAAGTTTTTCTTGTAATATTTCTACTCGTTTGATGTTCCGTTTGCTATTCACCACTTTTGTGATGTATTGATGGATTTAAAGAAATACTATTTTTCATTGTTTCAGCCTTGAAAAAGTCCTTTTGGACGAAACACGTGTTGGCTGTCTCTGCACATATGTTTTCTATGTTCTCAACATAAGGAATTAAAGATTTTGGATTTCTGCTCACTGTGGACTAGTATCTGGAGTGCCCTGGTTATTTTATTTTTTTAAATTGACTTTCCAACACGGCTCAAAGGAAGTTTTCTTTTCTTTCTTTGATCTATGCCATTGAATACCCTTGGTGGTTGGGTATTTTCACCAGGTTGGTACCTGTCCAAGGACTCGCTGCATCCATTATTGGACATTGTTCTTTTGTTTCAGATGTGCGAATTATAGTCATCAACCACCATTATACTATTTTCTATTGATCGCGCACTCAGCCGATCTGAGCTGCAAGGGTTAATTGCCAAGAATGAATCGCGCACACTGCTATTGATTCTACCATCAAGGTTTTAAATGCCAAGGTATGATCGCGCACTCTGCCGATCTGAGCTACAAGGGTTAATTACCAAGAATGAATCACGCACACTGTTGCCGATTCATACATCAAGATTCTGTCATGAAAGTATTGCGCACTCTGCCGATCTGAAATGCAAGAGTTAAATGCCAAGAATGA